>NC_139674.1:13200715-13240715 GCF_951799395.1 Argentina silus
TGGTGGGCTCCTGGCTCAAGCTGAACCGGACAGAGGAGTACTTCCTGCTCTTCTCCCACCTCACCTACGTCACCCTGCCCATGCACCGCATCACCACAGGTCAGAGGTCAACCTCGACACGGGCTAGCATGGGCTGTATTAGTAGGAATGAGGTCAGATTTGACAGGGGAACCGCAGTTTATTGGGTTAAGTTGGCACAGTATAAGTAGCAGTAGCACAGTATAATGGAGGTTGTTCTGCCTGTGAGGTGGAAAGACTGTTTAGGATGCTCCTTTGTACATGTCGTTGCCAACGTACAAGTCTTTATTGTGTGTCTTTAATGTGTGCCATTAAAAACGAAAGCTACCTGTTGGCCGAAACGCTGTTTGTGGTGGAATAAAGCAGATTCCATATGCAGGCTTCTCCTCATTGTTTGCCGTGTCTTTATGGTGCGTCCCCAGATATCCTGGAGGTTAGACAGAAGCCCATCCTGATGACATAGCAGAGCCCAACAGCCTCAGATCCCCACTACCAAGTGCCTACCAGCATCAGGCCACTGAGACAACACCAACAACACTACCACCTAGTGTCGAGACAGAGAAACTACACCAAACGTCTAGTTAACGGACAGAGGAGAGGACAAAGGGGAAACCTTTGGAACAATAAAACCAGCCAATCAAAAAGTGCCTCTTCCCTCTATCTCATGTTCCTGCTCGAAGAGGATTCGCAGGTGCAAGGCAGTCTCCACGGAAACGGGCCCTGGACATCAGGCAGCAGCATAGCGGCACGTCCTGACTGTCCGTCAGGATCACATGACCTGGAAGTGAGTCGGCATTGGCTGAACACACAATGACCCGGAGAGGAAGAAGGAAGAAGAATGTGTCTGTTTCTTGTAAATATCTTGCTGCTTACCTATTCACTGATAAGCCTTGTGAAAGGTTACGCTTTTGACATAAAGCTTTCCCCTGTTTTGTTGTGCGTGTTTTTATTTCTATCCACTATAGTGTGAGGTAAAAGGGATTGTGTTTCTGAATAGTTTTAGGTCCAACAGTTTGGGAATGGGCCGTGTCCTTTTCTGCCCCAAACACGGCCTTCAGGTTCTCTGCACTCACATAAAAGATGTGTCACACAAAGTGTTTATTCCATTTTCTCTCGTGTGTGACTGTGAGGGACAGGAGGGAGGACAGAGAGCCATGGACTGACTGTACTAGATGTATCATGTTGTATGTTGGAACACTAAAATACCAAAAGGCAAAGGAGAAGAATTGGCCCAACAAAGCAACTTTACCGTGTTTAGACCGCCTGTCCCAAGGAGGCCCGCTGGCATCAACCATTACGGAACATGCATTTATCGTTGAAGCGTACTGAAATTGACTCCGAAATATTAAGAGATCTTACACATTGTAGTAACAGTTATGGACATGCAGTGAAAGATATGGGTTTGTTTTAGCACAGAACTTTTCCTGAAAAAGCATACATTGTGTGAATGTACTGTAGAACCGCCAACCCAAAGCCTGCAGATGCCGAACCCATGCTTTTGTAGTTAGAGCCATAGGACTTAGTGCAGGGATAAAAGGTGCAGATGAGAAACCATCTTATCAATTGGCTAACTGACAGCACTTTCCTGTTTCCGTCTTTGGTCCCTCAAGCCTTAAGATCTGACAAGTGTATATAGATTTCCCCAACATATTTGTTGTATTCTTCATCCCCACTTTGTAAATGCTGATTACACCTTCAATCTTACCAACTAGAGCACCAAACCTGACCGAACATTGCTGCAACATTCAGAACAAACCAGCCGTGACCCTCTTTTCTCAAATGCAAATAGCGTTGGATGTAATTACGCCACAACTGTATATTTTTTACAGATGCAACACCACTACAATGACCTGAGTGAAACAGTTGTTTTCAGAGTTTGGCGTAAACGTGTGTACGTGTCGACCAACTGTTACTGTGTCTCACTGTCCGTGTGTCTTTGGTTTGCATCATCCTGATCACTGTGGTGACACTGCACCGATAGGAACTGCACTCAGAAGTAAAGCCATTCACGAACAAAGTCAGCAGTGTTTTATCATGTTTTGTGTATGTATGTACTTTGGGCATCTGAATGCTATGGTCTTCACTTTTACTCACTCACTCACACACACGGCGCTATAGCCAGTGTGACTTTTCAGTATAGATTTCACAGGGCTCTTTTGACCCGGCGTGGTTATGAGAGAGGAGAGAAGCCACTAGAACTCTTCAGTATTATACCGCTGTATAGTTTTGAAGGCCGAATGTATCCCGCTCTGTTGAAATCGCAAAGACTGCTCTAACAACCATTTGATATATGACAAGAAAAATAACTAGTTTTGCTGCGGAAAAGAAAAGAAAAAAACGCTTTTAGAAATATTTTGGATCTTATTTACGACTGTGTTACTTCTCTCTCGGCTCTTAGGGAGATCTGTCAAGCCGATAGAAAGCTGTCCTTTAAGGAGATATTGTGGTGCCTACCTACCTACAGTTTCCAATGCTTTAACCTTTGCTTTTTGTATCAAAATAAATACACAAGTAAAATTGCATGTTAGGCCCATACTTCTGTTGTATCATTTTCCAATCACTATGTACATTTTCCTCTACTTATTTATTAAAATACACATTATCAGAAAATGTTGTTGAAGTTTTTTCCTTTCTCAAATTCACTTAAATGTCATTTAGAGCATCAAAAATTCCCATGTATTTTACCCATAGATTAACTTTAGCCTAGGTATATTTTCAAGTACTGATACCATTATGCTTGTGTCTTGCAATGTGATATTACTGTCCTAATTTAAGTATCCCGTTTTAATCATGTAAATATGGAAAGGTCTGTTTGAGCAATAAGAGCCTTCTTAATGCAGCAAGGGTTCCCCCGTGTGGCACTTACGGGTACTACATGCTTTCTGCTGGAATTACAGCTGAACAGTCCTGGCTTTCTTCCTAACATTTGAAAGTTCACCTCAACCAGCAATTAAAAAATCAGTAAAAGATGAAAAACAAGGGACAAGTTGATCAGTTGTGTATCGATTTATACCCCAATCAATGACTCTACAAATGTATCAGGCGTCGATGATTGCATGCCTCACCGTCTCTAAGGCGATACAAAGGACACTTGGAAAAATTAACAAAAATCTATATATATATATGACGTCCACGTACACACACTGCCATGTTGAGAACAGACAGGCCAGTTACATACACACCTCCCCTTGCACACCATCTGAGAGGGTCTTAAGTGCTCGGGTGACATCTACCATTCCAGGAGTGGGCATTGGGTCCATTTACTCTGAGGACTTGTTTAAAAAAAAAAAAAAAAAAAAAATTACCAAAAAAAAAAAGTCGTCATAAAAATGGGAGGACTTGTACTGTAGGGATCCCATTGGGGTACAGATCTTACTTCTACAATAAATAGTTACAGAGCAAAACGCCTGAACAATGAACACACAAATTCTGAATGATACCAAACAGACACACAGGATATCAGGTTTGGGTGTAGAGGGGGACAGGGTAACATCGTCATTTAGACTTTCAAATTAAGTTCTAACCTCTTAATCTCTACCAATCCTCAAGGTGTAAACCCTGTCATCTTGACCGGACTGTGTTACTTTAACCCAGGGTTTAATAGCTACAGTATTTTCCCCATTAACTTAGTCACGTGGATGGCTGCCTTTGACTGCATACAAGATGAGAAGCAACATTTCTGCACACGTATAACCACACGGCTATTCACTCGTCATGTTATTTTCTGAAAAAATCTGACAGAGCAAGTATATAAAACATTCAGACTGAACATACTCCAATTCATACTTGGATGAATCTCACCCCTGGCGACCAGAACCAAATCAAAAACAGTATGAATTAAACATTAGAATTAAAATATCAACCTGCTTCTCTCTCATCTTAAATAAAACAATAGCAGCAGTATTCAAACCCGACGGAATGTTACTGAGTCCAGAATAGTGAAACTATTTTCTAACATCTCGTTTCAATGTGACAAAACATCAACAAGGTTTTGTTTTTTTCCACCATAACAAGTTAGTCTGAATTTATGGACCATTCACAATATTACCGTGTTGGAGCAAGACAGTGGAACCCATTTCACATTTCACAGTATGAAAACCGATTTTGTTTCTGAAACAAAAAAAAAAAGTGAACTGTACATCCATGCAGTTAAAACATGTTACTTCCATGGACTTTATCTGTGTGTGTGTGTGTGTGTGCGCGTGTCTGTGACAAGATAAAAACTGCCATGAGTTCAACATGTGGCCATGATGCTGGGCAGGTCCAGGCCATGCCTGTGGATCATCAGGAAACACAGGGAGTGGTCTACTGTAGGTCTAGGAGATGGGGGGGGGGGGGGGACACAGGGAGTGGTCTACTGTAGGTCTCGGAGATTGGGGGAGGGGGGTAGATGGGACACAGGGAGTGGTCTACTGTAGGTCTAGGAGATGGGGGGGGGGGGGGGGGGGGGGACAGGGAGTGGTCTACTGTAGGTCTAGGAGATTGGGGGAGGAGATGACAGGAGAAAGATGGGGAGGGGGTTGTTTAAAATATCATGGCCTGGACTGGGCTGGGCTGTGATGGTGGGGGCTTCAGAAGTCTGAGCAGGGTAAGAGGGCAGGGGGGGGGGCACAGGGTACTTTAAACCTTCTTCTCCTGGAGGATTTTGAGAAGTTGGTCGGCGTCCTCGGTGGTTTTGACCCGGATGAGCATGGGGACGGGACTGGTGGGGTTCTTGTCGTCCACGGCCGGGTTGGGCACACACACCACCATGACGTTGTTCTTGCCCATCCGTGAGCAGGGCATGGAGGCCTGCACCATGATGTTCAGCAGGATGTTTCCTAATGGGAACAAGACAGAAAAAGACGTCATTGAGCATTCTCTCTCTCCCACACACACACACACACACACGTTGGAGCTGAACAATAAATAGATGTGAAGACATCTGTCAGAAACCAAGCAGCACTGTGGAGGAATGAGACTGCAAATATCGTGTACAGTAGTATCTCTTTACTGCCACTAGGGGGACATGGGGAGAGTATTTTGTAACACCCTCACGTAAACACAGCAGCAGCCAGAAGCCAGAGAACAAGGACATTCAAGTTAAGGATCAGGAGGGTTCTCCAAAGCAGCTTTCGAGAGGCCCAGATCAGGCAGCAGACATGTGTCAACGGCAATATGAACACGGCATGTATACTATTCATTTTAGAAGTCTTGAAACCCTGGAGAAGGCAGCTTGCCGTCGAAACGTGTAAATAAATGATTGCGTCGGAGTAAGTGTGTGGCTTCTAACATGACAAACTCAATACATGTTCACAGAAGGCGAACGATTAATCGTTCACAGTGAGTGTTATGGTCACTCTTTACCATTGTTTAAGCTGCTCTAACGGGCTTCTGCGATGTTACAGTGTGTACACTTTAGATCTGGATGACTATTGACAATACAGATCTAAAAAAAACACTGTCAAAGTCACCAGCTTAGCCTTTACATTTTCCAAACCAGCATACCCAGGTTGGTGTCAGCGCGAACCAGCAGCTGTGTCTTTCCCTCTGCGGTCTCCTTCAGGTGCAGAGTACCCACTCCCTTCTCCTTGAACTCACTCTCCTTTTTGTAGAACAGTTTGCACCTGAGACAACGAGCAAAAATCAAGTGTGATTTTGAGATCAGGGTTCAGCAGCACATCAGTCCATCTGCCAACACTCTGATTTCTGAATTCGGTACGAACATGTAATGGTAATCAATCCTCCACACTGATGTCAAACTTCAACGGACTTAAAAGAACCCATATCATTACAGTAGAATATTCTTCAATTCATCTAATTGGTTGCACATCAAAATGTGGCAAAGCCATCTCAAACAGACAATAAATTCTAAATTCTACTACAAATATTGATCTTTGTTTTTGAGAAAGCAACACAAACAGTGTAATAATTTACTGTGTTTAATTATTATTTGTTCTGACATCATTATGAATAGTCAAATGTTTACAAGATAGATATAAAATATTAAAAAATAGATATTACATGTGTAAGATTTAGGAAATGTTTCCAGTCATCAATCATAACAGTACCATAACCCAAAACAATATCCAAAACCAGACTCACTTTTTGGAATAGAAGGCATCTTGCTCCTTGATCTCCTTGACTTCAGGTTTGGGAGGCTCCTCTGACTCCTCTTCTCCATTCTCAGCTGCAGAGGACGAAGCATGGAGATATTAATATCATGACTAAACACACGTACATGACACTGCAATAGCATTTCACCAATTGGCATTCTGAGCAAGATTACCATGTCAATAAATGTTTTATATATATTTTTTTTTTATATAAATATTTTTGCAAAGCTTTCATTAGTGGCCATATTACACAGTGTGTACTGTCTTGGGTGGGTAATAATTGTGGACCATGAATCCACTTCATAGGTTCTGTTTTCAGCTGATTTTCTTTGACATTTCCCCTAATGTTTCACACCAGTTCTTTCAGCCAATTAATCTTTTACTGTTCTCTGCCTAACTTCCCTCAAAGCACTATATTATTATTATTTTTAACATTTCAAGTAAAACCTGCTAATTCAGATTAACCAACACAATCCTACAAATCTCTGCCATTTCTATTGTTACCAAATTGCACTGCATATACAGGTGTAATCACACACAGGGTTAGTCCAATTCATTATCTTAAAAAATATCAACATTATAATAACATAGCTAATTAGCAACATGCAGACTACCATAGTATTTATTATGCTCAGTAGTTCCTACTATGCCCAGTTTTTGCTTACACTATTTTATTTGAATATGAAAGAATGTTTCATCTTAACAGTAGAATTGTTATCACTGAAGGCATAATTAACTTCTAATTATTGCAATTGTCTACGATGATTATTTTTGTACATGTATTCCAAAATCTAGTACAAATACATCATTTGGGAACTGACTTAGTTACTGCCTTCAAATTTCTGAGTCAAGATTAGCCCACACTTCTGTAGGTCCAAGTTATTTGAAATTACATTTCTGGTATACCATGCCTCCATAAAATGAAAATAACATACACAAACAGCAAACATACATTAACTGATACACTGCTGTGTTTGTGGGGACATTAGAAAGGTGCTGACATGATGTAACCTATGGTAGAGAGTACTTCAACTGCCCTGAACTCCAACACATGAAATCCTCCAAAGCGTACCTGTGGTCTTGGTGGCAGCCTCAGCTTTTGCCCCGCTGAAGGAGAAGGTGGCGGCGGGGGCGGCGGAGGCTGGCGTCCCAAACAGAGAGGAGGCTGTGGAGGAGAAGGAGAAGCTGGGGGGGGCGCCGCCGGACCCCAGGGACCCCAGCGCCGCGCTGTCCACCTTTTGGCCGAAGTTAAAGGATATGCCGGCGGGGACCGGTGCGGCGCTGCTCTTCTCCGGGGGGGCTGCTGTGCCGTCCTGGCCGAACGAGAACAAAGACGGGGTTGGCGTCGGGACTATCGCCGTGGCTACCGAGCTGCTGCCGCTGGAGAACTGGGCTGCGTTGCTGCTTGGCTGGAGCCCCCCCTGCTTCTCCTCCCCCTGCGTCGCCTTGCTCTCTGAGCCTCCGTCGGCTGCTGCTGCAGCTGCAGCAGAGGCACCCCCAGCCGCTGCTCCTCCGTACTTCTTCTCGATGTTGGCAAGGTGCTGCTCATAGTCCCTGAAGATGGGGTTAAGGTCACAGAGGGGGTTGCCGTTGACATGCTTGGTGATCCAGTCCCTCACTGAGCAGTTGAGCGCTGTCAGCTGTCGGCTGTACTCCTTATTGCTGCTGCTGCTGCCGCTGCTGCTGCTGATGGAGCTGGTGCTCTGAGCCAGGCTGGGGGCGGAGCCATTGGTCTGCTTGCCTGTGATGTCAGCAGATGCAGGGGTGGTGGAGGCGGGGCCATTGAATGTTAATGAACCTAGAGATGAAGAGGAGGAGGAGGGGGGGGGGGAATAAGAGAGAGAATTTGAGTCCTACTGCACAGTAGGAGCAGAAGCACCTCAGAGATAGCCTGCCTTGTGTTTAAGGGTAGGGAGGGGGGGGGCTGTGTGCCTATGCGGCTGTGACAGCAGCCCCCCCCTCCCCCACGGGTCCTCGGCTGACTGGAGCACTGCAGCTCTGTCATTCTGCCCTCGAGCAGCGTGCTGTGATAGAAACGGGAGGCCACATAGGACAACACACACCATGCGCGCACGTGCGCGCGCACACACACACACACACACAACAGAATCAGCTCCATTAGGTTATAATGCCAGACGCCACCACCCCCCTCCTAGCCTTCAACAATGGAAGATTTTTCAACTCAATTACATATTAACAGTGGAACACTGGTAGCTGACATAAAATGAACATTCATTTTCAAAGGAGTGCAAGACCCTACATCCTAAATAAGGGTGACTTTAGGGTGAAGTGTGGGGGTAAACTAGGTCGCATTATCCAAATCATGCCCCCTCCCCCAACATCTGGAGAAAATCCCATCACTTTATGGTTTCCAATCCCATTAAGGAAACCAACATTGTTGTGAAGCATGGTGCAGGAGAAAAGCACTGGCGAACAGCATACCCGTATGCAGGCCTTTCTTTACTTAGGCCGAGAGTATATTTGCCAAATTTGCCTAGAACCTTTTTCCTACTAGTTGGGATATGCATATCACCCTGTTCCAATCACATTTACCCATGAACCCCAATAAAAGTGTTACCGTGCAGTTTACTATTCTCTGATTAGTGTAGCCTAAATACCCCCTTACCTGGGGTGGTGGTGGCTGTAGCAGGGGTGGTGAAGCCACCAAAGGCTGGAGTGGCACTGTTTCCATTGGTCAGACCAGAGAGGCCTTTGAAACCCGTGCCGTTCCCAAAACCGGAAAACGCCGTAATTCCACCTCCGGCAGCCGGCGTCGGGGCCAGAGAGAACCCTTTAAAGACTTTAAAAGCTCCTGCACTTTCACCCTGGAGCAAAGAGAGGAAACTCAGGGATTATTCAAGGTCGAACGAGACGCTGTACAAGATAACGGGCATGTCTGAGTTGTGGCTGGGAAGCATCATCTGAATTCGGTTAAAGTAAGCCAGTCCTCCCTGGCGGCATGCATGTGCGGTCATTTCAGGGACGTTACCTCTGCACCGGGATTTCGACGCTTGGCCTTCTTGATCGGCCTGCTTTTCATCACATCGTCACTTGCGATTGAAAATGTCCCTGCCTGAAGAACGCAGTGTTAATAAAAAATAAAAAAAAACACACACACACACACTTGACTTGATGATCCATATGTATTCCGAATGTTGCCATGAAAACTGTTAGTCTCACACACGCATGTTATTACTGACTGTAATCTGCTGTGATGCTCAAACTTGGCCAACATCACGGCAAGGGAGGCTGGTGGAGCCAGCAATCAGAGGACGAGCTCATTGCAATGCATGGAATGAGGAATGGTATCAAAAACACGTTTGATACCGTTCTATGCATTGCAATGAGCACGTCCGTCGATTTCCTCCTAAACCAACCTCCACTGCACTACATATTAAAATGAGACAAGTGCCAATTACTACGCCTGTCTTGAGAACGTCTGAGCAATAAATGCATCCGCACATCTCACAGCAGGGTCTCTGGAACTGAAGCGTAAATAATCTGCAACCCACCTCCTCCCCTTCATCTTCCTGATCCCAGTTCCTGTCAGTCAGCTCCTTGTCAGCAATCCTCTTTGCCATCACAAACTCTGCTCTCTGGAAACAACAGAACAAATCATTGTTAACAAGTCAACACTCCCACTCATTGACAGTAACTGTCGGTATATAGCATGGACAGACCGGTGGATTGCGTCCCTGGTCTGTGAGTTTAGAAATAAAGTTAGGAATTCGCACCAAGCTGTTGGACGAAGAGTGGGTACAAGGAATGTATGATTTATGGCCAATTAGGACATAGATCATTGACGCATAATGTTAATGTCCAATGTTAGCTATTCCTAAAATATGTCCTGCAAATGAGCCAGCCAATAATAATAATAATAATAGCCAATAGTAAACCGCGTGTAGAAAAACAAATCCAGCGAACACCGGCAACTTCACGACTTGTTGTATTTACTACGGCTAACTCGACCGCACTTGGACACAGGTCAATCCACTTGTCCACCTCTCCTGAGTTTGCTACTCCAGAGAGCTGATGGTGCGAAGTGACATTGTCTAGACTCGTCTCGCAAAAATACGCAAGTAGTTAGCCAGCTAGCTAGAGCTAGCTAAATGGTCAAACATGTGCCTTAGTTAACAGACTCCATGACGATACAAGCAGTCTGATGTATGTAATATAATACCATTAGCATATGACCAGCTATTGAGACAGCTCAGGCTAGCAACCCCCATAGTCATGTTTGAACGGTGGCCAAACTACCCATGCAGTCTCACGTTGTGGCTACTAGTAGCGCTTCTAGCTAGGCTAGGCTAGTTAGATAGCTAATCGCTAACGTCACACCCGCCAGCAACATACTTTTCAGAGATTATGTCATGATATATAAAGTAGAAACAGACCTTTTTCCCTGGACGAAATGTTCAATCACTACCCAGTCAGAGCAAAACGGTTCCGAGTGATGTTGACTTAGATGAAAGCCGGCTGTCGTGGCTAGCTAGGAGTTTGGTGAATCTGTTCAAACCCCCTTTAGGCCGCCATTTTACAAACCAGAACATCCGCGCGCGCCTCGCCTGCGCACGTGTGTTATGTCAGAAAACAAGACGCTCGTGGGAGTTGTAGTTCTAGTGCATAACAGGGACAGAGAGGAAGCCTATGAATGCAATCTAAACATCTTTGTTGGTGATTATTCGGCCGAATATTGCATCCAGTGGTCACCCAAACAACCCATAAGAAGGTCTTCTTGGTAATGTAGGTGTTAGATTGTGCTGTGCTTATTTATGTACCTAATTGGAATAGTATTTGCATGAAGCCTACCACAGCCACTTTATGTGGAATGCATAGGAGCTGGTCCTATGGCTGTCTATTTACTCTGCATGCTTACAGTGATACACCGTATTATCTAAGTGCCTATGGGCATGGAAGGGCAGCTACCACGCTCTCTGATGTGATTCAAAGCGGGAACAACATGTGTGTGACTGAGACTTATTGCAAGAGACAATATTCTTTCTCCTCTCTGCTGTGGGAGTCTTTGGGATTTGCAGGCCAATCCATTACAGCTCCAGCTAGGTTTCAGGGCTGCAATAAAAACCGGGATGCAGAGAGAGAGAGAGAGAGAGAGAGAGAGAGAGGCTCTGGGGATTGAGGGTAAAATGGTGCAGAGTTGGGGAGCAGATGGCTGGTCTCCAAGCTCTCAGGATCCTACATTGCTTTGCCAAGACAGGAACAGGTGCGGGAGAAAGTAGGAAGTGAGCTGGGGGCCCTGGCGGCAGCAGGAGACCCTTGACCAGCTGGCGAGGAGGAGATGGGAAGCCTTGGCACCACAAAAAAGGAAAACCATGTCCAACATGGAGGGGAACAGGGCACCAAAATGGAAACAAAAGGTTATTTAGGAAGGAAGGAGATTGGAGGGAGATATAGGCCTAAAGCAAAGATAATATTTAAAACCATTTGAAGCAGGAGCACATTTGTGCAGATACTGTATTTTCCTACTGCCATGTATCCTTCCTGTATATGATTAGTTTCATGGTTTCTGTCTCTCCTCCATTTTTGTATTCTGTGGTGGCTCTGAGTTCCAATGAAGGGCACAGGTGCTGACAACCACAGGGCCAGTACAGGCTGCTGTACTCATCCCAGGGAAGTAGGGCCTCCTCAGGCTAACAAAAGGAGGCCTCCACAGCATGCTGGGCAGAGCAGACTATTGAGGGATGATAAGACCCCCAACAGTGCACTATGGGGGAGCCATCTCAATAGGCAGGCTCTGAGCTGTTCATTGAGCCAATCAGCAAGGTGAAAACCTGCTCAGGCCTCTGAGCTCCTCAGGGCTAGCAGGATCGACTGATCTGAGATTTGTATAGACTTAGACTTCAGCGTTGTGGGGAGAATCAAAGGTTGGGTATTCCCCAGGCCGGCAAAAATGTTATCGATCACTATCTATGAGGGGGATATTGAACATCAGTAATTATCGCGAATTTGGTCATTCTGATTCCAATTCTAACATGGCATGGGTCCACTGAGACTACAGATCTATAATGTCAGACGTCTTGGTCTGGTTGGAAGCATGCAGATCCAGAACACAAATACTCACAAGCATCTGATTAATATGCGTTTAGAGATTCACTTCTTATTTTCTTCTTCAGTTATTTTCTTGATTGAATCTCAGGGCCCTTATTATTATTCCTGCACGCGTCCCTAATTGCTGGTCGGCTCACACAACATATTTAAATGTCAATCAGGCACTACAGATCAGTGAAGCTGTAATTACACTCAATTAGCTCACTGTCACATTATATGCAGCAATTAGTGTAGTGACAAATTAAGAGGAAATATAATTGGATGCTCTTAATGGAACAATTTCTACTTTATCTTTTCTCAGACACTTTTTGTCAAGGGTAAGGAAGCAAGGGTACATGCGGAGCAGAGCAGAGCGGACGCAAATAACTTGGGTTGATGTTGAAAAGTCAATGCGGCAGATTATCAAGAGGAACAGCGTTTTATTAGCATTAAATCTTTTCGATTTGGCCACACTTCTTTTCATTAGCCTCCCTTTTCATTTTGCCCATTTCAGATTTCATGAATCAACTGTTATTAGGGAATATGACGTACATGAAAAGGTGCTCTCTTTCCTTGGCAACAAAAGCAGGAACCATAAGAGAAGGACTAGAGTAAAGAATAAGGACATCCTTCCACTGCTCAAGTATTTGTGTTGGGATGCAATCAGCTTAATGCCTTCTAGTGGCTAGGAAGGGTACTAAGAATGAAACATTGATCTATGTTCCCCATGTTTTGAATGAGACATATGTGGCTCCTTTTCTTTAATGTTTCCATGGATGGATGTCTGTCACATGATACACTGTACACGTGTTAGCTGTGCCAGTTAGTTTTCCGTTGAATACTACAAACAGAACAATAACAATGTACGAAAAACATTGAGTTGTATGTCTCAGATGACCTTGTGGCGCACAAGCACACAAGGTAATGTTCCATTTAGCCGCTTTTGCTATTGTATACATTTGGTACTTCAATTCCCATGGCTAAAAAAATGAAATAAATACATATATAAAAAAAAAAAAGAAACATTCCTACAGTACGTTTCAGTGCATTTATTTGGTTGTTGTGCCGTTTGTTGATTTGTTTTTAACCTCGCTACATCGCTGACCGGTCTCTTCATACAACTCACCAGAAGGCCTTATTAGAATGTTGTCCCGTGTTTGGGACTCCCTGCCTCTCTCTCTCTCTCTCTCTCTCTCTTGTACACCGGATCACAAGTAATACTTTTGCTTCCAAAGCCAATCCTCCGCAGGGAAATATCCATCTGATAAATGAATTTGCCTGTCAGACCGATCAAAGCCAGTTGATTAAAAACTGTCTGGATGGTTCAATATGAAGTGCCCTGGCAACACTGAGGGGAGTTTAGAACAATCGGATTGAGATGATTGAATTATGGTAATTAATAATTCATTCATATTAAATCCTCAAACTTGCAAGCGGGGCACTGGTGCCAAAGAGCCGTGTCACTGGTATTAGTGAGGGTGCTGAGAGTGATTCTGCTGAAATTATTCTGGGAAATTATGCAAAAGCCTGTATGTTGTTGTCTAGGCGCTATCACAGAAGTCCAAGTTATAGGCACAAGGCCTAAAATAGCATGAGTGAATCTGAATCTAAAAGCATTTAAAGTGACAGTGATTCATATTTCCTTATACTGAATTATGCAATGAATGTGTACACAATGTTATATATTACTGGCTTCTGTTACAGTATATCACACTGTGCAGCAAACCCTGTAGGTTAGAAGTAAAGACTACGAAATGAAAAATGAAATTAAAACCAGTGACCTCTGTGTTCTGACACACTGCTCACAGACACAGGAGCCAATCAAAACACCCTAAGGCACGGCCAAGTCATTCAATATTAAGTATAACCTTTTCATTTGAACTTTACTGTTTGCAAATCTACTGTGCCTCATTGTCTATTCCTCTCGTGTTTCTCCGGCTCCATCCTAGTCCGTGTTTTGAGCTGTGTACCGTAGACTGTGCTGCCGCCCTCTACTGTTCCTGCCGACTGCCTAAAGCTGTCATTAGGGACCAAACACCCAGCGAGCAAGGCAGCAACGCTGAGTAGGAGAACTCAGGGAAACTGACTTGGCGGTATCATGACAATGGTATTAGCTTCCCACACTTATTTCACATTCCTACATAGTAACACATTTGTTAACACAAACACACGTTTATCAACCGTCGGCCGAACCCAAATTGTACCTACGTTTGTGTAGATCTACCGAGAGGTGAACAGATGGCCATCACTCATGGGATTGAATCACTTGTTAGAGGTTTCCAGTGATGCCTATAATAATGCATGCATGTACACCTTCATGTAATGTGTGAAAAATACCTATTCCTGACACAGTGAAACAGCAGTGTTTGTTTGTTCTTTGCACTTGATGAGGCAAAATGTTAATCACGCAACTGCTCGATGCAGGGTGTTTGTTTTCCTGATAAGAATTTAATTCAATCCTTTGTGTTCTTCTAGACAAACCATTGGCATTCTCTCCGGCGAAGCAAAAGAGAGCACAGCAGACAAATGATCCCCCAATCAGCATGCACAACAAACTACAGGAGATATCCTTCATAATTCACTTTCCCCCCCTCTGCTAAGATGTTTTTGAAGTGCAAAATCACAGTGAGTTATTATTAAGTCAGCAAATCTCCACATGCCGTTCTTTTTAGAACCGAACAATTCAAGGTTTAACAATGGTGAGATAGGATTCAAGCCATAGCAGTTGTCATTTCTGGGGGGGATATTATTTCACTGACAATGCGGAACCTTTTCAATAAGTAAAATTACACTCTGTTGTGTCCAAGCATTGCTGCCAAATACCGGATTATCCACTCGGTCAATAGTCAAAGTCATTGTATTATGAGATATGCTTTTGTTGTTTTCATACAGAAATGACTCTGTAAGAGACAAGATGTACGGACATTGTACAGCAGACCACGGTTACAATCAGTACATGTACAAGACATGGCGGTCGCTAACACTGAGGCCTTGAGTGAAAGTACACTGAAAGCAAGGGATTCCGTAGCAACGTCTTGTCTGAAATGTTCATTCTGAAGCTTGAAAGAAAATTCCTCCACACAGAATAACTTCAATGGTTTGGATGTACAATACGGTGATGTAAACATACAGCACCAGGGTAAAGGTGCTACGTTGCTACTGTACATTCTGTTATGTTAGTATTTTTCTTCTTTGTCCTTGTCATAACATTGGCATGTCGTTTTTTTTCTGTAGTTGTCTGTTAATGTCTTTTTTTGTGGACTAGTGGTCACTTAGCAGCAAAGGAGGATTGTTCCCATAGACTTCAAACAAAATATCCTAATCGGCCATAGGAGTAGACACACCAAATAACCTTCAGAGAAAGCTGTGAGGCTCCGAAGCTATCTAGAGTCCAGTGAACTGCATTAAAAGGCAACAGTTTAGTTGTGTACTGTCTTGTAAATGTCTTCTCTTATCAAGTCAGCGGCAGACAGGCAGAAAAAAAACAGCAGCTAGTCAGTCTATCTTGGGCACAGCAATGGCTACGCAGGGTCTTCTACAGTACACCGCCATCTCAGTACAGTGAGTCGATCACTGGGTGGAAGGGTAGCAGAGACACTGACAGCTGCTAAATACACCTTTCTAAAAAAAATCCAAGTCAATTCATAGGGTGTTAAATGCAAAGAGTACAGTGGGAAAAGCACACTGAGGGGACTACTTTCTGGGGGTAGAGTGATGCAGTATCTTTGCAGTCCTGTTTCCTAAAACCGGCTCTGTAAATGATTTGGCTGACATTTATGTCAACCTCTGGTAAGCCTTAAGACACATCCATACAAATGTCAGTGTATCTTCTCATCAGTTGTGAAGGATATGTGCTTGGCTGTGCTGTATGCGCAGTGCAACACGGCATGCCAAGTCTCCTTATGGAGGCTGGGTAAAAATGTCAGTGCACTACTTCACTGATGAAGTGTCTCTCTTGGCATTAGGACACATTTTACTATCTGGCCAATGCCGGCACCTTAATACTACATGATGCCATTGATGCGATACACTGTCGGTGGGGGGTAGCGGTAGATGTACAGATATAATTAAAGAAACCAAACAAACAAAAACAACAACACAGAGCCGTATGATACAGAGACAGTTTAGTAGTAGTAGTAGTAGTAGTAGTAGTTGTGATGCACTCTTGTGAAATAATACATGTTAATGCTTGAATTGGTAGATTACCATAGAGGCCACATTTTGGATTTCATAATCATTCTCCTCTCAGGCTATGTGCTTCACTTAACCCCTGTTAATTCTGCTTCGGCCCAGAACAGTAAATACTGTTACACAAACTATCCCCCAATCCATCACCCGCTGGCTTATCATCCCACTCTATCTCTCAAGTGATACTTATCAATAAAGACAATCTGTTCCTGCAGCCCCCCAGAAAAAGAAAAATACCCATGATCCCCTTGTTGTCAGAGAGGCAGGCACGTGAGGATTGATTTGCATATTCACACATGAGTAATAATCACAGCCTGGAATGGTCTGTAGCTTTGGCCTTTGAAGAGAACATTAATGTGAGGTCATCATTTACTGGAGTTGGAGGTCAGATCTATGATGTCACAGACCGTGGTCAGAAGCATAGATGTAGAACAGTTCTATCTCTATGGCCAGAATAACCTGGATCATGTGGTGGTGGGGGTGGGGGTGTTTTTTTTTTTTTTAAAGCCCCCTCTCACTCTCTTCCGCTTAACTAGTTTCCATGCTTACTCATGATGAAGCCTTGGGGAAGCGGGGCGCTTGGCAGATCATGATGTACACTAAGCGCGGCCTAGGGCACTTCAAGTCCACTCTGTGCGGATGATGCGTACAGTAACAGCAGAGTGCTAGTGACAGATTCTGCTCTATTCCAGGAGTGTTCTTCACTCAATCAGCCATTAGATAGATAGACAAAGACCGCTGCTTCTACAGGCCTGGCCCAGACCTCTCCCTCCACATCCAACTCTAGACCTTATCACAACAAAGGGAGCCCTCCTTTTTGGATATTCAGGCAATATGCCCGACATCACAAGACATATTGACGAGTACTATAACACTCCGATGGCATATTGTGTGTTCCATTATCATTGAATCCGACACAGTTTTCTTCTGTTTTTTTTTTTTTTATTCACAAACTCTAGCAATACTATGTGCTGTTTAGTACACGGTAGTTTAGTTACCAATTGTGCCAAAATGTCTGAAGGTACGTAACCAGGAAGTAACCCGTGTCACACACTGTAGTTACTAGAGCTCTTTTGCGTTGACAATCCATGTATTGGGCACGACTCCTGCATTGTCATTAAACCTGATAGGCCTACTGTTGTCACCACACAATACCAGCTAAAACAGCTCTGAAAAATAAAGGTCTATCTATAGTTGTTGTTGTTGTCCTGAGACTTATCATCACTGGTTGTAACTACTCTGGGTAATTGCACATAATCAGGTACAGGGGAATCAGGGGAGGCTGGTGGAATGGAATGAGTAATGGTATCAAACACACATGTTTCAGAGGTCATTATGTACTTTCCTAGACACATGATATCTGATGGTGAAAATCACAGCTACAACAATTCTCAGTGCTGCCTTGTATGAAAAACGATTCTGGCTACAGCTGACCAGACTATTACAAGGTCACAAGGAAGGAAACTAAACCCAAACACACAACACAATCAGGCAAGCTGGGCTCAGTGTGAAATCAAGGATTCTATGTCATATTCAAAAAGGCATGTGTCTGATCAAAAGGCAGGTAAATTATATTTTGTAATACAATCTGTCCCTTAGGGAAAATACACGGTGTGAGGTATATTTATCATCTCTGCTACAGACTGGCAGTTGCTAGGAGAGAACACAATCTATAAACAGCAGCACAAGTGTTTCATCATAAAAAAATATATAACTTTGATAACATTTATTGTTTTTTATCATTAACAAATGTTTGATAAATTGCCTGTTATAGTCACTTAAAATGCAATGAAAGAATGCATCTCTTATTATATTAATGGTGAACAAAAGAGTCACTTAAGGGGCTTGATTAGTTATTAATGTGCGTGTCAGGGTTGTAATATTGGCAAACACAAACGTTGTATTGTGGATTTAACTTAATATAATAACAAGGCCTGTACAGAAGGCCTACATGTATACTGTATACAACTATATAATTTGCTCCCTTTCATATTTCCGTGTGAATGAATAGTAAAGGTTTAAAGTACATGATGTGAATGCCGAGGACAAATCATGGTGATTTATGGACATAAAATAATTCCACCCATATACACAGCCTAATTAAATTCCTCCAGCTGAGTAATTACCGACTAATTTATCATTCGGGCTTAAAGTGATAGTTACTAAAATCATACTAGAAGCCTAGTATTTAAGTCATCTAATTGTAGCCTATAGGCCTGTGAGCCTAGTAATAGGCCTTTAACAAGAAAAGAGGTAGCTGAGGGTTGAAATGGTTCTCCTCCTTTGTTCACCAAGTGGCATGGTATGAAGGAATACGAAACAGAGGAGATAAAAACCACAAACACAGCAATAACTATTTTGCTGTCGGATCTCTGTTCATTGTGAACGAGTGACGCCGCAGTGGCGAAGCTTACTCCAAGCATCTTGCAATCGAAAGCGACTGCTGGTCGTTTTCAGAGCAGAGTTCAAGAGTTTCACCGTTGAGCCGTGAAATGAAAAGTAACAGCTGATGTAGCGCCGCGGCAGCAGCAACAGAGGCTTCGACCTGTATTGGGGTGGGGGAGGGGACTTCTCTCCATGCTGGGGCAGAAAATCCGCTTTCCTAAGTCCACAAAAAAAACACTCCAAGCTATCTTTCTCGAAAGCGTTATGACTCTGCGCCAGAGTAGGCGAAGTTTTAAGGCTTTATTTCAATCAAAGTAAGCCGTAGCCTGCACTTGGGCTATCGAGTATTTCTTTACGATTGACCAACTCACTAGAACGCCTTGAAACGGTGGTTGAGCAAAGTCCCCTGGGGATTTTTGGGTTACATTAATATGCCCAATGGAGCTCAAGGCAAGTGAAATACATGAATAAATAACTTCCTTTAGAACGTCGATGGAATGGTTAACTGCTTTTCAGCACTGTCGCTGTCCATGGTGCTACTTTCTGTTCGTCCCGATTCACTTGGACGATCCAACCGCCTAATGTTTTGCTTTATGTTTTGACTAGTTGCTGTGTTTTATTAAAGTCATAAAGGCCTGTGTTGTAACACATATTTGAGAAATATTCCACAGTCTTTTTCACTTCACAGTTGCCATTTTTGGCGCATCCGCTTAATATCTAGTTTTAGGGAAACTAGGCTACTCCCGTCCTGTGTGTGTGTGTTTTTTTTTTTTTTTTTCCCCCACTCAGTTGATATTAAATGCACAGCAATGCTATCTCTGTTTCACATCAACTCTCCACTCACATCCTCTCCGTGGCCGACCCACTCCGACGCGCTGATTGGCCTTTCATCCTCGCTGCTCGCGTCGGTCTGAAGGCATATGCAGCAGCCGCAACTCCTGATTGGCTCCTCCTGCACCCCCCTTCTCCCAGCACACATCAGAACACGTCCAATGGCGACTTGACTTGTGGGGCTTGGAGGAGGGTGGATGCAGGAGGGGGGAGGAGGAAGACAGATCCTTGAGCCCAGGGTGAGGGGTGTCACATTAGAAAAGGAGAAATGGATTTGTGTGAGCAAAACGTCACAGCAATTCGCACTTTCAGCTCTGACCCGTTTATAAGAACAAAATGGCCTACCACGCTATCAGCTCTTTTAAGAAGTTGTCACAAAAGCCTGGCTCTACTTGGATAATAATGGAATAGGCTCATTCTTATTTCTACACTGGAACTATAATAGATTTTCAAAATAGAATAGATCAATGGGTAGGGTAGAGGAGCCTCAAAGAGAGAGAACAAGCCTAAAAAGACGTCTCTGTTCGGATGTTTTTTTACAGGGCATTGTTCAACTGAAACAAGATGCAGTATAGTGATTGCTTAAGCTGGAATAACCGGGGCTATATCACAAAATTCATTCCAAAATCCATAAAATACACTTGTAATCATCTGAATAAATTAGACAACTTCATGGAACATTAGAAATGAACTTTTGATAGCTATAGCATCGTAGGCCCAATAGTTGTAATAATTAATTAATTGTAACAATTAGGCACTTCATAACAAGTATAATTAACAAATAGGCCTGCATTGACGCATATATATTTTTTGTCTATTTGCTCCTCCAGAGAACAAGCAGTGGCCAATATGTTATAAGACCGTTACTATGTTGTAATAATGCACATGTGCAGATTCTTGGACTTTGTAAAATAGTTCGGCTATCCTTGCAATATTGTGGACCGCCGCCTGTGTATGATTCCAAGAGTGCGCATGACTGAGCGTATGGTTGTGTGTGACAGAGGGGGAGAGAAAGACAGACGAGGGGAGAGTTCTGTTCTTCTTTCACTGCTCCATCCGGGAACTTTAGAATTAGCATTGACAGCCGAAGCGCAACTTTTCCTCAGGCAAAGTGAAATCAAGCCGCGGACTCGGACAAAATATAGTCCCCCTTATTCAACTCAAAATTATCGAAAGAAAAATATATCGACCGTTTGGATCGGATGCGTCGTCGCCGTGATATTTTTGGAGTGGATCTGTCCATGTGGCGAAATCTTTCCGCCGTCTTTGGAGCACTTTGCTCACTGGCGTAAAGTGAGTGATGAGTCCTACAGCCAGTAAAGAAGCGAGAACTTGCTTTGCAGCCTGAGTAGTTCTTCTTTCGATTGTTATTGTCGCTTTAAAAAAAAATCTTTAATTCACTTAAACTTAACCTTGATTACATCGAAAGTGGGAGAAAAGTGTTTTGGAAGTCGGAACATGGAACTACAAGGCCTGCAAGAGGCGTTGAAAGTAGAAATCCAATGTCATCAGGTAAATGAAACATCGTATTATTCTTCCCTTATTGGGCTTTTGAGCGAGTGAGAGCTATAGGGAAAAATCGGAGGGCATCAAACGTGAGATGTTTGCATTCCGAGGAAATAAGTATGCGATCTACAATGTATCGCTTCAATGTCTGGTGACGCCATAGCATGCACTTTCAAATGAGATTGGTGTACTTTTTAGAGTACTTTGGTATTGTCGTATGTCTTTTTCGAGCAACAAGAATTTGGAGTAATAATGCGGTGGTGCTGTGTGGCGATCAGGACGCGACCTGAATATTTATGAGGTGCAAGAAACTGACTCGCTGTATGCTCACCGCTTTGTTCCTCCCTTACATACTAACTTGAAACACTTTTGTAATTCCTCTTTCGTTCTTTTCTACGTTTAGAAACTAGTTGCACAAATGAAGCAAGACCCACAGGTAAATGTCTATTTCTGAAGCATAGTAGGCTAGTCGTCAAGATTAGGCAGTTGAATTGGGAGTGTGCGAAAAACTTTATCAGCATAAATCTCTTCTTTCGTTAACCCCATTAGTAGCGTTTCCTCCGCTTTGTCCTCAACATGACTTTGTCTTGAAATACGCAGAGTATCAACATAAGTTTTATTTGTGTCGGCATTGTTTCACTTGGTGTTTTGGTCCTGTTTATCATCTATAAACACTGATAATGTTTTGTTCAATTGTAGGATGGAGAGCTTAAGAAACAACTACACGAAAGGCAAACAAGAATAACAGCTCTAAGCGAAAAACAAGTAAGATTCCATGCATATTTTTGCTTTATTATAAATTATAGCTATCATTTTTCATGTCACGGCGCAGCCTGGTATTGTGTTGTGTGTCGTTATGTTCAAGACAATGTGACTGTGAAATGGTTCAAAAGTATTGGAATCTATTTCGTCTTTGATCTCGTTGTGTCGTTGTGTGGCAGAAGTCCTTCACATATATCGTGGTTTTGTCCTGATATTCTAAGTTGTGTAACATGAAATGTTGAAAAATTTAGCGTCCATTTTGAGTAGGTCGACATGTTTCTGGAGAGTAATAAAGGAGAAGCTCAAGTATCCGGTCCTCACTTTTCTAGACACTAAGCATCAAGTTTTTACTATCGAACATTCATAGATATTCATCGAGCCGAATGTTAAGTTTCTTTTTTCTTCAAAATTGACTTATTTGTTACTTTATTGCTAGTCTTGGGGTATTATTTCTTCTTGGTCACATGACGACAAGGTTGCATTTGATTCGACCACGCTTGCACTTTCACTTTTTTACTATCCTATATCGAACGCTGTCCAAGATGAACGTTAGGCCTCTTAATAAGTGATTTAAACTAAATAGTATGTTGGCCTGGTGTGTATTTGTGAAGGGTAAGTCACAGCACTTCACTGTAGGATAGCTGCCGCCTAGAGCACTGGAGCTATCTTTCAGCACCTCCACCAGATGCCATGCAACGCTGTTAAAGTCACAATGCTCTACAGTGCCTCGCTGAATTTGGGTGAAGTTACCGAAGCTACTAAGGAAGACAAACCAGTCACAAGAAAGTCCAAATATATGCACTTCTAAGTCAAACCCGATCGATGTTTAAGCATTCTGGTTCGTTAAAGCGTGTTGCATTTGCCTAAGTTAAATCGATCCCGTTTTCCTGTGGAATGCAGTTTTCAGCACTTGGACAGCGCCTTGATTTTTTCTCCCCGTTCGCTACAAACGAGCTGTAGAATTCACCAGCGAACATGATTTAGGCAGTTTATGCGATCAAAGCGTGCTTTGGTGTCACTTTGTTGATTATTATGGAGAAGGGATTGATCTTTTTCACTGTATTTGTTGTAGTGTTTTCGTAAAGCGCTTCAGTTTGGTAGTGGAAGCTTCCATTTTGTGAGAGAAGGGGTGTTGGTTTCTTCCTAACATGGAGAAAAAGTCTGCAGAGTTTCGTAGAGGGGGATGGGCCCCATTCATGCCGAACATTACCATTTTGATTGCTTTGATGCTGTTTTTGGAGGAGGGGGAAGGGAGGTAGAGAGAGAGAGAGAAAAAAGAGAAAGCCCGAGTCAGCACTGCACAGGGGGATGTTTAATCACTGAATAGAGCCTATTCCGTTCCTTTTATTAGCAAATATGACCTCTACTTTCCTCTGCGCTGCTATTAAGCGATGCTGCCAGCAAGTTCCTTTCAACCATTATCATTTTCTACACAATACACTCTGTAGGTCAGTGGCATAGCATGTCACCTGAAGAATACGCAGCTTTGTCCAGTTTTGTTTTCATCAAACTAGACGTCAAACATGTTGCGTCATGTAAACAATACGTTTCGTTTTTGCTAACCGATATTTCATAATAACCCCAAAAGATATTATGTAAAAACAAACTTTGTTGTTTGTTGTTTTGAACTTATAAGTCAATATTGCCTATACGTCTGTAGGCAATGTAAATAAATATAGGCCTGTGGTTTCAGTTCTCAAATGGCAGTTGTTAGATGATATGATGTCCTAATATATCTATTATGTTCCATGAAATTGACATGTAACATAATATGCAGTGAAGCTATAGTCACCAAAAATAAACAAAATGTTTATTTGTTATCCATGATGCCTTAAAATGCCTGAAAATATGGATTTTTATGGAATACCTACTGGTTTTACATCAGTTCAACAAAATCATTACTTTCATATGTGCTGTTTGTAATGACTTATGGGAGGTTTAGATTCTTGTTGTGATGTACTGGAACTTGGAATTTTTTAATTTGAATATTTTGAGTATAAACGGTGTGAATGGTTAGTCAGGACAGTTGTTGCAACGACCACAGATTGACATGGCTCTGTTCTACTGTACATCACACACTATCTGAGCAGTTACACAGTAACTACACGCAAATGATTAAACAGGGACAGTGCTCATTCATCAACATTGTGGTGTTCAGTGTTGGTGTCATTGTAAATGTGCTGTAGCTAACACACGAGCTCATCACTAGTCTGTAGGGTATAAGGGTATTTCACATCTACCATTTTGTGTATCTCGATTGTAATAGACGTCTCTTTAACATGAAGAGGGACTTTATATTTGCCAGTACTGCTAGGTGATCACATGACACGCTTTGCGACCCTGCTATTGGCTGAGAGACTCTGGGCTACACATGCTCTTCCATACGATCGTGTTTTACTGCTCCCTTCGATGGAGGGGGCAGGAGATCAACTATGTGAGGACAACAACCAGTTTTCCATATGGTAGGCCTATATTATGAGGCAAGATAGATACACAAAGTAGCAGGGAATGGAGAATGGCTTTGTGTTAGTGCTGGGACCTACGCTGACGTATTTGTTTGTTGAAGAGTGTCAATGCAATGAAATAATGATGATATAAACACCAACGGCAACGCGCCTTATCATTAACACGTCCCGCGGATCTGTTTGAGTCGTTTCTGTCAGCTTGACGTCGCGTTTTCCTCAACGGTCAACCAAGACTCACATTGTGGATGTTCTATTCCTTGCCATACATGAATGCTGGTAGATAATATACATGTAATGCATTACATACTGAGAGTGATTCATGCAGTCATGACCTTTGGCTGACTTGCTCCCTGTTGCATCACTGGGTCACGCAGTAGGAGTTCCTTCGATGTGTCTGGATGTCTGTGGTTCTGGACATTCCTTCATACAGGTTTTCAACATGTTTCCACTTCTCATAAGGCTAGTGACACAGGGGTATATGCCCTGTCGACAACAACAAAGCCTTACCTGACTCCAATTGATTTGAATGGCCTGTTAAGAGTTATTGCTAAGTCCAATTGAAAGGCAGCTTTGGAAACCTGAAGTCCTCATGTTTCTGTTTCCCTTTCTAAGTGAGTAAATGTCTCCCTCATTAAGTCATTTCTCTGTAGTTCCTCTGGCTGTACTGGGATTACTTGTATAACTTATTTATTGGGATCCTGCCTTTTAGCAATGCTGCTCTTTGGCTTAATTAATACTGCTGCTTCTGAGAAAACAGGAGATGAGGGGGATCGGTAACTTAATGTCAGTGCATCTTTTTAGTTGACATATTTTAGTTGTGTTGTATTTGTAGGTGTATTCAATGCATGCAAACGGTGGTAGAGGATGGTATGCTAACAATATGTTAAAAAGGAGAGAGAGAGAGAGACAGAGAGAGAGAGAGATGAGGATGTACTTAAGAGATGAAGATTTACTGGAGGGACGATACATCCACTCTGAGAGAGTCAAAGGGAAATGCTTACAACAAGAAAGGGGGAGGGAGTCAATGGGAGAGAAATAGAAGGAGAGAGAGAGAGAGAGAGAGAGAGAGAGAGAGAGAAATAGAAGGAGAGAGAGAGAGAGAGAGTGGAAGAGACAGAAGAAAGTGAGGGGGGGGGGTAGGATGTAGAAGTATGGGGGAGGGAGAGTTTAAAAGGTAAGATACGAGGTGAGTCTAAGACAGAAAAAGAGTCAGATATGCATGGAGTGGCATGTTCAAAGGCAAAAGAAACAACAACAACAACAACAGCCAATGACAAAGTACAGTGAGAGTAGATGAGGAACCACACTGAAGGTGGAGCAGTGTTGTTGCTGCTCCGCAGCGAATCACCGCCGTCCTGTCAGGAGCCATTTGCCCGGATCTGTTTTGCAGAGGCGTCGAGCGTGGCCTTGTGAACGCAGCTGTCTGATTGGTCTGATTCACCTGTGGCTGTGATTGAAGGATGCGAAGGAAGAAGAGCACAGGAAGGGGGGAAGGCGGGTCTTAGAACCCCCCCTCCCCCCACACCCCCCACCCCCCCAGAGGCCACAATGCCCTCTGCCAAAATAACGTCCTGCAATTAAATACATTTAATTGGCTGTGTCATGAGCAACACTGTGTTTATTCATAGCCGAGGCCTCAGGACTTCACTCCAACCATGACTAAAGATATGACTGTGGCTTTAAGGAACAGCCCACTCAGATGGAGGCTTTCTGTCCCACAACGTGTCCCTGTGACTGCCTATTCATGTCAACAGTCAACATAAACACAGCAGATTTTATTCCCAAATATAAATGCATGTGACGGCCAGGTGGAGCAGTTCTACCCATGGCAAGATGTCAAACCCTGGGTTTCCGTCTGTTTTGCCTGCTGAAGGAGAGGACAACAGTAGCAAAGGCGTGCCATAGGCTGAACTCTGACCCCCCTCACCCTTGATACAGCTGATAGAAGTAGGCCATTTTGTTTTTGAACAGCCAGAGTGGCCACCGAGCATCTGATCTGGTGTCAGTGGCAAATTACTATGCTATTAGTTGGGCTACAGATGAGATGTTTATGTCAGACAGGTCCTGGAACAGTGGCTGGGGGGACAGGAAGGACCTGGAGCCAGTATGGTGGTTAATAGTCCTAAGGTCCTCTGGGGCCTAGGGTTGAGTCCCCTCCAGCTGCTGCTGTGTGTGTGTGTGTGTGTGTGTGTGTGTGTGTGTGTGTGTGTGTGTGTGTGTGTGTGTGTGTGTGTGTGTGTGTGTGTGTGTGTGTGTGTGCGTGCGCGCGTGTGTGTGTGTGTGTGTGTGTGTACGTGCATGCATGCGTGCGCATGTGGCAGCCAGGGGTGAAAGGTCGAGGAGGAGTTAACCTGTCAGGGGACGACAACCACACTGTTCTGTTCAGATCCTCCTGACCATATAAGGCAAGACAGTGGGAGGAGTCAGACCAGGGGGCGTATCCGCTTAGATTCACAGTCAATATGCGACACACAAAATCCCCACAAACTATTACTGGTTTTGAAATATATACACAAGATTGAAACATTCCAAACCAGAAAGATACTGAAACACAGATATGAAAACAAACTACGCGGAGACATTCAAGGCACCGCAATGTCTGCGTGTCACACTTACTTTTGTTCCCAAAATGGCTGAATCGGTAAAAGAAAGCCATTTGTAGATAGTGTTACACTTGTTCCCATTGTTCTTCACAAATCCCCTCTGCACATACATTAGTTACCTGGGGTCAGCTGTTGCCCCCACACTGCTAAAACCGTACACCGTGCTACAGCGGCTTTGCCCAGTAATTGGACATTTGAGAAGGCTGGAAAAGCTGTTCTTTGTCCCCAGTGAGAAGTAGTGATACTGCTCTACCCCCCCCCCCCTCTCTCTCTCTCTCTCTCACACACACACACACACATACAGACACAGAGCCTTTCCTGCTGCAGGGGGGGGGGGCTAAAGGGTTCAGGGAAGGGGTTGCCAGATTTGGCAGTGTGCGTCCAGGTTCCCATCGGCTGGCTGTAGAGGTTCTCACCTGTGGTGGGAGGTGGGAGAGACTCCGGCTGCTTGTGGCAGATGAGCTGAGGAACTTTCCCAGCGCTCCCGACCCAAACTCTGAGCTAATCCCCTCGACGACTCATTAGGGCTCCTGCAGGGGCGATTAGAGGCGGGGATTTCTGCTGGACTTACTCTGGGTGTTACAGAGGAGATTCGGACTGGGGGGCTCGCGCCGCTCCCTACAGACTACTGAAGTCTTTTAAAATCCATTTTCCATGTATAGGTCGCATTTAGCTTTCTGTTTATTCCTATTTGTCTGGAAAGAGGGAGTGGAAATAAACTGGAAATCCTAGCTCTCTGTCTCATAGCCCGTGAGGAGATGACTGTGCCTCCTCTGGCGAAGCGGTGGTTCACAAGTGCTTAATGTCTCATAACAGAACGGCCTCTGGGCCTACTCCGCAACACAGCCTGGGTCTGGACTTGGAAGGAGAGCCTGGAAGCCGGCAAGTCATCCTGGCCAGGACACAACTACACTCCCTGGGTCTGACATGGGCCTACAGGCCTGGCTCAGTTACCGGCATATGGATGAGGAAGAGAAGAGAGAGTGTGTATGTGTATGTGTATGTGTGTGCGTGTGTGTGTATGTGTGTGTGAGCATGTGCGCACGTGTGTGTGTGTGTCTGTACTGTATGTGTGCGGGAGTGTGTGTGTGTGTGTGTGTGTATGCATGCATGTGTGCACAGATTGGGGGGTGGGGTGTGTTGAGCAAGGCATGTAAAGGGCACCCACACATCACCAGGGAGTAGTGGCAGGTCGCGTGGTAAATCTCCCAGGACCATAAATCTGCCTGCCTTTTGTCTCTGTGCACCCCTGCACTCCAGGCCACACCAAATCAAGACCCTTTGTTTGCACATTCCCTTTAATCACTACTGGAGGGCCTGCTCAAGTTTCCCCCTCCGATTAATTAAGAGCAGCATATCAAAAAAAAAACTCTGCCATGACTCCTCCAAAGGGGGGGGGGGGGGGGGGGGTCTTTGCTTCACAGCCCCCACAATGCTGAATGGGGGGGGAGGCCAGTCGGGTGGAAGGGAAGGGAGGGTGTTTGTCTGACTGTCTGACTGCCTGACGTCTCAGTTTAGCTTGCCTGCCGACAAAGCCTACGTCTTTCAGCTCGCAAATGTCCCCCCACATCGGGGTGGACGGAGGTGTAGTCATTAGCGGTGGCGCAAAGACATTTTCAGAATGTTTGAACATTGAGTTAAAGGTCACCTCCGCTGCAAATTAAAGGCTAAAGATGGGCCACTTACGAGACGGGAACAATTTGTGCTCAGACCTTGTGGAGGAAGGATCTCGCTTTGTTTAAAAAAGCTTCTAATGAGCAAGTCGTAAACAGGTTGTCAAAGCACCTGGTCTAAACATAGCAGCGCGGCGTTGCTGTGGTGGTGGTGGTGGTGACAGACCCCACCTCACCCTCCTGGTCTTGGACACGTAGAGCAGTCGTTCACAGAGAGTCAGGGAAAAGTGCTGATGTGATTTTGCTGGCAGGCAGAGGGAGGGAGAGAGAGGCAGAATTAATGAATTAACCTATGTTGACTGCCATGCCACCCCCTCCCCCCCGCCCCCTTTCTCTCTCTCTCTCTCTCTCTCTCTCTCTCCCTTTCCTTGTGGTTTCCAACAGTACAACTTTATGCCAAAAAAACATCGGTCCTTAAACCTTTCTCAGAAAAATATTTGGCTGCCCCCTAATTACTTTGTAGTTACTTAGAAAGTATGTGGTAACATCATACATATGGTTATCACTCATGGATTATACCTACATACCCATTGTTATCAAGTAAGCTTATAGTAAATACCAGGTAGGTGTATATTGAGTACCAGCGGTAATAGTCCTGTAAAATAAACCATTACCCATAATCTTTATGCTTGTAATATTTACAATCAGGCCATATGTAAGGATGCCAAAAAAAGGCTGTGTATTGCTATTGTTATCATCCTATTACATTCTATATTGAGTAAACAGGATTATTAAATGTGTAGCCTAAATCAGTGAACAGGGATAGAGTGGGAGGAGGGGGTGGTGGGAGAGTGAGTTTGCTTTGGCTTGGTAATTGGCACTTTCTCCCTCTTTGTGAAAACAGAGCCTGGGTGAGGAAAATGGCTCCCTCTCTCTGCTGGCGAGCTGTTGACTGCATGTACTGTACTGGAAGGGAGAGAGGGAGGGAGGGAGGGAGGGAGGGAGGGAGGGAGGGAGGGAGAGAGAGATGAACATCTTGGAAGACCGACCTCAGGCCTATTATGTGGTGGGAGGGTTCTTGTCGAAAATCCTTAACAGATGAGAAAGAAGTGAATCGGGTTTGATCTACGCACGGACTAGAAAATACTGCTTTTTATTTGTTTGAGTTGTTCTAGAGGGGGAAGGCGGGTTTGTTGTGGTTCTGTGAACCTGTTCTGTAGAACATAGAACGATAGATAAGAGTCATACTACGAGGCTAGTTTCTGGATGTCCTTCAGGGGTTGTTGTGTCCATGCTAATGCAGCTCTTTGACAGACGCGTGGGGATGCAGAGCTGAGAGACAAATACTTCCTTCCACACAGAGAGACTTGATACAGAGGCCAAGCAGCTGGTGGGACACAACAGCTCAGACCTGTTAGAACGTCAACAGATCATAAAACAAAGTCAAGAAAACATCACTAGCATCATCTCGCTAGCCTATAGGGCGGCAACGATGTTGCTTTTGAGATGCAGGAACTAAGAGAGGAGATGAAACCGTGGCCAGAGCGACACACGTGCTTCGGCTAAAATGTGTCGAGTTTGAGAAAGCCGCAGCTCCTCCAATGACATGCTTAGACCTCTCAGTAAGAGGATGATGGGAGAGGAGGAGGAGGGCGGCCCCCTCGCCGAGGCTAAATCTGTTTTCCCACCCCGAACCTCCCTGACAGCACACCAGATGAAATAGCACACCAAATAGGCCTAGGCAAAATGGCTGAATACGCCATAAGTTGTTGACACGATTCGATATTGAAAATCATTTCATGCATAGTATGTAAAATTGTACAAACCACGATTAGCCTCAAGACTTGAAGTTTGTCAGTGAGTACAGTAAAATGTTTTTTTTTGTTCTTTTGTTGTTGTTGTTGTTGTTGTCAGAAGCAGTGAGCACAAGACCTAGCTGAGACAGAGGTCCCTTCTTTACGGACACTGGATTAGCATAAACCAGGAAACAGTTCCTTTTATTCTCCTCTGACTTGTCGAGGTAAGAATATCCTTCAACAGTCAGATGTTCTCGTACTCCCTTTGGGGAGAAGAGAGAGACGTATACTCAAGTGGTTTTCGAGCTTTGATTTTTCAAGCCTTCAAAAGGCTTTTGAAAGGACTGCCGCAGTAATTTCACATTTGTCTCTGTGTACCTTATACTGTACCGTACTACCTCTCCTCATTTGAAGCTCCATTTGTTTATTTATGGTCACAAAACTGTTCCTATGACTACTACTTTAGAATAAGCTACTAGAAGACTTACTGTATTGCCGTGGTGAATAGCACTATCATGTGCATTAAGAATGTGAAGCGTTTAACCACGTAATGACTTAATTTCACACTATCATGCAGTACAGTTGAGATTAACTGCCATCATTTCCCATAAATCAATACGTCTCAATGTCATTTAACACCCCTTGCTGTTGAAGCAAAATTCCATCCAATGTGCTTCTCGCAGGAAGAAAACCTTGTGATCAATTCTATTGGCAAATTTGATATTTACAAAGTTCATCCAGATCTCATCAACAGAACTGATTGTAACCTATGGCAACGGTTCTTAATATTATGGATATAGGTATAGATTTTTGTCCAGGCGTAAAGTTCACAGGTTTCCCCATGATAACTGGGGGAGCTACAGGTACTGTATGCTTCGTGCTGCAAGCAGCAGAAATCACCAACAACAAGCCTCTCATTGATCAGCTGGCTCCAGACAGGCCATACCATGGAGAGCTGAATATAAAACTCGGTGTGTGTGTGTGTGTGTCTGCGCGCGTGCATGCGTGCATTTAAAGGTAGTTGTGTGCGTGCGTGTGTGCGTGTGCCAGTTACTCAGAGGGCAGAGTGTTTCCAGTGGCAGGGCTGAGTGGGGGCCTGCCCGCCTGCCTGCCTGCCCGCCCGCCTGCCCGCCAGCCACACATCCCGGTGTCATGAGGAGTGTGAGGGACAAAAGGGCCGTGTGACACGGCTCTGTATGGAAGCCTGATGGGCCCAGACTGCCTCATTCAAAACCTTCTCCCTTAATGAACTTCCTCAAGATTACTCGTCCCTGTATCATAGCAACGTGGTCTACCGTCGTCTCGCCGGCTGTGTGTGTGTGTGTGTGTGTGTGTGTGTGTGTGTGTGTGTGCGCGTGTCCCGAAGACCGGGTCAAAGCCATTCATTTAGTCCCTCCTCGTCCTCTCTCTCTGTTATGGGTAGTTGACTCCACCACCACGTTCACCATCCACTGTTTTGATCGCTGAGCCGAGCAGACGAAGGTGAATAATGTTTTCAGAGGGGGAAAGTTGTATTGAGCGCATTCCTGAATACGCGAGTGGCTCATGTATGTGAGTCTGTTCTTGCATAGCAGATGGGGGTGAGCTACGGTTCAGCTCAGGCTTGCATAACCGCCTCTTACCAGTCAGTCTGAGGCGGACGGTGCTACCAGGCCGCACCGGACGTCCTTAACAACAGCAAACAAAAACCTGAAGCAGTAGAGGCTGCTTTCCACTTTCCAAAGGACCAACAACATCAACAACAAAAATAACTAAAACCAAAGAATGTCGAGGCCAGAGGGCCCGAGATAGAATCCAACCGTAACACCATTATTCTCAGGCCAAAAGTCACTTTTTGGGGGGAGATTGGAATCAGGTCCTCTCGGTAAAAGGGTAATGCGTTGGGAAACGGCTTCCGGCCGCCGTATCGACTGGCTTATCCCTGATAAGGTTTTCCGGCTTGTCTCTGTGTTGATAAACCCAGTTCCCTGGCCGCCCACTGACCAATCAGGGAGAAGCAGGTCTGCGGCCGACACCGCGGCTGTGCACAGTCAGCACAAAAGCAGACCTCGGCCAAAAGAGACACTTTATCATCAAAAGCTGAGCCTTCACTCAACCCCGGCATCTCAACCCCACGGGTGCGGATTATGTTGACAGTAACCAGGACGACAACATTTGAAACGTCTCCGCGCGACAGGTTTTATTAAGTGAAATATGTTCACTTCGACAAAACGTCCACCCAAGAGAGAGACGGGACTAACAGGTGACGAGTTGTTATGACCTCACATCCAACCTCATGTATGAATCCAAACCCAACTGAAATGCACAGAGGGCCTCACCTCTTCCATGTGTAGTAACTCTGTAATAACACTGGTAACAACATTGTATTCACATACTGTTGCATAGCACGTCGATCATTTAGTTGTGATTGCATAGTAATGCAGTTGATCGGTTTCTGTTATTACACAAGTGGAATTAGGGTTGTTAATACTATGTTATTACTACAGTCACATTACAATGTGACGACACATGGAGAGGTGAAACTTAATGCAAAGTGGTACAACAACAGTATTCACCTAACAGGAAGTGAAGGAGCATTGGCTAAGCCAATGGGGAGGATGGTCTGTTGTGAGGTAGGTGGAGTGACGGACCTCACTTCTGATTCACTGAGGTAAGAGATTGACACGATGATGTCCTGTAGCACCAGATATGACTGCTTGCTCTGGTGACCTAGTTCACCTCCATCTGTCTGAGAGAGAGAGAGAGGGAGAGGGAGGGAGGGAGGGAGGGAGGGAGGGTGAGAGACAGGATATGTCATCAGAATGCAACCTCGGGGTCAGCACTGTGAAGGGCCGTCACATGACTTCCACAGAACACTACAAGGAGCACAGCGCCAGTACTAATGGGATACACTGAAAAATGTATGCACTGACTGGAATGTAAGGCGCTTTAGATAAAAGCATCAGCTAAATGGCGTACATTAATAGGCACTACACACCACTGTACATGTAACCTAGTCGAGATGGTAAAACTCACTCCTCAAGTTCAGGAATTGCTAGCTTTTTCGATAGCGTAACTGGTTAACATCGGGTTTTTGAGGAGACGGTCACGTGTGTTGGCAAGTCAGAGGTCGCAAGTTCGAGACTCGGTCGGAGCAACTTGAATCGCGGGGCGACTGCAACAAATTGACGTCTGTTTCAAACACATATTACGCTGTGAGACCCATGATTTAAAAGAACTATTTTACATTCTTAGTTAACTTTTCCCACAAAAATCGATTCAGCTCCCCACCCGGTCCAAGCTAAATTTAAACCTCTAAGCCGTATCATACATTATAGTATGTAATGGAGCTTGACATCTAACCAAAAGTTTTTAAGAGAGAATTGTAAATACCTCTCAACAATGCGAATTAGCACAGTCCTGTGGAGTTGCTCTTTTTCCAGAGAGACTCATATTAACCTAGAATCCTCAGCCTCCTTGCTTTGTATTAGCGGGGCTGTTCTCTAATCTTTTATTCATCCTCCTACTAAAGAGGTCATCCTGATTAAACATTGAGAGGGTAGGTTGTGATTGGGGAATTTACAGCTCCAGATCTGGAGAACAACAGCATCTCATCCGACTCTGTCTCGTGTCTTATCTGTCTCTGTCTCTGTCTCCTGTCTCCTGTCTCCTGTCTCCTGTCTCGCAGGCCTCTTCCTCTCCTCTGTGCTACCTCAATCATCTGTCTCACCATAGCCCCCACAGACAGGCCTGCTACTCCTCACAACCTCAATCATCTGTCTCACCATAGCCTCCACAGACAGGCCTGCTACTCCTCACAACCTCAATCATCTGTCTCACCATAGCCTCCACAGACAGGCCTGCTACTCCTCACAACCTCAATCATCTGTCTCACCATAGCCTCCACAGACAGGCCTGCTACTCCTCACAACCTCAATCATCTGTCTCACCATAGCCTCCACAGACAGGCCTGCTACTCCTCACAACCTCAATCATCTGTCTCACCATAGCCTCCACAGACAGGCCTGCTACTCTCCTCTATCATCTTATGACTCACCATACCATAGCTCCCAGGACCAGATAGTAACAGGATCACATTTTTCCACCAGTGGGATTAGTCGATTTGGACAGGCCAACACTGTCAAAGATGGCTTCATCAGGGTGGCTAGTGTACCTCTCCCACCTCCCTCAATCCCCCCCCCCCCACCCCCACTTGCTCCCTGCCTTTGACACACCACCATACCCCCTCCCCCCCCCCCCCCTCCCAGGACCGAGGGGAGGTAGGAATCCATTTCTTGCACAATTGAATTGAAAAATCATCCCCAGTTGAACTGTCACGCTTTGCTGGGATATGATGATCTGCAGAGATTGGGTGAAGCGGGGAGGGAGGGGATGACGTTTGGAGGAAGAAACAATTACTGTAGATGAAGAGAACCCCAGCGGTGTAATTAAGATAGGCCATGCCTCTATGCCCACAGTAACACTGCTTATTAAGACTACCAAACACACACAGGCCTGTCCTTAGCTAACTGTGTGTGTGTGTGTGTGTGTGTGTGTGTGTGTGTGCCATCATCGTGCTAAAACCACTGAATCAGCACTTCTCAGTATCCTGACCTATGATTGGTTTAGATGTTAAGGCCATGGCTGTCATTGGTTTAATTAATAGTAAATTACTATTCCCTACACTTGTAAAATGTCTCATCCGATTTATTCTTAGCATGTAGGATAATGCTCTGTACCTCCGTTAATCACAACTAAAGAGTTAGCCAAATAAACCAATACATACAAAAAACTATTTGAATATTCTTTAGAAAACAACCAAACAAAGCACTTTGTTCAATGGAAATGTGTCTGAATTGTTGTCACGAGCCCTGGGTGTGAAACATACAATATAGAGTTAGGTCCAGAAATATTTGGACAGTGACATAATTTTCATAATTTTGGCTCTGTATGCCACCACAGTGGATTTGAAATGAAACAATCGAGATGCAATTGAAGTGCAGACTTTCAGCTTTAATTCAAGGGGTTGAACAAAAATATTGTATGAAACGTTTAGGAATTGCAACCATTTTTATACACAGTCCCCTATTTTCAGGGGTTCAAATGTAATTGGACAAATTAACATAATCATAAATAAAATGTTCATTTTTAATACTTTGTCGAGAATCCTTTGCAGGCAATGATTGCCTGAAGTCTGGAACACATGGACATCACCAAATGCTGGGTTTCCTCCTTTCTGATGCTTTGCCAGGCCTTTACTGCAACTGTCTTCAGTTGTTGTTTGTTTGTGGGTCTTTCTGCCTTTAGTTTTGTCTTCAACAAGTGAAAGGCATGCTCGATCAGGTTGAGATCAGGTGATTGACTCAGCCATTTCAGAATATTCCACTTCTTTGCCTTAAAAAACTCCTGGGTTGCTTTCGCAGTATGTTTTGGGTCATTGTCCATCTGTACTGTGAAGTGCCGTCCAATCAACTTTGCTGAATTTGGCTGAATCTGAGCAGACAGTATATCCCTAAACACTTCATAATTCATCCGGCTGCTTCTGTCTTCTGTCACATCATCAATAAACACTAGTGACCCAGTGCCATTGGAAGCCATGCATGCCCATGCCATCACACTGCCTCCACCGTGTGGTATGCTTCGGACCATGAGCAGTTCCAAGCCTTCTCCATACTTTTTTCTTCCCATCATGCTGGTACAGGTTGATCTTAGTTTCATCTGTCCAAAGAATGCTGTTCCAGAATTGGGCTGTTTTTAAAAAAAAATGTTTTTTGGCGAAGTCTAATCTGGCTTTTCTATGCTTGAGGTTTATGAATGGTTTGCACCTTGCGGTGAACCCTCTGTATTTGATCTTGTGAAGTCTTCTCTTTATGGTAGACTTGGATAATGATATGCCTACCTCCCAGAGAGTGTTCTTCACTTGGCTAGATGTTGTGAAGGGGTTTTTCTTTACCATGTGAAGGATCCTGCGATCATCCACCACTGTTGTCTTCTGTGGCCTTTTTGTGTTGCCGAGCTCACCAATGCGTTCTTTTTCTCTCAGAATGTATCAAACTGTTGATTTGGCCACTCCTAATGTTGCTGCTATCTCTCTGATGGATTCTTTTGTTTTTGCAGCGTAAGGATGGCCTGTTTCACTTGCATTGAGAGCTCCTTTGACCGCATGTTGTGCATTCACAGCAACAGCTTCCAAATGCAAATGCCACACTTGGAATCAACTCAGACTTTTTACCTGCTTAATTGATAAATACATAACGAAGGAATAGCCCACACCGGTCCATGAAACAGCTTTTGAGTCAATTGTCCAATTACTTTTGGTCCCTTGAAAAAGAGGGGGCTACATATTAAAGAGCTGTAATTCCTAAACCCTTCCTCCAATTTGGATGTGAATACCCTCAAATTAAAACTATATATATATATATATATATATATATATTATATAATAATACATGTAATAATTGAGTTATATACATTATATAACTGTAACTTGAATATGTTTTGGTAAACAGCTAAAATAACGAAAATTGTGTCAGAGTCCAAATATATATAGAGATTCTTGTAATTGAAAAGCAGCTGATTTCATTTGACCCCCCTCCTGCTTGTGTTTTTGTAGCTAGTCTCTCACTCTTCCTCTTTCTTTCTCCCTCTCCTTTCTTTCTTTCTCTCTCTCTCTCACCTTGTGCTCATGTGTGGGTGAAGAAGTGCTCTTCAAGGCTTTTCTCCTCTCCGTTACAAACAATGGAGTCACTCAGCCAGGACTCAGACATCACTAGGAAGGGGTCAATTACAGACAAGGAGTGACAACGAGGGCTCACAGTGTCAGGCTGATTACACATTGTTATGGAAACCATTTCTTGCCAAGTTAGATATAGCCACCAGGCCCATTCATTGGGAAATATGATGATACCGTAAGATAAAATATTTATTTGTAGGGAAATTATCGTCAGAAAACCTTTGTAAGAAATCTTAGTAAAAAAAAGAGGATACAATCGGAAAAGATTAGTTAACCTGTGGGCATCTGAAGGTTGGAGTTAACTTTGGAATAAATAAATGATTAACCGATTCACTTATAAACCCAATACAGGCAGGGAGTGATGGGGAATGATAAGGGTCTATATGTGTGTAAGTATTATATGTACCTTACCATGGAATGATAAATAGCTGTGCAGTAAGTACAAGTATAATTATTATTTTCTTTTCATGTCCTCCAATTAGGGGAGGACTTGATAAAACAAATAAAAAAGGAAACTTACATACGACTTACTAATTTCAAAGCTGATTTTCCCCTTAAAAAAAATAAAAATAAAAGAAATGTCCTTGAAATCTTTTCCCCACAAAAGCTTTGTCTGTGAAATGTTCTTTATTGATTTGAACAAAGTGAGGAAAGCACACACAGTTCTACTGAAAACGGTTTCTGTCCTCAAGCTGGGTCGAGAGAACTGCATAGACAAGTGGAGAGCTTTAGGTCAAGCAAACATATTTCACAAACTATCAGATATGTTCTTGTACTTTTCAATCCACTTTGAGGTACAGATGTCTCACTTCAGACCTTCATTGGGGGAGGGGTCTGCTCCTGGGCACACCCTCTGCCTCCCACCCGATTTGCATATTCCTTCTAGGCCAACATCCCACAATGCCCCGCTTTTTATGCATTATTGAGTCTCCTAGTGGTGCCCTTAAAAGGGGAAGAGGCCCAGCCATAAAGGAAGTGGGGCTCTCTGTATTCAACAAGGGTGACTTCAAAGACCCTTTGAAAAATTGATCAGATGGGGTTGTACCTAAAGTAGATCTCTGACAGGGGCCTTTTCATCAGGTCTGTCTCTCTTTCACCCTCTCTCCCTCTCTCTCTCTCTCTCTCTCTCTCTCTCTACACAATAACAACAACACACAGTGATTTATGTCGGTGTTGGAAAATATGTTAATGCTGCCTCTAGTGTTGGTGAGGCAGCTTGGCGACTTTTAATAGGTCAACAGAGCCTGCCATCTCAGGGATATCAGGACATGCAAGTGTTGACAACATTTACACACATGTTGTGCAGCCCATGAGTGCAGCCCAGCTCCGACTCAGATTAGAAAGCGCCAAGACAGCGAATCGTATTGTAATCCAACATTACGACCGCTGTTTAACCACCCCCTCTAGTGCCACAAAGATGAGAAATGCTATTCCTGCCTTGTAGAATTACAATGCTACAATCCTCACAATGAGATCCTTTCCTTCCGAACTAAGCCAAGGTAAAGGACCTCTGGCATGATACAACCCTGGGATGTTTTATTACCGGAGCACTGCGACAGGCTCAAGGGTACACTTTCGACGCCTCGTCTGAGAGTTGAGTCTGTGCCTCTCTGGCCATCCCCGCCACAGTAAAGCCCCAGCCGTGTCATCAATCTGATCAGGCCATTGTTATGGCCAACACTGCAGTGTAGTATAAGCCTGAGTGACATCTCAAGCCTGATGCTGTTTGTATGCCGTTGGCCTGTGACACACACACACTCTGTGGAGGCCCTCTCCTCTCGCCGTTGAAGGTCAAAAGGTCAGCGACCACATTACTTCACCCACGTGATAATAAAGAGGACAAATGCTCTGAACTTGACTGAAAAAGGAGCTCGGAGTGCGATGCCGTTTTCTGCACAGCTTAGATTTAGATTCAGACACCTGATATGGATGTGATATCAACAGTCGTTTGTTATGACCAACAGGGACATTGCAGCATCTCCTTTTAGAGCAACTCTAAAACAGTTCCACGGTCGAACTGATCCATCATTGATCAGCGGAAGATCACTTTAAAGCAAGGAGAGGACACGGTATCCCTGCCTGAGTTTACAGAGCTAGGAACTTTATTTTAGGACGCTGGGATCTAGTGGGAACCTTATCTCAGGACACTGGGATCTGGTAGGAACCCTATCTCAGGATGCTGGGATCTGGTAGGAACCTCATCCCTGGAAACTGGGATCTGGTAGGAACCTTATGTCAGGACATTGGGATCTGGTAGGAACCTCATCTCAGGACGCTGGGATCTGGTAGGAACCTTGTCTTAGGACCCTAGGATCTGGTAGGAACCTCATCTCAGGAAACTGAGATCTGGAAGGAACCTCAAGTCAGGACGGTAGGATCTAGAGAGGCGACCTGCTCTAGTTCCTGAGAGAAGGAGGAGGGCGTCCCGTAGAGGAGACCTGTGGTGAGATGGGAGATGTGGGGAGCGATGCCCTTGTTTGTGCTGTGGCCCAGGGGGAGTTGTCCTGATTTACTAAGCGCTCCCCTCGTACTCGGTGACACGGTGAAGGAGAGGAGGAGGAGAGGCAGAGGGGTGGAGCGCCGTGGGGGATGACGGAGGAGAGAAGGAGGCGGGCGGGCGTGGATGTAGAAGATTAATGTGTCACATGCTGCAGGGCGGTCATGGTTGTTCGTCTCAGGGTGCAACATTGCTAGATCCCTCCCTGTGACTGGCCGTCATAGAGAAGCCTTCACTCATCCTCCTCCTCCTCCTCCTCCTCCTCCTCGCCTGGTTTCTCTCTGTTACATCACTAAAATTGATCCCCCCTTCTTCTTCTCTTGGCCTGTCTCTTCTTCCTGTCCTCTACTGTACTTCCTTTACGCATGTTTCTGCCAGCAAACGGAGACACGTTCTCTTTGCTACACCCGCAACTTGAAAGCGTCGATGTTTTTGTGCCGCATGAAACTTTCTGACACGTTTCCTAGTTTGTGTTTTTTTCTTG
>NC_139674.1:13245715-13278215 GCF_951799395.1 Argentina silus
CTGTCGTTAAGACAAGTACTATTGCTTCTACTACTTCTACTTCTATTACTATAAATAGCGACCACTACTACCTCTATAACAAAGAATTGATGTCCACAAACATTTCCTAAAACACTTTATCTAGTCAGTATTAAGTAAGTCTAGGCTGTTTGTGTTAAAAACCCTAAACTGTTTTCCTGTTTGTGGTTGTACTAACGAACCCTTACAGGCACATGGGTTTATTGAGAAAGTGGGTTTGGGAGTGGTGTTTGTGTGTGTGTGTGTCTGTCTGCCAGTATGTGTCTGTGTGCCTGTGTGTGTCTGTGTCTGTGTCTGTGTGTGTGTGTGTGTACGTGTGTGTGTCACGTGAGGTGTGTGTGTGTGGGGGGAGGCTGTCCTTGTGCCGTCACTCAGGCGCGCAGGCGCTAACAAAGAGCGCAGCATAATGAATGGGACGTTAATTTGTTTTTCGGTGGCAAGGTTGACATGACTGATGGGTGAAAGGCAGAGACGGGATGCAGTCAGAGTGAGGGAGAAAGAGAAAGAGAGAGAGAGAGAGAGGGAGAGAGAGAGAGAGAGAGAGAGAGAGAGAGAGTGAGTGAGAGAGAGAGAGAGAGAGTGAGTGAGAGAGAGAGTGAAAGAGAGGGGAAATGAGGGTGACAGAAAGAGAAAGAGAGAGAGAGAGAGAGATGGAGAGAGAGAGAGAGTGAGTGAGAGTGAAAGAGAGGGGAAATGAGGGTGACAGAAAGAGAAAGAGGGAGAGAGCGAGAGAGACGAGGTAGACAGGCCCTAGTCTGCCCCGCCTGTGAATGAATGAACGTCTGTGCTAACACAGTCGACGGTGCTCCCTACGCACACGCCACGTGTCTGCATCACATAGTTAGCCTGGCTCTGCTCGGCTGATGCCCTTGTCTAGGTCGCCTGTTTTTGCTGTTTCGCTTCTCTCTCTCTCTCTCTCTCTCTCTCTCTCTCTCTCTCTCTTTCTCTCTCTCTCTCTCTCTCCCTTTCTCAAACTCCAGATTTACCCAGCAGGGACCTTCGCCAGTGCGGTAATGAGGGGGTTAGACAGTGAGAGAGGGCATCCATGGGAGGTCCTGCTGGTCCGCTCTCTCAATTTGGGGGATTACTGACAACCTTTTAAGTGGAGGGCAGGACAAGTCACCCCTGATTGCTGATTCAAATGATCTGTTGATTTCTGCCGTCCTCGGGAACAAAGCTGCCGTGAGCGTTGACAGCCCCCATGGCCTTGCTGTACCGCACAACGACCAGGTGGTGTATGTGTTGTGCGACGTCGTGTTTTTTCTAGGTTGTTTTTCAAGTCTATTCGAGACCGGTGTTTCACTTTCCGCTCCAATCTCACTTTCCGCCCCACTTTTCCGCCTGCCGCCGCCGCCGCCGCCGTTGTTGTGCGGTTGTCGGACTCGGGTTTGTCTCCTTCACGACCTTGCCTCGCCCTGGCGATGGAGGTGACTCTCGTCGATTATCGCCGCTGAGAACCCCTTCAGAACCTGAACGGAGGTCAGCGTCTCCGCCGAGGGAGCGTCTGTGATGTATGCGTCTCTCCCTCTCGACATAACAGAAGAGAAGAAAGGGGAGGGGAGGGGAGGGAGAGAGGGGAGGGGGAAAAAAAAGTCCATAAAATCCCTCAAATCGCGTCTGTTGTTGAATAAAGACGGTGGGGACAGCTGATAGGGAGCCTAACACCAGGATGGCTGGAGGGCTGGTGTCTAGGGTACGCCATTTGCATTCATTTGAATTAAATGTGTTTGAAACTGGCGAGGGCGGCACACTGGCCAAGCCTCTCCCTGCATGCCAATGGGAAGGCAGAGGTGTTCTACAACTCAGGGGGATGCACATTACTGTTTATGTGAACCAAAGTAGCGCGTGTGTGTGTGTGTGTGTGTGTGTGTGTGTGTGTGTGTGTGTGTGTGTGTGTGTGTGTGTGTGTGTGTATAGGCCTCTAATCTGAAGCATGTTGCTAAGGAAACTAGTCGACCTACTCATGAAAACTACAGGTATCTCTTTAGCAAGGCCAGAATGTGAAATGTGCCAATACTATTGCTTTATATCCAAACTGTCCTCGGGGTCTCTGTTAATGGTGCAACTTGATGTTGAAGAGCACCAGTAGAAACCTGTGGAAAAGCTGCTCATTACTTTTCATTAAATAAAGCCGTGCAGTCATCGCTCTCCCTGTGGAGGGAGAGATATTCAGCTGACCAATGAGTATTCGTGCGTACACACACACACACACACACACACACGCACACACACACACACACACACACACACACACACACACACACACACACACACACACACACACACACAGCACACACACACACACACACACACAGCTCGTGGCACTGGGGTGGTATTAGGGTCGGACAATATGCATACAAATTTCTTTTGGATGATACTGTTCCTCTAGGCTGTAGCGGCACTTCAGTCTGGTCGAAATAATTGGGTTAATTTAGTCATTTAGCGTAATGACGCCCCAAGACAATGTCCAAAAGGACCATCACAACAACACAAACTCCAGCAACGACAAGCTCAGCAGTAGGAACAGTAACAGTAGCAGCACCAATACTGCGTCCCTCCCTTTATCTCCTCCTCGTGGGCACTTCTGTCCAAAGCCTATTTATTTTTAATTGGTTTCCAGCATTTGTCCACATCTTTGTTTACGTCTCCGTGGCCACTGATAAGGAAGGCAATAATGGGAAATTAATTTGAATACATTTACTGTGGTAAAATGTCAACCGGTACAACCCCCCCCCCCCCCTCCCCTCAGAAAACGCAATCATTTTCTCAGAACACAAGGCCAGTGAATCCATGTGAATGACTCACACGCGGCGTAGAAAATCAAGGTTTTTTTTTTATATTCCGCAACTGCGTGACCGCTTCATTGTTGATAGGCTTGTTCCTTGTGAACGCGGCGCACGTCCGGAACAGATTACACTGTACTGTATCTCTGACGGGCCGCGTCATGTACGGCGACCTTATAACGGAGGAGGCAAAGTCATCGCACAGTCGTCGGGTTTGGATGTGGATTTTCAAATCAAGTCCCAGTGTTACATTGGAATAGCTGCCTCCTCCCTACGGGGGCTGAGGCTTAACTCTGGTGAGGCTGCCTGCCTGGCTGCTGTCGTTCCACCGTGGCAGGATGCTCTGGCTCCCAACACCAGTTGGGTGCCTGGGCCCCATGCAGAACAAACTGATTCCTGACCGTGTCAGAGCTGAACATGGAATAGAAAAAGTCATCACAGTGGATCTGCAAGGCTGAATAAAGTGCTTATTCTCTACGCTCGTCACATCTTCAGGGCCTTCTGAGAACCCAGAATAAGAGACTTAGGTCTGTGTTGTGGAGCTGACCCCCCGAGCGTTGTCTAGGGTGTCCGCAGCTAAGACTGGTCAACACTTTACATGAAGTTGCCCCTATACCGATGTCATAACACTGTAATGACTGTAGTAAGAGCGTTGTATTAACATGTTATTACATAGGTTATTACATAGGTTAGCGGTTTGTGTTTTTACACAAGTGTAATAAAGAACAGTTCTTGTTCCACTTGTGTAATAAGATAAACAGCTCAACTCCATTCATATACAACAACAATGAAATGACCAATGTACTGTGTGACAGCATGTTAATACAGTGTTGTTACTAGTATACAGAGTTACTATACAGGTGCAGGGGAGACTTACTGTGAAGTATGATTAAAACACTTTACGGGATATCAACGGGGAATTAAGAATCAAGAGGTGATGTTGGGAAGGACAGGACGGCGAGGGTTTAATTGCCTGTAATAGCGGAGGTCAGGAGAGATGTTTGTTGTTGAGATCAGACGGGAAGCTTTTCTACTACAGCCAACAGCCTAATCTGATGAACAGATGCTGAGTCAGGGCTCACACGGTAACCAAGCAGTTTGTCACACATGTGAAAATAGAGCGACACCAGACATATGTGCCCCGGTCTAAAAGCCAAAAGAGATCGCATTGGAGTCGCAATTGCAGCACATGAATAGAAATAGTGTTGAAGTGTTGAAGTTGTCAGAGGAGAGGGGATCAGGGAGGCATACATACATATGGTCAAGCTTACAGTGTGTATCATTTGTTTTCAGACTGTCATTGCATGTTTAGAATGAAGTAGAATGAAGATGACTTCAAACGCAGTTTGAAAGAAAATAATAGGTTGATAGTCTGTCTTTTTTGACAGGGTGTTGAACTAAAATACAAGTCAAATGTCACGTCAAAAGTTCTGCACGCAAACAAAGAACGTGCCTCATGAAGTGACACTCATTATCGGATGCAACTGTTCCCATTTTCTAGGTTACAGTTTGAAAGACACGAATGCTAGTTTCCCTTTCAAGCCCCCTTTTTCGTCTGAAGCTGCGCTGACACAAAATGGCTGCCGGTGTCCCCTCCCCTCTCCTTCCCACTGCTAGGCTCCTCTAGGGTGTTGTTTTGACTGCCCCTGCCCTCCCTCCCTCATTCCTAATGAAACGTGCCTTCCAAATGTAATTGCTTGTTGTTAATGTAGCACAACCTGGAGTAACAGCAACGGACAGCAAACAGAACAAATGGAAGTTAGGAGTGGAGGTGGTGGTGGGGTGGTGGTGGGGGGGGGCAGAGCCAAGGCCTGCATTTTATATTCGTCTAATCATGTCTAAATAAACTTGAATCCATTCATCACCGCGGCGGCTTCCCCCGGTGCCGTGTGCGAGGCAGAGACCCGGGTCCCTTGAATTAGTCACAGTGACAGATAGGGGAGGAGGGAGCCAGTGGAGGCATGGTAATGACATGTCCCTGTGAAGCGCCATATGGATCAGCTGCCTTTATGGGCCTCCACTTTTAATGCTAAGCAAGCCCACTGATTGGTTCGTGGGGGGTTTCATTGGCACCCTCGGAAAGGGAGAGGGAGAGGATGAGGTCTTTAATGGTATTTTTGACTACATGTTCCCCCCCCCCCCCCTCTATTCATCTCTCTCTCCCTCTCTCTCTCCCTCTCCCTCCCTGTGTGTGGAGGTGTGAGATGAAGTCTTATCAGGTGTGTAATTGAGGCTGCGGTTGTCGAGGGTGACTCATAAAATGCGTTCTCACAATCCATTCTGTGTGTTACGGGATTTATCAGGGACCACACTGCTCTATGGTTACTTACGAGACGTTTCATTTGAGTCGTTTGCGCTGTAAGTGCTTTGTGCTGTAAGGGCCGTGTGGATATTAGAATGTCAGGAGTACACAGAGCTCGCATGGGATCAGAGAGTGAAGCTCTTCTACAGCATTGAAATATGACTAAATGACTTCAATTGATGTTGTTCAGGGGTTTTTGAGAAATGCAAGACAAGATGTAATAATAGGAATGGGAAAAACGGCTGTAGAGAAAGTCATCATAACCAGTGGCCAATTCTAAGTTGCCAGTTTTAGCCACCGAGAGTCGTATCAGGAATTCTGAAGTAGTCTATTTATGTAAATGGAGTGTTCAAAAGCAACTTGCAGAAGCTTACAAGAAAGCCTGGAGCCTCAGACAATGTCAAGATCTGTATCAGGGTGACTCATGTGAAAGGGGCGGGCTGGATGCTCAGACGAGTCCCAGGCTTCTGTTGGGGCCTAATTCTCTACCTACGGATGTTTACCCTAAGAAGTGATGATGATTATGCAGAAAGTGACTGTTCACATCTGTGCTTTCAGTAGTACCAAGTGGAGTAAGTGAGCTCTTCCATGCCCACCCCCCCCCCACACACACACACTGCCCCTCCCCTTCTCTGAGGTGGACTGAACCCCCCCCCCCACACACACACTGCCCCTCCCCTTCTCTGAGGTGGACTGAACCCCCCCCCCCCACACACACACTGCCCCTCCCCTTCTCTGAGGTGGACTGAACCCCCCCCCCACACACACACTGCCCCTCCCCTTCTCTGAGGTGGACTGCCCCCCCCCCGCCCGCCCCCCGCCCCCGCTCTCCCCTCCTCTGAAGTGGCCTGCTCCGTGTCCGCCAGCAGCAGCAGAGGCTTGCACTCTGTGACCTGGATGTAATGAGAATGACAGAGGGGGGTCAACTCACAAACCTGCTCCCCTGGCCTTCCCACAATACCTGACTGCAATTCAGAGGGGCAGTGCAAGCCACAAATACAACTCCACACGGTAGCTACGGAGGGGCTGCAGCACAGATAGAATTCAGAGGCTTGAGAGGAATAGTGTGTCATGGTAGGCCACAACACAGTGACAGGGAGCATTATATTACTCAATAAGTGTGAGAGCTAGGCTCAAAACATCCCACAAGAAGTCCAAAATGCATTTTGAAAGGCCTTTGATACAGAATAGGGTATTTATCTATCTCTCCAGACGCAGGCATGGGGTTACTGTGCAGCAGTCAATGAGATATGAAAAGCACAATGGCCCGAGTCTCTTGACCATGACTGATACGCATCCGCTTGGAGGAGAAAGGATTTGTGTAGGGTTTGGTACATGTTGAGACGGAGGGGGGGGGGGGGGGGGGGGGGGGGTGAAAACAACGTGAGTAAGAGTTAAGGTTTGAAAGCTGTCGAGAGAGGACTTTTCTTGGGAGACAAATCAAATAAGAGACTCAGAGTGATTCTGAAAATTGCAGTTCCAGTGGAAATGAGTGTTTGCAAATGCGTGGGGGAAAATTGGAAGCCCATGGAACATTTTGTCCTGGAACCTCACACAGAAAATGATCAAAGCCTTACAGGAATCGCTCGCATTTCAATCCCCAACAAAGTGTACGTAGGCACGCTTTTAATGCAAGAATCCTTCCCCTCGTATCAAAGAAATGAAGAGTCTGACTCTCCAGACGGGAGTAAATAGGCCTTGCTCCACAGATGCAACCCTGCTGAAGAGATTTACACACCACGGACTCGAACGGACTGTGCTTGTCGTGGCTAAAATTGTTTTTGTGATCTGTGACATAGGCCATAGGAACTATCTCTCTCCCTCATACACACATGCACACACGTCGCACGCACACACAAAAGAAAATGTAATTTGCCTGCTTCTAATGAAAAGGCAATTTAGCGGGGCAATAACGTGGAGATTGAGTGGGAAACTGGCATGTGGAGACGGCCGTCTGGCCTCGCCTATAGGTTGGAGGGGTGGAAATGGATGTGTTTGCCATCGTCTCTTCCCCGGGGCAAACTCAGGTAGGAGAGACCCTGTATATCCTGAAGACAGCACACCGCCACAAATTCATTTTCTCCATACTGGCTTTAGAGGCACTAAAAACCACCCTGCCTGGAGTTAAAGATAAAACATGCCCCCTTTCAACAACATGCTCACTTGGTAAATTAAGCATTTACATTTTACAGAATCTGATAAATAGATGATGAAATATCATGCAGTCTCCAAGGGGCTAATTTAGTCAACATCTGCACTTAACAACATCTGTTATTCCGAGAAGGGACAGAAAAACAAAACAAAACATGAAACTATTAACACTTATTCCTCTCTCTCCTTTCCTTTGTTTTTTTTTTCCCTTAATGTTTTGTTCAGCAGGTGCAATCTGAAGTGAACGGTAGCTAAATGAGGCCCCAAGACGCCATCTTTTAATCACAACTCGAGACGGTATCCATAGGTGTCCTAATGATGGACACCTATGGATACCAGGAAGCAGGAACCCCCTTGTACCTCCAGGCTGCAGCTGAACCTGCCAGGTTCGCTAGACTACGCTAGGCTAGCACACCTTTTAATTGAGAGGAGGCATGTTGAGGCATGTCCTCGCTGTCCCTCAGGCGGGGCCGAGACTCTGAGAGGACCGCCGGCCGCGGCAGCAGAAGCTGTCACGCGAGGGACAGCTCCGCCTTGCTCTCTCTCCCCTGCTCCTCTTCTCCCTGCCATGTTTTCATCTCCCACCCCTGTCTGGCCTCTAATAACCCCGTATCACCTGGTGGCTCCCTCTGCTTCTCCACCGCCGACTACATCAGACAGGAGAGCGCCCCCTAGCCAGACGGTGGTGTTAGTTGGTGGGAGAGGAGGAAGAGGCCCCTGGTCAGGCTGGGCTAGGCTGGGCTAGGCTGGGCTGGGCTGGGCTGGGCTAGGCTGGGCTAGGCTGGGCTGGGCTGGGCTGGGCTGGGCTGGGCTGTCCTGGGCTAGGCTGGGCTGTCCTGGGCTAGGCTGGGCTGGGCTAGGCTGGGCTGTCCTGGGCTAGGCTGGGCTGGGCTGGGCTAGGCTGGGCTGTCCTGGGCTAGGCTGGGCTGGGCTGGGCTGGGCTGGGCTGGGCTGGGCTAGGCTGGGCTGGGCTGTCCTGGGCTAGGCTGGGCTGGGCTGTCCTGTCCTGGGCTAGGCTGGGCTGGGCTGTCCTGTCCTGGGCTAGGCTGGGCCGGGCTCCCCAGAGGAGACAATGATACAGTAGGAGGTTCTGTGTAGGGAGAACAGCCCCAGCCGAGTTAGCTAAACATAAGCTAATGCTCCCTCGAAGGCCTACATGTTAGCAGGTGAGGCTGCGGTTTTTCGTTGTGTGTGCTTGTGACGGCAACATATACAACAACTGTAAACACTGGGAAAACCGCTGTTTGTTTTCTTTTTTTCTCTTTGGAGAGACATGAATATTCTGTTTGAGGGCGGTAGTCATTCATATACAGTAGCGTCAAGCTGAACAAGTTGTGCTCTGCTTGCATACTAGTGTTTGACATTGGATTTGTTCCAAGACACGAAGACGAAGTGTTCCATGTGGCACAGCAATACGCTGTAGGAAGTCATCTCCTGCTAAAAGGTCATAAGTCCAGTTCATTTCAATCCAGTCATCATTTCTATCTGAACCAATCACTGTCATCTCCCAGAGAGCCCCAAATCTGCCCTGTAACACCATTGGCTGTTCCTATCGAGGACGGCCCTCCCTGGTAACCTTTGCGACCCCTCATGTGCAGTACTCTGACCTCATTGGCCAGGCCTTCATGGGAAGCAGACAGCCTAGTCAACAGACAGTACTCGATGGCTGTTGTGATAGAAAAAGACAAGAAGATGTACTACGCAGTACTGCAGGAGAGAGAGAGAGAGAGAGAGAGAGAGAGAGAGAAATAGTGAGATGACATTGTAAAATGGCAAAGACATTGTAGACGTTGTAAAATGGTGTGGTGCTTTGCAGAAAGGAACATCTCTGTGAGGCAGCGTGGAGCTCTGTTCCCTAGTCAAACTGATTTGGAAACTATCAGCACTCTGCTTATAAATTTCCCCAGTGTGGAAAGCAATGCATACAAAATGAAGCCGGCTGTATTTATCTATACGACTATCTCTCTCTCTCTCTCTCTCTCTCTGTTTCTCTCTGTTTCTCTCTGTTTCTCTCTCTCTCTCTCTCTCTCTCTCTCTTCCCCTCTCCCTCTCACACACACTATGCCAATAACCTGTCCTGCCGGAGTCGAATTATAGTAGACTCAGCTTCAATTTTGAACGTGGATATCCCTGGACATTTCTACATATATCCATTAGATTACAGATGACAAACAATAGGCATAAATATTCTTATAACAGCTTGTATGGGCAGGACCGCGATAAAACAATAACGTCCCCCTCTCTCCTGAGGATCCCTTTTGTTTGTGTGTTTGTTTAAGCCAAGGGTGTGAGACGATAGGAGAGTTACTGCAGCATGACGGTAAAGGGGGAATAGAGAGAAAAGTTTGCAGAGGAGAATTGAAAATTGACGTTGTCGGTTGTGGCGGCGGTAGTTAATTTGTTTCCCCATTCAAACTTAAACTTACAGTATAAGCACAGGCCTCAGATAGCTAATAACTGTAATGGGAAGTAGCCTGAAGCAGGTTTCTTGGCACATTGTAGTGCACAATGGACACGGGCCCTGGCTACCCCCCCCCCACCCCCCCAGTCTGCTGCTAGAGGAATAGTCTGCTGGTAATTTCCATTGTGACAAACCCTGTAGAGGACCACAGTTCATCTCTGTCCCATTCTAAGTGACTGTAAGCATTTGTAACTGCAGGAAAATGCTGAGAATGTAAATGGCTTCCTGGCTCCCGCTTCCACCAGGCAAAGACAAAAGACAAGGAAAACAGCAGCAGATTCATTACGTGTCAGTTTAATTTCCGAGCCGCGATTCATTACCGATTTCCCCTTTGCTTTGTGGCAGGTTTGCTTTTCCAGCCTGTGCATATTTTTCCCGTGCTGAGCATGCTACACATAAGTACTTACAAAAAAAAAAAGAAAAAAACTAATTAAAATGAACTTTGCGCTCTGTGATGGGTGTATAATTGTTGCAAGGCATCGGCGTGTGTAATTGAGGCTGAATTTGTTTTCTATTGCAGCATGCAGGTTTACCTTGGTAAATGGGGGAGATTTGCATTTTCTGTTGTCGCCTGCCTGTAAGCATCTATCCTGGCAGCGCTCGTGTCAATCAGAAAGCAATCAAATCCATTTCCAACACTGTGATTGTATTGTGACCTAAGGTAAGCTATTGTTGAACTCGATATTGCTGAACTCAACGCCTGCAAAATCTCTGTCTCTCTCTGCTGTACAGTGGAGGGCTGAGAGCTTACTGTGGTGTTGTCAAGGTCTTCTATGAGCCATGCAATGATAATTTGCTGTGTAACACATTCCTTTGTTGTGTCCCTACGGCATCATTAGGAAAGACTAAAGAGGAGGATGAACTGAACATCATATAAAGACACAAAGACAGGTTGTTAAATGATCCTCAGGAGTATTCCTTAAGCTTAACTAATGCACCCGGTTAGTTAATACGTGAACGATTAGTGACATTTCGGGGCGTGTGTAAATACTGGGATGGCGCCCTTTGGACTGTGGGTCTGGACACCACCTCTATTTCTCTCGCCATGGCCCGGTCGGCTTCCTGTCTTGTCGGTCTGTTTCCTGACAACAATGACCTTTATTAGACGGGCCCCTCCGGTCCTCCTCAAGCCCTCTCCCTGGCCCATTCTTGGCTGGGGCCCATTCTTATGGCCGGGGCCCCCTCCACACCTGTCTCCAGCTTTTAGACCGGGCCCTGTCAAGGCTTTTACATGAAGGGCAACGGCTTCGAGGAGTCTGTCTGCCGCCGCCGCAGCAGCAGAGATCCACCATGTCTCTGACTAAATCACCACCTGCTATGAGCAAATTAAATATTGACTTCTGGTATTGACTTGTAGATCTAATTTGAAGTGATTGCGGATGAGCAATAAGGGTGCAGAGAAAGAGCTGTCTGCCCCCCTTCGGGGCGAGGTAATTGGCTGGATGAGCGAATCATGAAGTGGATTTCAGAGGACTACGAGAGGTAGGACAGTCTCTTCAGGCCTATAGACCCTGATCTACTCGTCACTGCGACAGTGTAAAAGTCCGTGTCTACTTTCACAAGGGGCTACAGGAGAAAGGTCATACTTTACACCAACACGCTCCTGCAGTATAACTGTGGAGTGACTCTGTAGTTACTCCTTGTAAGACTGTATGAACGTACAGTAGTGTAGAAATGTTGCTTGTGTTATTGTACAAGTGGAATAAGATTACAAACTGATCAACTCCAAATACCATGTCATTATGCCATTCCTATGTAACAACACACAGGTATAAGGGTGTATTTACTCTGGTAAACAAGAGCTGCTAACTCCAGGTACAGTGCCTTCGGATAGTATTCAGACCCCATCACTTTTTCCACATTTTGTAGTGTTATAGACTCAAAAGTGAAGGGGTCAGAATACTTTCTGAAGGCACTGTATAGGGGTGTCAGACAGGGTTCAGCACGAGAGGTGGACATCTCTTACTACCCACATCATCTCTCCTGCTATTGTACACCGCTTTTCCCCCACTCACTCCTATTCTACCAGAGTTCATTCAACTGTGACATGAAATGTGTGTTTGAGTGTGTGTGTGTGTGTGTGTGTGTGTGTGTGAGAGAGAGAGAGAGAGAGAGAGAGAGAGAGAGAGAGAGAGAGGGAGGTACAGTAGAGAGAGAGAGAGAGAGAGAGGAGGATGGAAGAAGAGAGAAAACAGAGAGCGGAAAGAGAGAGAAAGAGTGAAAGAGACGGAGCGGAGGGTGAGAGTGAGTGATTGAAATCACCGGGTAATTGGCATGTAAGTGAGGAATTGATGGTTCTGAACCAGCTGAGCTGATGACAGCGGCAGTCGGCGGGATGAGTCTCGACAGAAAAAAAAAGAAAAAAAAGGAATGAAAGAGAAATTGCTGTCTTGACAGGGGGTCCCTGCCGATTGGCTAGCCCTCACGCTGGGGTTGGAACAGCCCCCATCTTCCGCCAGCAGGCCTCTGCGTGACACGCTACTGATGAAAGCTGCAGTTACATCCTCTCGCCAGCAGGACACTGCAGAGAGGACACTCATCATCAGGATGGATGGAGAGAGGGACAGGGAGAGGGAGTGGGAGGGAGGGAGGGAGAGAAAAAAAGAGAGAGAAAGAGAGAGAGAGAAAAAAAGAGAGATAGAGAGAGAGAAAAAGGAACGTTCCTCATTCAAATCCTCTGTGTCAATATTTGCCTGTGGGCTCAAGCCAAATACGCAGATATTGAAAGCCGTCACACCCGGCAAGGTAAGGAGGAGAGAGCAGGAGGAGGCTCAGAGCAGCAGAGAGCACAGGGAGAAGGCAGGTTAACGTGGAGCAGGGATGTTGCCGGGGAGATGGATGGATTGAGCTTCTCCTCCCATTGTTGCGGTTATGGAGACGTTTGAGTCATGGAGAGCAGCACGTTCTGCAGACATTGTGATCCTGACTTCCTAGGGATAACAGCAGAGAGAGCGCTGTACAACAATAGGTCTCTGCTAGGCCTCTGTCGAGACCATCAGCAGCACAGAGAGAGAGGGGGAGAGAGACGGGGGGGGGGGGGAGAGAGAGAGGGGTGGGAGAGAGATAGGGAGAGGGAGAGAGGGGTAGAGAGAGAGGGAGAGAGGGAGAAATAGAGAGAGAGTGAGAGACAGAGAGGTACAGAGAGGTTTAGTGGAGTACTTGCTGTTGATTAAGACAGAAGAGCCAATTGGAAGCGTTCCGACATGGTCGATGTTATCGCTCCCCTCTCTGCTTTCACGGCTCAGCAGGCAACAAGGTCCTCTCCTTCATGTCCACCACTTCCTCTCTTCCCCTCCTCTCATCCCCTCGCTCTGCTTAATTACACCACGCAAGCCAAGACCGGGGATCAACACCGGCACGGAGGTGGAGGAGGTGGAGGGCCGGCGGAGGTAGAAATCGGAGGCCGGACATCTCGTCGTCGTGCATGGAACGGAATGAGGAACGGTGTCAAACTTATACCGTACCACCTCATTCGGTTGCGTTTTGATTCCGGTCCTGATTCCGGTCCATGTATTACAGTGAGCCCGGCCTCCGATTTCGACTTCCTCTAGACGGGCAGAAATGGATGATAGTAGAATTTGCATTTCGTTTCGCCTTGAGCAATGATGCTCGATAATGTTCCTCTCCTTTTAAACAGGACTCATTATTATCTTCTGTTTAAACTAAGGATGCTTATCTGTCTAGCGACTCAATGTGTTTCTGGAACTGTTTTAGTATGAAAGATATCGTCTAAAAGTTAACACCAGAGGCCAGAGGCTACTCCAATACAAAAGAATGTGTTGGCGGTTGACTTGTAATATAGCATGAACTCATAATGAACTCATATGATTGTCAAATGTAAACATGAGTGTAACACACTCATGAGACAAACTAATGGACAATCACTCACACACTTACATGCATACATGTACATACAACTACTGTTGTTGTGTTTCTGCTGCCTAATACTATTGCTACCTTATGTTCTTGCTTTTATTATTATTATTTTGTTGCGACGTAGGAAGTAATCAAATATACATGAACAAGAACCATGGTGATGTCGGACCACGGGAGCTGTGTATTACAATGTACCTGGCTTTACAGTCTGTACCACAGAACCAAATGTTGGGAGGTGCATTGTATTCTTTCAAAAATGAAGGATCGATACAGTATTTTAGGTACCATCCTGGAATGCTTTCTTTTATCAAATCAAATCAAATCAAAGTTTATTTGTCGTACACACAGAATTTAGCCGTGGAAGGTGAGATGAAATGCTTAGGGCAAGCTACCATATACCTTATACAATAGTAATACAAAAATCTACCTTATAAGGTAATTGTTATCTATGCCTGGTCTTATAAAATGGTCCATAATCTAGTTGTTTATGTGTGACAGATGACAGTTGACAGTCCTGGATTAGCACTTTCAGTTGGTCAGAGTCTGTTTGTTGTCTGTTTTGTTTGAGCCTTTCAGAGTCGGCCTCCAAAACTTGCCCACTTTGTAATTCAGCGCCACAATAGATTCCACTCCCCCAAGACTCCAATGTCTCAGAAGTAAAATCTCTCTCTTTCTCCAGCCCTTTCCTCCTCATTGGTTTCTGTGTGTGTGTGTGTGTGTGTGTGTGTGTGTGTTTGTGTGTGTGTGTGTGGGTTTGGCATGTGGCTCCTTTGGAGCGCGGCCCACAGCCCGCCGTTGTGTGTGTTGTGTGTGGTTGCTGCTCTTTGTGGTTGCATCTGTCTGGGCCTATTGTTAGGGGGGTCCATCTGCTGGCCTGCAGCACAACCCCCCCCCCCCCCTCCTTCCACCAACCATCACAGCCCTCCCTCTCTCCCTCCCTCCTTCCCTCCCTCAGACTTTCGACTGCACAGGCAACCCCCTCTGCTCCCCTCCCCCTCCTCCTTCTCATCATCATCACCACCACCCCCTCCTCTCCCTCTCTCTCTCTCTCCCTCTCTCTCTCTCTCTCTCTCTCTAGGAGTGCCAGCTGTCCCCTTTCCCTCCCCCCCCCCTCTCCTCTCCTCCTCTCCTCCCTCCCGTCACCACCACCTAGAGGCCTCCCCTGTCCTGGGGCTTGCTGTTGGAGAGTTTCCTGACAGAAACTAAGGCAACACTGCTGGGATATTAAAAGCCAAAGTGACAAACACGGTCCCTCAGGTATTGGGACAAGTTACAAACCTTTTTGTCAGCACATTTCACTGTGGCGCTGTAAGCTGTTCCTGGAACACGTTCAAGAAAAACGAGATGAAAATGCTCTTTAAGTTCAGCCCCTGACGGTAACGTAGACTACAGACCTCGCTTGCTTGATGTTATCGCGGTGGCAAACATAGGCCACAGCCACCGCACATACAGTAGAAACTATTCTCAACCAATGCAAACAGATTTCTTCCGGTATGACTTTCAAACACTTGTCAAAACATCGATTTCGCCTTGAAATCCTATTTTGACCACCAGTTCGATGAGTTCAAATGACAACAGAGGGTTCAAATATTGATCATTTTGACCGAGCGCTGCCCTGAGGGCGAATTCAACCAGAGCTGCCTGGACCGCTGACAAGGGGGGGACTGATGATCAACACAACGCTCTCCCTCTCCAGTTGGATCGCCCCGTCCCGGTCTCTGCCACCACAGCTGAACAATATCAATAAGAGCATCTGATTTTTGCAGAGCAGATGTCCATAATCCAGGCTAATCAAACATGCTAAACGGCTATATTTTCGCGGGCCAGTGCGGGCCCCCACCCCACCCCGGGCCTGTGAATGAACAGTGTGTCCCCGTCGCCCCCGCCCCCGCCCCTCGGGTCCAGAGTCTAGCGCCCAGCGCCCTCAGCACTCCTCCAGGCCGGCTGCCAGATAGAGGGGAGACGCTGCTGAATGAAGGAGGTGGCAGCTCCAGAGGCCATATGTGTGTCTATCAGTGATAGTGAGGATGGAGTGTAACCTGAGTGAGGCGTAGGTAGAGGAGGAGGAGGAGGAGGAGGAGGAGAGCCCAGGTCTGGCACAGAGAGAGAGAGAGAGAGAGAGAGAGAGAGAGAGAGAGAGAGGGAGGCAGAGAGAGACCAAGGGTATCACAGACGCCTGGAGTCTGCTGATGACTTACATTAAGCAAAAGATAAGCAACACCAATAACTTCCGTTGGCCACGGCGGACCGGTCCACTCCCGCTGTCATTATTCATTCTCTTATTATCCTCTATTACGAGACAACGGTTAAGATGATCACTTGCCCCCACCTCCGTCACCCTATAATTCCTCTTTCGCCATCCGCTTAATATAGAGTCTGACCATTCGGCAATTTCTGATTGTTTCCATGGTGAGTCAATATGCTCGGAGGCGTTCCGTGGTCTCCGAGGGTCAGGGCAGGGTTGGAGGAAGGTGAGCAAATAAATGTCTTCATTACGGCACAGGCCAAAGAGCCACATTTCTTTCAATGATTCCGAGAGGTTTTCATTTTTTAAGTAAATCATCCGGTCGGCCTTAAATAAATCCTGTTGGACCATAACGCTATTTCTCACACGAAGCCCCCTCAGCGAAAGGACGGTTAAAAGAGACGGAGGCTATTTGTTTTTTTGGTGGATGGAAACCACTGTGGTGCTGTGGTATCAGATGTCTGTGAGATATACACTTACTGAGCACTTTATTAGGAACACCTGTACACCTTCTCATGGTGGAGGTGGTGTAATGGTGTGGGGAATGTTTTCTTGGCACACTTTGGGCCTGTTAATACCAATGAATCATCGCTTGAATGCCACAGCCTATTTGAGTATTGTTGCTGACCATGTGCATCCCTTCATGGCCACAATTTACCCATCTTTTAATGGCTACTTCCAGCATGATAATGCACTGTCACAAAACGAAAGTCGTCTCAAACTGGTTTCATGAACATGACATTGAGTTCAGTGTTCTTCAGTGGCCTTCCCAGTCACCGGATCTAAATCCAATAGAACACCTTTGGGATGTGGTAGAATGGGAGATTCACAGCTTGAAAGTGCACCTGAAAAATCTGCAGGAATTGTGTGGTGCAATCATGTCATCATGGACCAGAATCTCAAAGGAATGTTTCCAACATCTTGTGGAATCAATGCCACAAAGAATTGAGGCTGTTTTGAGAGCAAAGGGGGGCCCTACCCAGTATTAGTATAGTGTTCCTAATAAAGGGAGGCCCTACCCAGTATTAGTATTGTGTTCCTAATAAAGTGTTTGGTTAGTGTAATTATGTTACGATAAAGAATACAATTAACTCTCTTGTAAAAGATATCTGCAAATGTGACAAATGACATGGGACTATCCTAGAGTATATTAAACAGCATTGTTGTCCTTTGAAGTGTGAGAAAGGAGAGAGAGAGAGAGGGAGAATAGTGAGAGAAGAGAGAGAGAGAGAGAGAGAGAGAAGAGAGAGAGAGAGAGAGAGAGAGACACAAGTCGTCACTCAGTCCTGAAGCTCAACACTCATGGTCCAAAAGCCCGAGACTTCAAAGCACTCCAGTGGTACCAGCAGCCCTCTCGTCTGTCTACTAAATCACCAACATAACACATCGCTAGGGCTCAGACAACACGCCAACACAGCTCTGGCCTGGTTTCCTTACGGGCGCGTACATTACTGATGAGCTCTCCCAAGGAAAACAACAAGGAAAGAGGCTAAGTAAGGAGACAGGGAGAGGAGAGGAGAGGAACACATGCTGTGGAGTTTGTAAATGTTTGATGATGTGAAGGCGTTCCAGAGAACCCTCCAGGCCTTGTTAGCATGCGTTAGCGTGGCGGAGAGGACCCTGGCCCTCCTCGGCCCCCCTCGACCCCTGGCTCTCTCACTCCCTGGCTCCCTCTCTCACGCTACCCGGGCCATTGACCCCCTGAGCGGAGGCGTTGGCTAGAGAGCTGAGAGCCGGGCCGTCGTCCTGATTAGGTTTTCATAGGCAAGGACGGGCGGGCGGGCGGGCGGGCGTCCCCTTCTCTCCTCCCTGCTGCCTTAGCGTACCTGAAAGACCCTCAGGGCTGAGGGGGGTCCTCCAGCTCCATGAGTGATTGCTAATTTACTGTATGTATTTATGTATGCGGGTTGGACAGGGGAGAGGGAGGGAGGGAGGGGGGAGGAAGGAAGGAAGGGAGGGAGGGAGGGAAAGAAAGAGAGAGAAAGAGAGAGAGGGGGGGAGGGAAAGAAAGAGAGAGAGAGAGAGAGAGGGGGGGGGGGGGAGAGGGAGGGAAGGAGGGAGGAAGGAAGGGAGGGAGAGAAAGAAAGAGAGAGAGAGAGAGAGAGAGAGAGAGAGGGGCATGATTAGAACTGGAAGCCCTGAAGTGGGAGTAGTTGTACAATCGCACAGGAAATGAAATGTAGAAAAAAAGAGACTTGTGTGTTGCATTATCTCCATATCTTTGAGGTTTCCTTATAGCATTGTCTAGGGGGGGGTGTCGTATCTCATCTCCCTGCCTGTGTGACAGTCCGGCATACTGTCCTTTCAGGTGCCAGACAGTAATTGAGTCCACCTCCAGCGGGCCTATGTGCGGGGCGGGGGGGGGGGGGGGGGGGCGGTTGGGGTATTCTGACTGATGACACGTACTATAATTCGCTCTCTGAGGAACTGGCCTATGCTAGGGCTACGCGAGGCCTATTCATACTGCATGTCAATAAATGTAAATATGACCGATGCGCTTTTTCATTCCGTTATCGTAGGATGGAACACTGCTCAGAAACTACCGCTGTAAAACCCCCAAAAACATTTAAAAAAAAAACAACAACTAAAAATATGGTGTTGTGATGACTGACAGTGTACATAAAATACCTTAGCTTACCTCTTTACTTTTTCAAGTGTTCAATGCCTGTTCATTGAAATGCATATCAATGCCTGTTCATTGAAATGCGCCTCCAGACATTGTTTCACTGACGCTAGGCCTGGTCCAATATGGCAGCGTGAGGACAGCGTGCTCCTCTGATAACAGCGTGTTTCTCCTCGGTAAAAAACAGCGGCGCCCCCTGTTTTGAGTGGCACCTGCCGGCCCGCCCGGCCCACCGCGCTACTTCCTGCTTCTCTCTGCCAGCGCCCTCCCCGCCTCTCCGTGAGGCTGATGGGTAGTGACAGGAAGCAGGCAGGGTTCTCCCGTAATGAAACGCACGGAATGCGGGAGGCGGGTTTTGCGCACATGAGTGAACGCCACGTGAAACCCGGGCTTTTTTATTAAAAGGGGCCAAGCAATGTGGTCCCCCCCCCCCCCCCCCCCCCCCCTCTCCGCACCACAATGGATGGCAGGTCCCCGGAGGATTCAGAGGGAAAGGAAAAGTTTAAGTCCTCCTGTCGTTTAGTTTTGGGGGTTGCTTTAGCATTGGTAGAGAAGCTTCCGACTGTGTGGGTTCTCAGCAGCGACAGCACAGCACAGTGCCAGTTAAATAACATCAATAACATCCTCCACTGTTAGCTTCACCGCTGCTTCACCACTACTGGAGTGTTGCTATGCGTTCTGCTACTGCTAGTACTACTACTGCTACTAATACTAGTAATAGTTCTACTGCTACTACTACTACTATTACTACTACTACTACTAGTACTACTACTGGTACTAGTGCTACTGCTACTACTGCTACTACTACTACTACTATTACTAATGCTACTACTAGTACTACTACTGCTACTAATGCTACTACTAGTACTACTACAGCTTCTACTACTGCTACAAATACTACTAATGCTACTACTAGTACCACCACCACTACTATCACTGCTACTACTGCACTGCTACCATCTCCAAAGTGTCGTTTTAGGAGGACTCCTGAGTCTTAAATTGGGTAGACAGACATGAAACAGGCTGACATGCTATTTGACTTCTAATAAAGCGAGAGAGGGGGAGAGCGAGGCTCTGAATGGGGGCTGGGAATAGAGAGCGTGAGATTCGATCATTTTTTGATTGAGAGAGGCTGGGGAGAGAACAGCAGGCAATGTCAATGTGTCACAACAGGGTAGATTACAATTCTATTTTTCTCCCTCAATGGTAAATCAACCAGTTACGCAAACATTTCTGCTGGGTATCACAGTAAAAGGAGGCTTTTCAAATAACGGACGGAGAAAAAAAAAGCGGTTTGAAGACGTAACGCAGGCGTTTCAACCTTTTCACACTCGCTCCCGTCTTCTTTATCAAGTCATCACTGCGATTCATCTCAGTGACACGGGCCTCTCACATCAGAAAATGCAATTAGCACAGATTGAGATTGAGATCTTGATGACACTGTAATTCAAAATTAGCAACAGGGTTCTCTCTCTGTCGACTTGGAAACCGTGTTTTCTTCGTGTTTTGCATATAGAACATTATGAGTTAATATTAATGAGACAAGAAACAATAAATAATTGACAGTAGGGTCTCGTGTTGCTGCTATTATTTCCCATGTTAATTGCTCCTTGAATTCAGGGAGAAAAAAACAAAAAACAAATATTCATAGATATCTCAGTACCCGGAAGCAGGACTCAAGCAAAACAGAAGGATTAGTCATATTGATCGCTAATCCCAGCAGCAACGTCATCAGATTATTCTGCTTCACAATTATAGGCCGTTTTTCAGGCTGTTCACAAAAGCCTCAGAAAGTCTATTCAACAAGATTCAGCCTCTTTTCTCATTTTAAACCTAAAAACTATCAAGTCCATCTTCATGAGACTTTGAGTTTGCCTGCAGAAAAGGCATTATGTTCCAGAAAATAAGACAAGGACACTTTGTGAAATTGTCTGGAACATCCAATGAAATGGGGCAAAAACTCAATTGCCAGTGAGATTGACCAAAACTTGAGTTTGTCCTGTTGTCTTTTGTAGTTATCTTATGGCCTGTTGGGTTGTTTTTTGTAAGTTGCGGAGGGGTTGTTGTATTGTATTGTTTTGTGTGTTGCATTCCAATGAGCCTGTTTTCAGATGAACAACATTAGACCCTGGGCGTGTATCATTTGCATTTAAATGGATTTATTGTCTACAGACGGCGTGACGGGCAGTGACCACATGATCAAATTGTTTTCTCTGGGAGGAAATTGGGAGTTGGGATTTAATTCTGCTCGCTCCATACACTGCCACATCAAAGTTTCACTGGTGGCTTTTGTCTGTGTTGTTTCACTGGCTGGATAATGAACGTCTCATGTGATGCCTATCTGATGTCAGACAAGGCCATTATAGATAGACAATAATACTAATAACCAACACAGGCTTATATTGGAGCATAATACATGAGATCAGCCATTGTTTGTCTCTAGCATCATGGGTAATTGCTCCATGTCCACATCTATGAAGTTTTTACGAGAGAGGTTGTTTATAAGGGGCTGTGTGGGGGGGGGGGGGGGGGCGTATGTTATCAAGGTACAGTTTCTCATTACAGACATCATATTGTTACGTTGATGCTGTTTCGTTGGCTAGATAATTGGTTAAATGATTGAATGTGCATTCTCTCTCACACAATTGCGTTTGAATGGTTATCAAAGTACCTTTTTGATGGGGTGCTCTTTGCCCCAGCTCGCCTGGCACAAAGTAATTGAAAACGTCGGCCTCTCCTATGAGGGACACGATAAAGGTCAGCCATCGGGGCGCTTGACTGTTTACCGTGCGTCCGCTAAGCATACCGTAGAGGATTACGCGGGCTCATTAACGGACACTGTTTTGATAGCACCCCACTACTCTGATAAGAGGCTGCTGGGGGAAAAAAAAAAGCACCGCCTTGCTAGTCATTCAGATTGCAATCAAAACACCCTCCCGGCCTTCCGTCTTTGTTTACACTCCATTTACCACCGCAGCCCTCGAGTCCTGAAAGGTGGCGCGGCGTCGGGGAGGGATGTCTCGCTGTTGTTTTCATTCACTCGCTTGTCTTTTCCTCTTTTGGCGGGTCGCGGAGTGCCCGGCCCGTGGGGCGCACACACGCGTGTGTGTGTGTGTGTGTGTGTGTGTGTGTGTGTGTGTGTGCTGGTTGTTTTTTTCCTCCCACAAGACACCCTGGCAGGGCCACAGCAGCTTGGTGCTTATCAACAGGGGCACACAGGAGAGCCTGGCCAGCTGCCCAGAGTCTGGCAACCAGGCATCGGGGGAGCAAGGGTCCCGGTGCCTCCATAAGGACACGCGGCCAAAGCACACACACACACACACACACACACACACCGATGGAGCACGGAGCACACAGAGACCCCGTCGCCCACCCCCGATAATCCCCGTCCCCCTTCAGATGGCTACAACTCACCAGGGACAGAAGTGTGGCAGTCATAGAAATAGAACGACTAGAACCGACTCTCTGACCGTGGCAATTTGGCGAGGACACCAAAAAGACGACCGACGTCATCCAGAATTGCCGTGGTAATCGTGCGGAGGACACAAGAGAGTATGAGACGCTCACGAAAAAAAAAGAGTGTCCCTTGCCAATTGAAAGTAAACATCGTGTAAAGTAGATGGACTTGGCATGGCGAAGAGTCCAAAAATGAACCTGTAAAGTGGTCTTTGAGTTGCTACGGCGGATGAGCTGGCGTCTTCTCAGTCTCTCGTCCACTAGACCCTCTCTGTGCTCTTCTCTGTGCTCTTCTCTGTGCTCTTCTCTGTACTCTTCTCTGTGCTCTTCTCTGCGCTCTTCTCTGTACTCTCTTCTCTGTGCTCTTCTCTGTGCTCTTCTCTGTCCTCTTCTCTGTGCTCTTCTCTGTTCTCTTCTCTGTGCTCTTCTCTGTACTCTTCTCTGTACTCTTCTCTGTGCTCTTCTCTGTACTCTCTTCTCTGTGCTCTTCTCTGTGCTCTTCTCTGTCCTCTTCTCTGTGCTCTTCTCTGTGCTCTTCTCTGTCCTCTTCTCTGTACTCTTCTCTGTGCTCTTCTCTGTACTCTTCTCTGTACTCTTCTCCGGCCTTTCCAGTATCGGCTGCCTCTGAGCACATCATCCTTCAGCTCAATACATCAGGGTGCAGTAATACCACCTCGTGTATCAGGCTTGGCCTGCAAGAAGGTGACTAGTTCAGTGATGAGGGCCGCTCCCCTCTCTTCACTTCGATGGGAACCTCTCCCAGGTTTCAATTAACCTACTCTCTCCCCCCATCGTGAGGCAGCGCCACGAAGCCTCTCTCTCTGTCTCTCTCTCTCTCTCTCTCTCTCTCATCTCCTGTCTCGGCCACCCTACGCTCACCCCTGGGTGGTTCCCCGCTGTGTTATTACACACAACTGGTGGAGAACAAGTCTCTTGGTGGATGATATATCCTCAGCTCACCCAACACAAACACACACACACACACACACAAACACAAACACACGCCTTTGAGCTCAATGGGTTGTTGATGCCGATTTGCGCCGCTTTGATGTCCCCCTCCCGACTAGGAGAGTGAATCATCGTTGCTCAAATGAAAGTTCTGGAGTGAAGAGGGGCCCTGAAAGGCCCATTTCCCCGGCCGAGGCGGCCAGCCCGTCATTAGGCGTCTGAGGGAGGATGAAAGGTGTGCCGCTGGTGGACGCTGATGAAAGGGAAACAGGGGGACATGTGTCTAATTTCCCTCACGGAACGAGTTGTCTGGACAGAATGCTTTGTGAGGACAGAACCCCTCGATAACGCCACCGGCGCCGCGCTCGACGCCCTCACGCGTGCTCCTCTTCCTGTCTGGGAACCGCCAAGCCAGGATGGGGTCGCCTGATTGGCCCGGTCCACACTGCTGTCTCTGAGCTCCTCCAATGACAGAGCTCTGTGAAGAGAAGCCAATGGTTAGCTGTCTTACTGGGCTGGGTGCTGCTCTCAGTCGTCCCCCATAACCACTGCCTGCAGTCGGCATGGTGACGGGCCAGGGCGGGCGTGTGAAGGCTCACTGTGTTGAGATGCTCTGCTACAGTATCTACAGGGTATGGTTTATCTTCCTACTGTAGGTCTATCACACACACACATACACACACATATACACACATACACATACACACACACACACACACACACACACACACACACACACACACATACAGTACCTCTTGGCAAGGTGTGTCCAAACTTTTGACTGCTACTGTACACATACACATACACACACACACATACACACACACACACACACACACACACACACACACACACAGACACACACACAGAAACAAACAGGCATGCATGCACACAGAAGCAAACATGCATGCATGCACACGTGCGTGCGTGCACACACACACACACACACACACACACACACACACACACACACACGCACACACACCCACTAAAACAGCTCTGTGTTCTAGAACCGTAACGACAGCTTCAAGGAGTCCAGTCATCTTTATTTACGCTTTGCTTCTGTAAAAAGCACTAAATGGCCAGGCCCGTTCCCCAGGGCCTCGTTGGTGTTGACCAACACATAAACCAGCCGAGCCGGGGAATAAAATGCGCTTTATTTTGGCGGAAGGGAAAAACAGCAGCTTTCAACTCATTACGGCGCACTCATTATAAAAGATGACAAGCAAGCCACACAATTACAGCCGTCTGAGACTCCGCCGCTGCCTCTCGCGTTGGTGTTTTCCCTTGCACCCTGTGTACATTAGCTGGCCTCTCTCTCTGTCTGAAAATCCATACCCAAGGGCCTGTAATGGCGTAATATGTGCAATTAAGTCTTCCTTTAGAGGCACTTGTGTGATCTCGGGTGAGAGGGACAACGTCGTTTGGCAGCCAGCCCAACTACGGGGGGCTATGACACCCCCAACGCAGGGCTGGGAGAAGGTTTTTTTTTTTTCAACTGTCAACGCTCTGCTTCTTTCGCTCTGTTCTTTCGCTCTGTTCTTCACTCACACACACGCACGCACACACACGTGCGCACGCACGCACACACAGCCCTTATTTGACGTGGTGCTCCGTCTTCCCCGGGACTCGTAACAGCGTGGACGGTAGGCACGGTACCATATGGATGGCGGTGACTGTGTCGTCTTGAGCTGGACGTGGGAGGCTGGCTGACTGACTGGCTGGCTGGCTGGCTGACTGACTGACTGACTGACTGACTGACTGACTGACTGACTGACTGACTGACTGGCTGGCTGGCTGACTGGCGCCTTCTTGTTTACTAACCTGTCACATGGGGGAGTTTGATCCAGATTCTCCACCTGCCTTGTTTTTGTTGTCATTCTCTCTCTTCCCCCCCCCACCCCCCCCCCTCTCTTTCAGTGTAGAGTGAGTAGGAGCGTAGGGGGCGGTGAGTGTGGGGGGGGGGGGGTCCCTCTCCTCTCCTCTCCTCTTCTCTCTTCTGTGAGAGGGTTTAAATGGGGTGACCTTTGGAACAATCAGAGGTGCCCTGGGTTGAACAAATGGTGGCCCGCGGGCCCAGATGCAGGCTGGTGCTGTGCCTGCCTGTGGATTACATTGATCCCTGAAACAATGGGGCCCGACGCACTCTCTCATTGTGGGGGAATTAATAAATAACAACATTCAAATGAAGTCCCCTATTCACACCAGGGTGGAAATGGAGGGGTGGAGGGGGGGGGTGCTGGGGGCAGGATTTCATATGCTTTTAGAGCCTTTTATTAGTCCCTACAATGACTGCGAGGCCATTTGCACAGTTCTGATAGACTTTGCCCCCACCACCCACCCACCCACCCCCCATGCCTTTCTATTCACACTTCTCTCACAGACACAAGCTCTGACTCTAAATGTGGGTTAATTCACTTCTCAACACATTTTGTATGAGCCTAAAGTAGCTGGAAAACAAGCATTACAATTTAGAAGGCTGACAGCGTTGAAAGTGAAATCTTCATTTAAGCGGCGTTGTCGTATCTACAGGGTTTCTGTCACCTGTGTTAGTAAGCCAGGTTAATGCATCAGTACTGTCGTTGTTTATCATAAACACACTATAGATATAGACATAATCCTTGAGGGAAGAAGCAAAAAGTGCTGACTTTGTGGAGGGTAATGGACTTATAGGGTAAGAACTTCCTCCGGTAAGAACTTCCTCCTTCCCGGCTTAGATAAGGCTCACAGATTCATTGTCTGTGTGTGTGTGTGTGTGTGTGTGTGTGTGTGTGTGTGTGTGTGTGTGTGTGTGAGTGTGTGTGTGTGTGTGTGTGTGTGTGTGAGTGTGTGTGTGTGTGTGTGTGTGTGTGTGTGTGTGTGTGTGTGTGTGTGTGTGAGTGTGTGTTCAACAGAAAGTCTGTCATTGAAATATGGATAAGGACAGAGAAACCACGACTGTACTAGCTTCCTTTTCAGCAGTGCAACGTCACAAACATAAAAACTTAATTCAATGAAGAACTTATCTTTCGGTCGCGGACATTTTGAAACAAGGAACTAAAACAGGAAGATTGGCTTGGTGAGCATTTTTCCGGATTCTGCTGAAATCTATTTTTGCTACTTTTGTTATTTCCATGAATCCACCCTGCACCAAAGATGGCGAAGATAGGATGCCGAAGAAAGAGAGAGTGAGTGAGAGAGAGAGAGGGAGAGAGAGAGAGAGAGAGAGAGAGAGAGAGAGAGAGAGAGAGAATGAAAGAGAGCACCCTGGTGTGCGTCTGAAACATTCCCCTTCTTGTTCGACATGCTGATTAGAGTGGATTTGGACACAAAGCGAGAATTTAGTTTCCACGGAGACCCTCCCCCCCCCCCTCTCTCCACTCCAACCCCCTGCACACCCCCCCCCCCCACCCTCCCCCCCTCCTGATCCCATAAATTCACTGTGCCCTGTTCAATCCCCTCGTCCCCTCTTCAGAACACAGAGAGGCAGGCTCCAGCCGAGGCCTTGGCTACTTGATTAGGCATGCAGCGGCCCAGGCAGCAACCCCCTAAATTAATCTCCCCCCTCTCCCCCCCTCCTCAACCCTCCTCCCCTCCACTTCTGCCTGGCCTGTGAATGCGGGCCCCTGGTCTCTGTCTGGGTAATTGTGAGTTTACCAGGCTAGGAGGGGGACTGTTCTCCTCCCCCTAAGACACACGTCTGTCTTCTGAAAGCTGGATAATGCATGCTCTGAATGGAATCAATTTGATTGGATTATTCATGAAAAGTCTATTGCTATCCCAGTAATGGAAATACTTTTGACTACTTTTCTAGTTTCATTTGAGGAAGATACAAAATGTAAATACTGTGGAAACTGGCCAAGGGAAACAAATTCAGTGAAACCAAAGTATTTCCATGTGGATATTTTTCAAGCAATGAGTCACCTATACCCTTTCTGTAATTTGTCCACAGACTATCCGATACATGCGAGTATTTGGTGTTGTTTGTCTGAATGTTTTTGCTATTTTGTGGCATCCTTAAAACACGTTAAAAAAAACACACAGAAGGACATAGTCTAAAGACCTGTTTACTGAGGGCCTGCGTGTGTACAACTAAATTTTAAATGGATTTAAAGAGTGAGGAAAAACAGCCTTCCTTTCGCCAGAGCACAGCTGAGAATGAAAGCCCTTTCCCCCTCTCCTCTCCTCCCCTCTCCTCCCCTCCCCCCAAACCCCTGTACTCCTTAGAAAAACCATAAAAGGCAGCGGCGAAAATACGAAGAGGGCAGTGGAATGGAATATTAAATATTTAGAGTGCCTCTTCTTTCAGTTGTACGAGGTTGAGCGGGAGGGAAAGCGAGATGTACTTATCTCTGCTTTGGAAGATGTCTTTTTCTTCACTGAGCAAAGGGGAGAAGGGGTTGCTGGGGGGGGGGGGGGGGGGTGAGTGGCATGTTGAGGCCAGTCTGGACTGCACTGTGGGACTGAGCAGCAGTGTGTGACACAGGGCGTTCTCTCGCACTACCTACGAGTCTGACTGGGCCATCGCCTCGTCCTGGAACGCCGACATCCATCGTCACGTTTTTCCTTTCACTTTGATTTGATTGGTGGACTTTGGTGGCTCGCATCAGCTGTGCATGTTTTATTTAAGTACCAAGGTCTGAAAATTGCACTAAAAAGTTAATGGAATTAATGAACTATAGCGAACCGCTGAATATCAATATGAAATGCTTTGAGTTATAATTCCAAGGTCAACGCTACTGTGTCTACCTATTCCCTTCTTATCTCTGTTTCTAATCAGAATGCTCCCTCTCTCTCCCTCCCCCCCACAACCTTTCCCTCTCCCTCTCTCTCCCCCCTCTCCCCCTCTCTCTCTCTCTCCCCCTCTCCCTCTCTCTCTCCCCCCTCTCCCTCTCTCTCTCTCTCTCTGTGTGACAGAAGCTGGCGGTAAGAAGTTGTCCTCTGGGGCCAGCCAAGCCCCTCTCCCTCATCAAGCCGCCCAGCCAGAGCATAGCCATCTCAGTGGTGCCGGCGAAGGCTCCCGTTTCCATGGTGACTGCACACATTAACGGACAAAAGGCGGCGAGCTCCGAGCCGCTGCAGACGTCCCCCATCAACCTCCAAACTGCGAGCCGAGTGGCGGGGAGCGCAGTCCACTCCTTCAGCAGGAGGGCCGGCGAACTGCCGCACACCCAGGTTAGTCCACACTACTCAGAGTAACACACACACTACTGCTAGCATACTCACTCAGAGTAACACAAACACTTACAGCTAGCACACTACTGCTAGCATACTCACTCAGAGTAACACAAACACTTACAGCTAGCACACTACTGCTAGCATACTCACTCAGAGTAACACAAACACTTACAGCTAGCACACTACTGCTAGCATACTCACTCAGAGTAACACAAACACTTACAGCTAGCACACTACTGCTAGCATACTCAAAGTAACACAAATACTCACACTTACTACTTCTAGCATTCCCAGGGTAACACAAATACTTCCAGATGAGATGCACTTCTGCTAGAACACAGTACACTATCTGTTCATACGCACAAGTAAACATCGGTGACTGGAGCTGAAGTTGAACTGTAAGGAGAGAGAGTATAGACCACTGGAGCATGCACTACCTTCCTCCCCTCCCCCCGCTCCACCCTGAAAACACAACACACCGTACCCCACTGTCAGAGTTACCTTCCTCCCCTCCCCCCGCTCCACCCTGAAAACACAACACACCGTACCCCACTGTCAGAGTTACCCTCCTCCCCTCCCCCCGCTCCACCCTGAAAACACAACACACCGTACCCCACTGTCAGAGTTACCTTCCTCCCCTCCCCCCGCTCCACCCTGAAAACACAACACACCGTACCCCACTGTCAGAGTTACCTTCCTCCCCTCCCCCCGCTCCACCCTGAAAACACAACACACCGTACCCCACTGTCAGAGTTACCTTCCTCCCCTCCCCCCGCTCCACCCTGAAAACACAACACACCGTACCCCACTGTCAGAGTTACCTTCCTCCCCTCCCCCCGCTCCACCCTGAAAACACAACACACCGTACCCCACTGTCAGAGTTACCTTCCTCCCCTCCCCCCGCTCCACCCTGAAAACACAACACACCGTACCCCACTGTCAGAGTTACCTTCCTCCCCTCCCCCCGCTCCACCCTGAAAACACAACACACCGTACCCCACTGTCAGAGTTACCTTCCTCCCCTCCCCCCGCTCCACCCTGAAAACACAACACACCGTACCCCACTGTCAGAGTTACCTTCCTCCCCTCCCCCCGCTCCACCCTGAAAACACAACACACCGTACCCCACTGTCAGAGTTACCTTCCTCCCCTCCCCCCGCTCCACCCTGAAAACACAACACACCGTACCCCACTGTCAGAGTTACCTTCCTCCCCTCCCCCCGCTCCACCCTGAAAACACAACACACCGTACCCCACTGTCAGAGTTACCTTCCTCCCCTCCCCCCGCTCCACCCTGAAAACACAACACACCGTACCCCACTGTCAGAGTTACCTTCCTCCCCTCCCCCCGCTCCACCCTGAAAACACAACACACCGTACCCCACTGTCAGAGTTACCCTCCTCCCCTCCCCCCGCTCCACCCTGAAAACACAACACACCGTACCCCACTGTCAGAGTTACCCTCCTCCCCTCCCCCCGCTCCACCCTGAAAACACAACACACCGTACCCCACTGTCAGAGTTACCCTCCTCCCCTCCCCCCGCTCCACCCTGAAAACACAACACACCGTACCCCACTGTCAGAGTTACCCTCCTCCCCTCCCCCCGCTCCACCCTGAAAACACAACACACCGTACCCCACTGTCAGAGTTACCTTCCTCCCCTCCCCCCTCCCCCCGCTCCACCCTGAAAACACAACACACCGTACCCCACTGTCAGAGTTACCTTCCTCCCCTCCCCCCTCCCCCCGCTCCACCCTGAAAACACAACACACCGTACCCCACTGTCAGAGTTACCCTCCTCCCCTCCCCCCGCTCCACCCTGAAAACACAACACACCGTACCCCACTGTCAGAGTTACCTTCCTCCCCTCCCCCCGCTCCACCCTGAAAACACAACACACCGTACCCCACTGTCAGAGTTACCCTCCTCCCCTCCCCCCGCTCCACCCTGAAAACACAACACACCGTACCCCACTGTCAGAGTTACCCTCCTCCCCTCCCCCCGCTCCACCCTGAAAACACAACACACCGTACCCCACTGTCAGAGTTACCCTCCTCCCCTCCCCCCGCTCCACCCTGAAAACACAACACACCGTACCCCACTGTCAGAGTTACCCTCCTCCCCTCCCCCCGCTCCACCCTGAAAACACAACACACCGTACCCCACTGTCAGAGTTACCTTCCTCCCCTCCCCCCTCCCCCCGCTCCACCCTGAAAACACAACACACCGTACCCCACTGTCAGAGTTACCTTCCTCCCCTCCCCCCTCCCCCCGCTCCACCCTGAAAACACAACACACCGTACCCCACTGTCAGAGTTACCTTCCTCCCCTCCCCCCTCCCCCCGCTCCACCCTGAAAACACAACACACCGTACCCCACTGTCAGAGTTACCCTCCTCCCCTCCCCCCTCCCCCCGCTCCACCCTGAGAACACAACACACCGTACCCCACTGTCAGAGTTACCTTCCTCCCCTCCCCCCTCCCCCCGCTCCACCCTGAGAACACAACACACCGTACCCCACTGTCAGAGTTACCTTCCTCCCCTCCCCCCTCCCCCCGCTCCACCCTGAGAACACAACACACCGTACCCCACTGTCACTCACTTACGAGCAGGTGAGATTTCGATCAGACTTACAAACCTTTTGTTTTATTATTACACCCCCCCCCCCCCCCCTCCCTGTCAAATTCCAGGAGCCGCCCTCCCTCCCTCCCCCCCTCCCCCCCTCCCTCCCTCCCTCCCTCCCTCCCTCCATGCTCGGTATTCAACACTATAAACTCCATCAGCAGTGGGCAGGATTAGGGCTTCACGCTGCACACACGCCTCAAATTGGCCCAGCATTATTACAGTAATTGCTTGGCCACATACAGAGAGAAGGGCCCTGCCACATGTACTATAGACTATCGCCTAGTGAGGGTCCTGCTCTGTCATGTGATTCTGCACAGCTACCAATACCGTACGCAGTGATGGACATTTTTTGTGAGTGTTCAAATATTTTCATTTCAGCATTCCATTTGCCCCTGGACCCACCAGTGAATTGATTCCTTTTTTTCCCCCTTTTTCACCAGACTACACGTCCATATGTGATTTGAGCTGGTGTGATTCCGTAGACAATATTCTCTGCAGCCGGTTCTGGGGATTTACATGTTGTTGGTATTGAGAGCAGGTTCGGGGGCCAGAAGAGGGTAGAAAACAGAGAAAAAAGCTGCCGTGTTTCATCAATGTGTCACTTAAGAAAGAGCGGTAGGGCCCCCGTCTCCTCCGTTCGCATCATTTCGACTATCTTTCTCTCTCTCCCTCCCTCCCTCCGTCCCTCCCTCCTCTCCCTCTCTCTCCATCCCCCTCTTATCTACTGTCAGGCGGAGTGTCGGGGCCCAGGGTCAGGAGCAGAGATTGTTTTACAGCTCTTTATGGCTGCATTGTTAGTGGAGAGAAGAAGGGGAGGAGAGGAGGAGAGGAGAGGGTCCTCTCGCCCAGCTGCCTGCCTGATTGGTTGGTTGCAGGGGCTAATAAAGGACCTGCATTGTTTTCCTGTCTCACAAACACCAATCAATCGCAAGAGTCAAAAGGGGAGAGCCAATCAGAGGCCATTTTGTTGGCGTGTGGACAGCGGAGTGAGAGCGGATAGGGGGGGTAGCAGGTTCCTCTCTCCGACCACCTGGCCACTCATTTAGAGATCGATAATGAGGTGTAATTGGATTGCAGCTCTGCATGGACGAACACATTATAGGCACATTGTTTCAGAGCAGTAGCACTTTAGTGACTCTGAGTGCTTTACGACAGGCTGTTTTGGGGCCGTGACGGTCGGGGGGGGGGTTGTTGTAACAGCAGGTCGGTCGGCTGGTTCTAGTTCTTGACGTCGGTCAGATGTTGCCACTGACCCAGCCGGTCCTGGTGTGTTTTGTTTGGGAGTTAGTAGTAGAGAGCAACTTTTTAAGAAACACTTTGGTAAAGAAAAAATCCGGGATAGTTTGTTGTCGCTGAAAAACAACTAGTTGTAGCTGTACTGTAATGTGGAAAAATGAGGTTGCGTACTGAACGGATGCTGTTTATGGTTTCATTAGGACTTCATCAAAGGGTGCTGGCATAATGCACCATTTCTAAATGCAGAAGCTAAAGATTCCGAGCTTTAGGTAATGATGCTTACAGACTTCATTTGTCCTTTCATGATTACACGGTGAAGGACATTAACACTTCAGAAAGTCACCATCCAAAAATAGATGGCCTCTGACTTAAAACGGAAAATAATTGCCGCATTTCCACACATGAAAAGTTGGGGTAAACATCTCCGATTCTTTCCGCCGTTACAGAAAGTCACACGCAGCACATACTTTCTTGATGATTGAGTATACCTCACAGCAGAGTATAGAAGCTTTTACATATTTGTAAAGGTATGATGACCAAGCGGTATTTACAAACACAGTCACAAAGCCACATATATCCTTACACACAGTAGCATCAGACACTAATGACTGGAGTTGT
>NC_139674.1:13285715-13288215 GCF_951799395.1 Argentina silus
CGTGGTACTGGCTTGAGTGGAAAAACAAGAAAAAAAAAAAAAAATCCCCCCCATCTCAAACAGGAAATAGCAAGTCCAAGGTTGCAGTGTTCACACTCAAGAGGAGGCCTAAGTGAAGGTGCTTGGGTTTGAGAAAAGAGGCAGCAATTACGAAAATGAATGCCCTGGCAGTGCAAGAATTTTCATCTTGGCTGTTGCCATGGGAACAGGCCTTGGCCACCCCACCCCCCCCACACACCCACCCCCCCTCCTCCCTTTCACTCTGCTTTTCTGTAGCACAATGAAACGAAGGGATTTTACAGAAAGAAGAAGAAGAAGAAGGGGAAAGAAAAAAAAAAAAAAAAAGGGAGGACTGGTTGGGTTGTGCTCTAAAAAAGGGGGGAGGCTGAAACTTTACCCCCCCCCCCCCATTCCCTTTTTTATTATGTGTGCTCTCAGAGAGGAGAGAGGCTTAGTCAAACCCAAAGCTGCTTCAGCTGAGGAGGAGGAGGGAGAGGAGGGGGGGGGGGGGGTATTAAGAGAAGAGAAAACAGCACATTTGTAAACAACTCTACCCCACCCCACTGAACCCATCATCAAGGACGCCTCATCATTCCATCTCCTATGCCTTTGGTAAACACACGTCCACCACAGATAAGAGTATCATCACAAAGTTGTAAGCTATGTCTTAAGTAACATGTCGTTCGTAAAAAGCATAATAGTAAAACATCGTAAGTGACATTATTTTCCCAAAATATGCACTCCGACGGTCGTAAGAACAAGCTGTTGAAACATTCGAGAAGCTATTTTTCTTGTTGTTGGCTCCCCATAAGAGGCTGGTTCATCATGTCGTGGTTCAGCTCTGTCTGTCTGGCCGTTAATATCACATTCACATCTACGGCCGGGTTGACCTTGGTGAGGCCAGACTGGATGTCTGCTGATATACGCTTTTGATAGCAGGACATTACTCTGTAAATATAACTGTCTCATAATCCTCCAATCTAACACAGGCAGGCCCCTCTCGCTTGGCTCCTGGACCCCAATACTAGGAGAGGGAGGGAGGGAGGGAGAGAGAGAGAGAGAATGAAAGGGAACACCCTGCTGTGCGTCTGAAAGATTCCCCTTCTTGAGAGAGAGAGAGAGAGAGAAAAGATATCGTCTCATATTGACAATGTTGTAAATTCACGTGGGTCGCATTTACAATTCTACCTGCCAATGTGTTGTTGTGCTTTCACTACAGCAGTGGGAAATCAGACGTCTGCAGTGAGGCCCGTGTTAGCTTTACAGAGGACGTCTTGAGACATGCTGAAGGGGTTTAATTTTTCTAAACTTAAGTGTGTGTGTGTGTGTGTGTGTGTAGTGTGTAGTGATTATGTGTGAGTGTGAGCATATGTATGTGTGCGTGCGTGCATGCATGCGTTGGCAAAGAGGGAATTCACCCCAAACATCACAAGTAGCTTACAGCAACATGAGAAGGGTTTGGGGGCTGCCAACGCACTGCCGTCGACAGCTTTTTAAAAGCCCTCTTGTTAGGGAAGAGAAAAAGGTTTGGGCTTCGTGGTTTTGATCTTGTGAGAAGGGAGCATGTTCATTAGGGGGGTACAACAACAGCTTTTTAACGAGAGCTTTGAAAACACACGAGAACCTGAGCAACACACTGACATTTTTCACATGTTGGATGTCTAGGTGGGGTTTAATTAGCCCAATATTCCTGCTGCACCTCCGCACACAATATAATGAGACCAGTCTGAGCCTGCCTGGGTAGGAGGCTAACCCCTAACCACACGGGGAGGGACACACACACACGCACGCACACACGCACACGCACACGCACACGCAAGCGCACACACACACACACACACAGAGGGGTGGAAATCAAGCACGGGAATATAATACCCGCTTCCGCTTGACAGAACAGGCTGTATTTTTAGCAGCAGGCAGTGATATTATGCAAGAAGACAAATGAAAGGTTGAAAAAGGTCAGGCGATGCTTATACTACCCGTGTCTAGCGTATTAATAGAGAGGTAATTATTAGTCTAAGAATTGGACTGCTGGTACGCCCCCCCCCCCCCCCCCCCATCCCCCCCGCCTCCTCCTCTCCTCTCAGAGAAGTCTTACAACTCTACGAGATCATTAATCAGTACAGGAGAAAACCCCCATAGAGAGGGACAACCCCAGAGATCAGGATATAGAATGGTAGAGTGTTTCAGGAGCCTTACATGTCCATTCTAGAGTTCTAGTAGAATCCTATGGGGAGAACCATATCCATTTCTGGAACATTCTTATTTTTTTATAAAGGTTATTTTTTTCGCTCATATTTTTTTGCAATTGTTATCGGAGAGCGATTGTAGAGAAAGACAGGAGGAGAGGGTACGTCAGCAGGGGCACGGGCCGGATTCTAACCCGGTACGTATGCGCTTGTAGGCCGTGGTGCTAGACCACTTGGACCCACCCCCACAGGGCCGCGTTTCTGGAACCTTCCAAGAAACCTGTGAACAAATAAACTAAATCTAGAACATC
>NC_139674.1:13293215-13318215 GCF_951799395.1 Argentina silus
ACACACACACACAAAATCAAACAAACCAACCGATCAGAAAGTGTCTTCAAGTTTCACCCTTGAGTACACCCATGGGTATGATGCTTAACGTTCTCCCTGTGTGTCTCTATCTGTGTGTGCATGCGTGTGCATGTGTGTCGGTGTGCGTGTGTGTGTGTGTGTGTGTGTGTTCTCAGGTGATAATAATCCAGCCGCAGGCCCCCAGCAGTTCCCAGGGTTCCCCGGACCCCCAGGCTGACAGCCCCAGACAGGGACCCAGCCCCGCCCCCTCAGCCCCCTCTCCCCCCGCCAAGAAGAAGAAGGAGGAGGAGGACCCAGAGGTTAGCCCCCCCCTTCTCTGATCCTAGGGTCCTTACTCACACAGCAACATTAGCAGGGGGCGAATCACTGACCAAGAACTAGTCCCTAACTAAGACCTACAGATATGAGACATCCTGCCCCGGGATATGTCACCTCAGTAAGCGTTTAAAGGCATCATCACTGACCCGACTAACTTTGAGCCGGAGCAGATGTCTATCTCGTCCACAGCACTCGGGATTGGTTAACTGATCCAATTATTCGGCGAGATAATCCCAGATAATCCCGTCTCAATCCCGGTTCTCTCCGCACATCTTCCCCTTCCCCTGGCGCGGCCATCCCTATCAGCACAAATAGGAGAACTGCAGTCTGCTCCCGGCGAACCACCTAATCCACATTCTGCTATTCCCTGCATCACACCGATCGGATTTACTGTATTCCTCCTCAGGAAAGATAATCATTTACCTCAGATTTACATCGAGAATGACTTGTCGGTTCAGCTCTGCTTCGGGTTACAATAACACAGGAGAGGAGTGATTTGGTATGGGATTAAATTTATTGATCTCACTCCCAGAAATGAAAAATGAGAAATCAATAGTACTCTAGAACAGCAGCTATCCTAGTTCTCCTTGACAGCTGTGCAGGAAGGACGTAGCACGTCGTATGAGGCAACATCCTAGGAATTCCATTATTATAACGATAACAGTTGCTATAGCGACGGTAAAACCGTATTCTCTGACCCTGCTAGACCCCTGACTGAAAATGATGGGAGCGCTGTAGTAACACATGAAAGAGAGAGAGAGAGCGAGGGAACGAGAGAGAGAGAGAGAGAGAGAAAGAGAAGGAAAAGCTCATCATGAATAACCCATGAAGGGGGAAGCAGCCTCTTCAGTAGAGAGCACACTCCAATCATAACCTCTAGCGGAGCTGTGGAGAATTGAGGTCTCTCTCGTTCCTGATCTACACCGCTGCCTCACGTCCCACTACTCGTAGGCCCCCCTCTCTGGGACGTCCTCATGGTAATCTACACCGTGTTTGAACCTCAAAGCCGTCACGTTCCCCCATTCTCTCTGTACGGCCGCTCCCCGCGGGCTTCACACTCTCTAACACGTCTCTCTCCTCTCTCCTCCTCCTCTTTTCTCTTTCCTGCAGAAAATTGCCTTCATGGTCGCCCTCGGCCTGGTCACCACAGAGCACATGGAAGGTGAGTGTGTTAGTGGAGGGTTGCTGCAGGGACGGGGGAAGGAGAGAGAGGAGGGGAGGTGGGGATCCTCTGCAGGGTTTTCTTTACGGTTTTAATAACGATCAGCGCCTAGAAGTTCGCTCTTTCTTAATAAGTCATGAATGAATAAAAAGGTGCAGTGAACAAAGTCTGGCGTGAGCAACACGACCCATCTCGAATTAACTTTCTCGGCAATTCAAAGCCTGTCACTTACGAAGTCGTTATTCTAAGAGAGTGTAAGAGAGTTCTTCTCAGGGTAACAGCCAAAGTAAAGACATTTTTTTTCTTTTCCTCCAGGGCTCACTGCCGAGACGTACGTATTGTTTCCGCCTCCCTGTGTTTATCTAAGCAGCCTGTCTTTTGTTCACTTTGGCAGAGATCCAGACCAGGAGACAGGAGAGGAAGAGGCGGAGCACGGCTAACCCCGCCTACAGCGGCCTGTTTGAACCGGAGGTGGGTGACGGACAGTCAGAGAAAGACAGCCAGATGCTACTCTAGGGATAGAACTCTAGGGATAGAACTCTAGGAATAGAACTCCAGGGATAGAACTCTCTGGAGACAGCCCAGCCCAGCCCAGCACTGAACCACAACCACAACCACACCTGTTTGATGTGCCAGAAGAGACAGTTTCGAACTAGGAGAGATGACACATTCAGTGGTGTATGCATATTTTTGCGAATACCTGATTCGTAATTTTAGTGATTTTCTAGCCCTGCTTGTTTTGTGTGGGTTGGTTGTAGCCTACAGTACGGTGTTGACCGAGCTTCGACCCAGGTATTCAAGTGTATGCTGTTGACGTGTCTGTTTGACGTTTGAGATCTCAGCATAACTGAAAGTAAACACTTCCTCTCTACCTTTTGCCTTCCAGCGCAAACGCCTTGCATCAAATTACCTGAACAACCCTCTGTTCCTGTCAGCGAGAGGTAAAAACGCACTTCACTTCAGCACGACACCACCAGTATGGGGCTCACACAATTAATGAACCGCCGTGCGCGCGCACACACACACACACACACACACACACACAGACACACACACACAAACACACTTCAATGGGATACACACACACACTCAGGCTCGTCTCTGAGGAACATAAAAGCCATACATAACCCATGAGTTGGATTTAAAAACAAAGTGGATTAAAGTCGCACGATCCAACATCCAACATTACATTATTCTCTCTGTTCTGAAATAAAAACCATGGATGTGGTTTCTGGTTCAAAAGAAATGGGTCCATCACACAGACTGCATCTAGAGTACAGTATATATCAAAACCTGTTTCACAACACGTTGCCTTCCCCAGAGCTTCTGCATGGCCTCCCCTCTCTAACCCTGCTACTCTGTACATGTGCCTCCCTGTCTTAACCTGTTGTCCGACACTAACCTGTTCTCTGCTCCCTGTCCACACGCTAGACTCTGAGGATCTGTGCTGGAAGGTACGTAGCATGACTACAGATAGGGTGTGTGTGTGTGTGTGTGTGTGTGTGTGTTTATGAATATCGCCCAAGGCGATTAATAGACCAAAACAAACCAGTATTAGTGTTACTGCCTGACAGTAGTAGTAGTAGAAATGTTCTCCATGTGTTCTTTAATGTGCTGTTTGGCTTTCACAACAGTGTGTTTCAATACCACACAGTACTGTTATCCACCTCTGACACGGCTCACAGGTAATGAAGGCTGCTTCACAGGTAATGAAGGCTGCTTCACAGCAACACACACAGATGTGACGAGACTCAACAAGTCAGGACGCTAACGAGAGGAGAACTAGGCCGAGGAAGACGCTCTTCGCAATCCCCGGGAACAATACTCATTCATTATCGTCCTCATCGCGTCTCTTGATTCCCGTCTCTGTCATCTCCGACCGCAGCCGCAGTATGACAGATGCGCCGGTACCTGCGTCTGTAAATTCACCGGCTCTTTACCCTTCAGATTCCTGTTCGACTGTCACACTATTTCACCTGGCGCCTCGCGCTCCCGAGGACGATGTAATAAGAGAGATAGGGCCCCGGGCGGAAGCGTTAATCTGGGGGGAACTGCCTGCCCCGACGCCTGTGATTTTTCTTCATCTCTCTCTCTCTCCATCTCTCTCTCGCAGGATTTAACTGTACTGACATTTCACTGACGCCTGCTTTCGCCCCGATAGCGAATGGGGAAACGAGACCATTAGCGTGCGCGACCAGCGCCGCATCGTTCCAAACAAATCGCTCACTCACACTCCTCTGAGGCTCGGATCAGAAGGCACTTAGGATTCATATCAGGCACTGGCTGTTCGCCATCAAATACCCCGATACGCCACCTGTAGTTGGAATCTAATTAGAGATAAGACAGACAGCATCGGGGGCTGGATTTGGGACGATTTAGATTATTCTACAGGGGTTGGAATTCTACTGGGTTTTTTCTTTTTTTTTTTTACAAATGCGATGCATCCCAAATTCGTCTAATCTCATCAGTCGTAAAAATAGAATCTCATCTCTCACAAAGAAGAAAAAAAAAAAAAAAAAAAAAAAATAGATCATTCTACGGGGGGGAACGCCGTCTCAGTTTGAACATCTGCAGTAAACATTGTGTAATCAGGCGGCGATCAGCAAAAAAGACGGCTCCTGGATCACCAGAGATCAAGAGAGGCTCAGCCCACTGGCAATGGTGGGCTACAGCACTGTTGTCGTGAACGGCTCCATCACGGTTGAGAGCGTCAAAAACAGCCACTTATTGACTTTGTTTTTGCGGTCGTTCCTTTTGGTGGTGCGTGGCTCCCTGCGTCTCTTAACGGTTGTGTGTGTTTGTTTTGTTGACAGGAGGACTTGGAGCATGACGAACACTGTGCCATCTGTAAGGAGGATGGCGAGCTCCAGCCTTGCCACAACTGCGTCCGCGCCTACCACCCAGACTGCCTCCACCCCCCGCTCAAAACACCACCCCGAGGGGCGTGGTACTGCCCCAAGTGCCAGAAGAAGGTACTACACTTATATATAACTGGAGGGATAATACCAGACCTATTTGAATACTTTGAGCGCTTGCTCGAGTCTGCCGGGAGTACCAGATGGGCGGGGTTGACACTTTTTCGGACTATTCCATTGGTTCCGCTGTGCCTGGCAAACTCAATCAAGCGCATCAAAGTATTTCAAATGGTTTCAAATACTATTTGAACCCAGGTCTGGATGACACATATTTCCAAAATCTTTGAGAGAAAATGGTTCATTCCATTGCACACTATGACATAAACAGAAATGCCACTAGAAACTAGCTTGCCACTGTCCTATTGCACCAACTCACCAAAAAAGTTCGGAAATTCAGAATGTAACATCTCCTTTTCCTTCCTGAAGGTTCTGAACAAAGAGAATATGTCGTGGCCACAGAACTTCGTCCAGTCCTACGTTACACACAAGACAGGTGAGAGGGACAAATGTTTACCTCATGTTCATTCATGTACTAGGTGTGTGTACAGTGTGTGTGTGTATATGGCAGCTGTGCTGAAGTGTGCTGATGGGTCTGAACTGTGTGTGTGTGTGTGTGTGTGTGTGTGTGTGTGCTGATGTACTTGTATTATGTTTGTGTGTCCAGTGAGAGAGGAGGAGAAGAGGAGGCTGCTGAGGAGGAACGGAGAGCTGAAGAAAGAGTGTGCCCATCTGGAGGAGCAGGACCAGAGGCTCAACAAATCCCTCACGGTATGACCCCCTGACCCCAACACAAACCCCTAACACTCAACAAGAAGACATGCGGTGTCCTTCAACACCATCATAATGCATGGCCGAATCTTAAAAGAGTCTTCCCTTGATTCTTCATGTCCTCTCCACACCTTCTTCTCCAAACACATTGGAGCAGAAGGTTCAAGAGGACGATCCTCAGATCTTCTAGAGGAATCAATGAAACATTTTCGAGACTCAGCCCATGTTTCTTGTAACAATACCTTCAGCGATCTGCTGTACAGAGAAGTGACCCATGTTTGTCCCCCTCCTGTGTGTGACAGAAATGCATGGATCGGAGGGAGCGTCTGGTGGACCAGCAGAGGGACACCCAGGCTTCCCTGGAGCGCCTCAAGTCCCTGATCAGGCTGATCCAGCGGGACCAGATGATCCAGGTCACCATGACAGCCACCACCACTACGGGGGCCTCTCTGCTCTCTCTGCCCTGGATCAAACCCACCAGCACCACCACCAACACATCGCCCCCCGCAGGGCCCTCCATGCTACTGCAGAAGAGCCTGCCCCAGAGCCAGACCCAGGGCAACAACTGATCCGTCCATCCGTCGGAGCCGCCACAGTGCAGCATCCGTCCTAGCCAAGTGGCCACCTGCTGAACTGCAGGTCACCTCACCTCACTGAACGTTGAAGGCGGCAGGTTTTTTTTTTTTTTTAACCACGTCTGAGACACCATTGAAACCATTGAATAATATTTAACAATATGGTTTTTGAAGAGCTGTTGAGGGAAATTAAAAAAAAAAAAAACGAACAAAAACTTAAAAAAAAACAACAACAAAAAAACTATATCCTCCACTCGATTCATAACAAGTATTTTTTAAACCCAACACCTACAGTGCTTACGAGATTTCTTTTTTTATTTATTGTTTTTTTATTTATTAATGTTCTTGGCCTTAATGTATTTATGACTAAAAAAAGTAGGTCACAGTGCTGCCACAGAAATATGGAATAGGTATTCTGTGTGGCCCAAATGATTTTTGCTTTTTTAAACAGGTATAATTATTGTTCTGCATATAGTGAGAGAGAACATTCGAGTAGTTGTAGTTACAAATAAACAATGGAATTATGAAACTGAAAGGACTGTACATTATTGTATCTGAGTAGATATTTGTTCTCATTCTCCTATGAACAATGTTTGCCATAATAATTCAGGTGAAAGAGGGATGGGGAAATGTTTTCATTGTGTATGTAGGTAAAAGCATACGAGCCTTCAAACAAAACAGAGAATAACGTTTTTTCAGTATTAATATAGTTAAAGAAAAAAGTATTTAAGATGAGTACAGAATTTAGCATTTCTAGTGGAGAATTTTAGTATTTTCATGCTGATGCCTGTTGATAAATGCGAGTTGTTGGAGTATTCAAGGGGGGAGGATCACTGTACATATGTTGTATTATTATTGCAGGTCCTTCTGTTTTCTCTACTTTACTGATACTGGATTCACACAACTACCCTACGGTGTTCCTTTTTCCACAGTTGCACTCAAAAGCGGACATTTTGAAGGGCCATGAGAGTTCCTGTGTGATCCAAACCATTTAATCCCTTCCCTTCTTTCTGTCACCAGTATAGAAAATATGCCAAAAAACCTTACATTTTTGTACTGGGAACTCCCATCTATCAAACTGTCTGTCATGCTATTTACCTACCCTACCTGTTTTTATATATTTTTCGCTATCACAATGCTTTTTTTTTAATCTCATGTGACTGAACATTTTTACGGTGGGCCTGCTTGTTTGCAATAACACTGCAAATCTGCTCGTTTGAATTATATGTTGTTGTTTCTACTCTGCTAGAAGGTGCAAATGAACACTGCCTCAAGTACAAGTAGATGAATCCAGGGTTTCTTGTCATATCATTTTGTAAACACCAGTCAACTGGAATGAGGACGACTTTGTTATCTGCAGCAGTTATAGGTGTTGATAGTTAAGTCTTCCTGATTGTTCCTGAGTGTAAAAGACTTCAGAATCAGTACTTCAGTCTTTATTTGGTATTGGTATTTAAACTATATCATGATGCATCTCTTACTTATCAAATGAACTTGGTTGTGATGCAGGATCCTTCTCTGCATCCCTTTAATAGACATTGATGAACAACTATGGACATAATTGAGAGAAAGGAGAAGACAATAGTTTACTTAACTGTTATTTGTGGAACCCTTCAAGTGAGGGAAAACACTAAAAGCAAACTGCGCAAGAAAGAGGTAAACACCCAATTACAAGAAATAGGGACAGTTCCAACTCATATAATCAAAGTGACTTCTGTTTGGCTTCAAAAAGTCTTCAAGACACCATGCAATTTCAGAGGAGCCACCTCTCAGCACAGAAAAGTACAGATACAGATACACACAGACAAACTGTTTGACAGAGGAGGTCTCCTCTAGACAGCAGACTGGACTACTAATGGCCAAGGGCTCTGGATAAGGACAACTACACTGCTACTTGTGTCAAGCAATATGTCATTCAAAGCATTCAATTCAATAGTTCCATGCTTTAAATGGGTATCCCCCCCTCCCTCGCCCCACCCCCCCCCCCCAAAATGAGCAAGGCCCCTTCACTAGCCATTGAAATCAGATTGTGTTATTTTTTTGCAAACAAACCAATAACCGTCTACAATGAACAAATAAACCATTTTTTTCAGTATATCTGCCTCAAACATATTGAGGGCTTTATCAACCTGCATAAATATCATTAAAAGTATGCCTTTCAAATTAAATATGGGATTCTCATATGAATGAATGAATGAATGAATAAGTGAATGATGATTAGAGAAGGCAGTCACATGGCTTTTTCCATCACCCAGTCCAGTCACCCAGTCTAGGACCAACATGTACAAGCTGAGGCCAGAATGTACAGCCATTCCATGCATATCATGCGTTCTGCCTTGTACATGGCATGGCGGTGGGCTGACAGACTGAGAGAGAGAGAGAGAGAGAGAGAGAGAGAGAGACACATCTGTGGGACACGGCTAGAGTAGACCACTCTGTTGGGAATCAAATCCCAAGTTGAGGAGGACAGTGAAAGATGAGAAAGATGAGAACCATATCGATGCTTCATGTTGCATTAACAGTGATCCCCCCCCCCCAGTCCCCCGTCCAACCCCCCCACCCGTCCCCCTATCTTGAGGTGTGTCCCAGCCTCCTCCTTGCACCCATTTCCAGAATCTTCTCCGGGAGAAACTGTGCAGTGCTCAATTAATACAGATCTATTTTAATACACTCGACACAAGGTTTGAACAAATAAAAAAAATAAAAAATCTTCTTTTTTTATATTCTTTTATCTATCAACGAACAAAATGAAAAAGAAACATTGGAATTTGTTTTTATTTTTATTGTTTGCCAATTATGCATTCTTACTTACTGTAGCTTGCAATGTTCGATGTATTCTTTTGCCATTAGGAGAATGAGGAGAAGACTTTTTAGATGGAAATGTCTTTCTGGCTGTTGAACTAGTGGTTTTTCTTTGTCATTGATAAGGGAACTGTCCAGTGGATAGTGTGTATAGGAAAAGTGTTTGTCTTACATATGCCAATGTAGTTTTTCTTCGTTACGATGCATTAAAAGTTGATTGATGGAAGTTGGTAAATGGTAAAGAGTAGTCTCACTTTTTTTGTACCAAGTTCTTATGAAAAACTGAATCATTAATAAATAAAATTGAAGAACAAAACTATTTTTTTTTGTCAACTGTCATTTTTCACATTGTGTGTATGCATTGTTATGTTCTTGTGGGTATAGGTCACTAACCAAATGTACAGTATCTATTGGACTGTTGTCCGATCAGCATAAAGATTATGGATTGAAATTATACACCATTATAAACCATCCATGTTCCATTAAATGCACTGAAACCTTCACACACATATACTGTTGAAATATAAGCAGACACACAGAGCGAATAAACATACAAATTGCACATAGGACAAAAGTACAGCACACACAGTATCAGGAGACGACATGGAAGACACACAGGGACTTGGTGTCAGCTGAAACCCACCAGTAACATCACACAACATCATTTTCAAAAACAGCACTGAGGATTTGAAGGTTAACCGCTTCAATGACTCGGGAGTCTCGAAAACAGCATCAAATATGAAGCCAGAGCACGTTCTGCATCGATTGACGGAACAGTGTCGTCAAATTGAAGGGAGCCTCGGTATTCCGACATAAGTCATATTTGTAGAGTGAAGTCAAGAGTTCAGTAAACGCCTCCTCCTCCAGTAGTGATGGCAGAGGGAGACAACCAGGCAGCGTGGGGAGGAGTCGGGGGGGGGGGGGAGTCGGGGGGGTGGGGGGGGGTACGGAGGGAAGGAGAGGACTATGAAAGTGTAACAACCCTGTTATTGGTTTGGAGGCTGCCGACCGTCAGGTCCTCTTTTGTATCCAGGGCACACAGTCGGAAGAAGCACCTCTGAGATCCTCCAGCCTTCAAGGTTATATCGCAAGCAAAGCAACCCCCCCCCCCCCCCTTGAATCGCCTTGATGTTATTCAGAGGACGCTGAGTGGCTTTTTGCTTTGGGCCGTTAAATAAGGAGGCGCAGGTCTTTTGCTTTGGGCCGTTAAATAAGGAGGCGCAGGTCTGGTCTGTCTGTGGTGTCGTTAGCAGTTATCAGAACACGTCGACGTAGAGGCGAGGCAGGTGTCTAGGTGTGAAACCAAAATTTACTCCCAGTCAAAAAAAGGCACACAGAGAGTCTGTGTGGGTGGGAGCCATCTTGTTTCACACAGCTGCTGTGAGGACGGTGTGTCGTCATCGTCGTCGTCGTCCCCCCCCCTCCCCCAGTAGGCGGTGTGGGTGTGAGGGTGCTGCGTCAGGTGGGGTCAGGGCATTACCTGGGCGGGGGGGCAGCGGGAGCTGAAGACGCTGTGGTAGTGCTCTATGAGGACCTCGGTGAAGATGTTGAGGGGGGCGAGGGCACTCAGGGACATGGAGCCCTGGGGGGGCCACGCCAGGTTCACCCCGAACACACACGCCAGGTTAGACGGGCTCATCTTGTTGTTGATGCTCTCCTGAGACACCTGTAGAGCGACACGGGGGGTGGGGGCAGGGGTCGTCAATAAAAAAACAACGTGGGGTTTACCCAAGTGTAGTAAGAAAAAACCCCAAAATAACAACAAATTATTTAAAAGAATCACGAAAAGAATGTTTGAGTGAATTCCCTACTAATCTGCATTTAAAAACATACCGTTGCTCAACCTCCCCCTACATATAAAACAGCCTTCTCCTTCTGCGTCAAAAGGTACCTCCTGTGAACCGTGTTATTGTGAACGCATCCTAATGTAGTGTAACGCGAGCGTCTGTGCTGAACCCGGAGCGGTGCAGTACAGCGCGGCCTGGTCTACGAGAGGCGGGATTGAACAGGACAGGTAATAGAGTCTACGAGACAGAGCAGATGTCCAGCCGGGAGACGTCTGTCTCTGCTCTCGTCTGTGGGACTGGAGAGAGAGAGAGAGGGAGGGAGAGGGAGGGAGAGGGAGAGAGGGCCTCATTGAGAGTAATTATGCGCTATCCTCGCTGATTAAACAGTCACTTGTCAAGGTGACTAATGGCGCCCGAGGGGATACCCCGGGGGAAGATCATACAGTAGCTCCATATTGATTTTCCACAGGGAGGCTCAAGCAGCATTGAATTATCATCAGCGTACTTAAAGTGGATGGGATGGTGGATCTCAGCGTTCTGCCTAGCGAGCTAATGGAGAACCCGGGTTATGTAACTGGTATAATGCGCGGCAGATCATCATTCAAAGATGAAATCGGTTTGAATTGGAATTGATGTCGAGAGATATCGTACTGTACATGTTATTACAATCTGGTATTCGAGAGCTCTCCGTGGAAAATACGGCCATTTGCAAAGTATAGCAAAAAATGACGGTGTAGATATTGTCTCAGTCTCGGCGTCTGTGACCAGAGGGAGGCTGAGGCTTGATCTTTAGGCTACACGACAAATCTCAAATGGTTTTTTTTCCTCAATTCCTTGTCCCCTCTCCTCGCCTCCTTCTCAAAACCCATTGGAGGAGTAGGTCAGAGGGGAGGAACCTCAGAGCTTCTCGTCCAATGGGTTTCCAGCAGGAGGCGAGGAGACGAGAGAGGGACGTAAGGAACCAAGGAAAGACCTTCGGCGGTTCAGCCTACGGTGAGGCGTGTGTTGCGTCGAGCTCTTGAGTCTCACCATGTGGAGGAAGCACACCAGGTACTTGAGCACGATGAAGTTGTGTTCCGGAAGGCTCTCTATGACACGTTTACACGTTGTCACGCGCAGACTGCTCTCCACCCCTGAAAGAAAAGCAGTGAGTCGCTGAACAAAACACATAACGGAAAAAAAAAAAAAAAAAGTTTCTGTTTCACCAAGAAAGCAAATGGAGCGTATCATGACGAAAAACAAAACGTATGAATTATTAACGATGGAACGTGGAAGTGAAGAGGTGCATCAGGGGGGTGTAAGGGCTCTCATGGCCTGTGTTTAACCAACGTGCTAACAGGAGGGGAGTGTGTTTGTGTGTGTGTAGAGCTCAGAGGACAACTGCTCCTTGAAACATAAACCCTACCCCCGGAAGGCTTCATCTACAGCCCTGATCTGCTGTTGGCCAGGGATCCATCTTCTATATTGGGATTGGCAATCGCTCACCCTCCATCTCCTTACCTCCACAGGGTGTCTCTCTCGGTCTCTCTCGGTCTCTCTCTCTCTCTCTCTCTCTCTCTCTCTCTCTCCCTCTCTCCCTCTCTCCCTCTCTCTCCCTCTCTCCCTCTCTCTCCCTCTCCCTCTCCCTCTGCTTCAATAGCCCCGTCTGCACTGATCTTCATTGTACCCTCTATAATCTCCCTACTGTGTCCTTTCCCCTTCGCTTGCTTCGAGCTCACAGGGCTAATTATTGATCTAAGCGCTATACAAAATGGCTATGGTGGGGAATTGCATTGTCGTGGGATCCTTCACGGTACAATCAGGGTCATTTTCCATGGTAATGAATGACCCTGACAGCACGGCCGCTCACGTGATGCATGTCCTCGTACGTATAGGCTTGACAAGTGAGGCTACATGAATGCACATCACATTGATCATCTACCCCTGAGTTCCCAGATCGGTGCAAAAGGGAGAGCGCTGGAGAGGAAGGAGCCTACGAGGAGAGGAAGGAAGGGAAGAGGAGTGAGGAGGCCCCGTTAGACTATTGGTATGCACCCCAGGTCTGTCCCAACAGGTACTCACTGACTATGTCCCGGACCTGGGTGTACAGGGAGAGGGGACGTGAGAGTACTCACGGACTATGTCCTGGACCTGGCTGTAGAGGGGGAAGGTGAGAGTACTCACAGACTATGTCCTGGACCTGGCTGTAGAGGGGGACGGTGAGAGTACTCACAGACTATGTCCTGGACCTGGCTGTAGAGGGAGAAGGTGAGAGTACTCACGGACTATGTCCTGGATCTGGCTGTAGAGGGGGAAGGTGAGAGTACTCACTGACTATGTCCTGGACCTGGCTGTAGAGGGGGAAGGTGAGAGTACTCACGGACTATGTCCTGGATCTGGCTGTAGAGGGGGAAGGTGAGAGTACTCACTGACTATGTCCTGGACCTGGCTGTAGAGGGGGAAGGTGAGAGTACTCACGGACTATGTCCTGGATCTGGCTGTAGAGGGGGAAGGTGAGCAGAGGCTCTGGCAGCTCCCTGAGGAAAGTCTTGAGGATGACTGCCGGGACATGGACGTCTCCGTACTGCTCGAAGCTCACCGGCTTCCCTGAGGGGAGAGAAACAGCATGCCCGTGTGAAGAGTGATGCACTGGATATCCACACAGCACTCGGTACAGCCGACAGGCTACAGCATACCACCTGCGGAGTGAAACTCACTCCACGACCGACCATTTGTTAGAATTTGACGACACAGTCACCAAACAATAAGCCATGAATCAACACTGGCTACACGGGGTCATCGAGACCCGGACAGTTCTACGATGCGCAGGCTGTCGATGTGATGGTACATGCTTCACTGGCTCTGCGCCACAGCACACACCACAAGGGACTCTCAAAATGGAGTTATCGACTGTTGTGTTTTTACAAATGAGACGATCCAAAAAATGGTGTCTGGACCAGGGCATTCTGGTATATGCACTGTATGAGGTGTACTGTAGGATGGACTCTGTGATCTCTAAAAGGTGAATGGGAAGAACTAATGAAGTGGAACGCAGACAGTAATGGACACTATCTCCGTCTGCGAGCCTGGAGGCGACGAGGGGGGGGGGGGGAGAGATGCACGATGGCATCTGAGCCGCTGGAGATGGAACGTTATTGATCCTCTCTGCCTGGAAGTCGGAGATAAAAACCCCTGCGGCCCCGCGTGGGAGACCCCCTGCTCCCCAGCTCACCCAGGTTATAGAGTTTCTGGATGTCCTTGATGAGCTGAACGCGCGCTGACCTCCTGAAGATGCCCTCTGTGTGGAGCCCTGAGGAGAGAGGGGAGAGAGAGGGGGGAGGGAGAGGGAGAGAGAGAGAAGAGGAGAAAGAGAGAGAGAGAGAGAAAGAAAGAGAGAGAGTGTAATGGTATCTAAACTATTACATCAATAACCATTATTTGCCATGTTGTCAACTAAGCCGTGAGTTATCCCAGTGGTGTTTCAACAAGTCCTACCATTACACCACTCCTAGGATGGTAATAACATACTGTACTGTGCAATTACACTTAGTCACAGTGTAAACATAGCCACTATAACCACTGCTTTTAACAATGGACACTTTGACATTATATTTCTATGGTAGGGACCTCTGTCATCACAAATCACAACGTCTTTTAATGTGTTTACCACTGCAACTACAGTACATTGACAGATCATTTCCAGCAGTCACACACAGGCGATGTTAGGGTCCTTACCTCTGTCTTTGAGATAGGACACCGTCTGGGAGACCACGGGAGGGATCACGGCCCCCTGGCTCTTCTCATGGATGCTAGGAAGATCATAGGAAGACACATTGGAACATTCGAAGGGCTGGTTTAGCGGACACAGGTTAAGACTAAAATGGATCTTCAATGGACATTTTGTATTGAAAGGTTATTTGGTCCAGGACAAGGGCTGTGTCCAGGACAATCTGTGTCCAGGAAATACATGCAGTGTAGGGCTGGTTCTCTCTGGGTAGGATAACATTCACCATTCGGTGTCAAAGAACATGATGCTTCATCCTCCCAGACAATAGGCGACATTAATATGAATTACGAAATAAATCCAAATTAAATATCATTAGGAACACAATTCCACAATTCGCCATAAAAATGCATGAGATTTTGAGAGGTATTTGGACAGCATAATTAATAAAAACCCAAATATGCAAATAGCAATGTGCTAGAGTGGGACGGAGGCTCACTAGTGCAGGCTGACTCCAAACTGCTGGGTGGGGAGAGGAGGCCGAGGCGGGGGGGTCTTCACTGAGGGAGGGGGGCCGCCCTTCTGGGCTGCTTGTAGCCTCTCGTCATGCCTGCCGGGGTTACATTGAACTGTTGGTGTTTATTTTTTTAAACGGATACATATCTGAAATGGTAAGTCGTTAGTGTACAGGAGCAGCTTTTTCAAACCGAGGTTTAAAAAGTGGAAACCTGACATATCCTCAAGGTCCTCTTTCTCTCTCTCATATTAATCTGTCAGAGACAGCAGTGTGTGCTTTTGCCTCTGAATCACTGGAAGCTACACATTTGGGCCAAATATTATCAATATTCAAAGAAGTACTTCAAGAGGTCTTCTAGCTTATGATTATTCACTGGCACCTGCTGCCTCCTCTCCCAACTCCTCCGGGCTCAGGGGCGTTTAAAAACACTCTCTCTTTATACGGCCTCTCTGTTTGGAATCAAAACCCCGACGCATTTGATGACGCAGTCGGAAATGGGACCTCAGCTTCTACATCTACAGTGTACATCCAAGTCATTTTCTCTGTGAAAGCACCTTTGTGTTACAGTCGTGTACGACGTGTGGTAAACAAACACAGTCTGGAAGTGTATCTGCTAAATCAGACTGGCATATGTATGACACATCCGTGCATGTTTCAGTGGCCAGACTGACAGCTCTAACGTGGAAGATGCCGTCTTGGCTCCTACAAAGGAATTATGACGCATGCCAGACGCACAGACACAGACACAAAGGTGGATTGAAAGAAGAAACCAAGGATTCTGCTCAGAATGAGAATTCTATTTCTTTGATTCTACGAGCATACAAAGGCCCAACCGCCTCATGTTGTGTGTCTGTTGTGTCCAGAGGCGGGAATGTTCAGAGGCGCGGTGAACCTGAGGACATCGGCAGGGATGATGAGCTGCTCGTAGTTGAGGTGGTCTCGGAGCTCAGCCAGGTAGTTCACGTACGTCAGCTTCTTCCCAAACTTGTGGCTTTGAGGAAAAGTCAAGAATCATTTTAGGGCGTATTCATTTTGGCATTTCTTTCATTTGTTCGTTCAGGAACTTTATTTGTCTGGTTTAGTCCCATTGAGAAAGCATATATTTAACAAGAGATAAATTATATTTGGATGAAAGCCACTTTCTGGGAGGGAGACGGTGGTGCATACTGCATACCTTATGAGGGGTTTGAATATGTTCCAGATGATTCTGATGAAGTTCGTAGGATGGACGACATACAGGGCTTTCAGGTTCTTCTTGTACCTGTTAGAAAACACAACACACACACACACACACACACACAGACAGACAGACAGACACAGACAGACAGACACACACACACACACACACAGACACACACGAGTCAAAGGTGGATTGAAAGACGAAACCAAGGATTCTACTCAGAATTAGAATATTATATTTCTATGATTCCATTAGCACAGAAAGTCCCAACTGCCTCAAGAAGGAAACCACACAGAAAAGCCACAGAGTCACAAAGAGCCCACCCGTATCACTGTTTACAAAAACCGCCTCAACCTAAAAATTCATCCCTCCTGCATTATTAAAGAGGAGTATTTAGATATGCTCTCCACGGATGGCCTAAATGACTCGACTAAAAGCATGTAAATAAATACATTTAATTTGGTGGAAAGTACTCCGTAGGGCGCTGTGCTACGACATGATACAGCACAGAGAGCTGGAGGGAGAGGAGGGGGGGGGGGGGGGGAGGAGGGGAGGGGGGGGGGAGGAGGGGAGGGGGGGGTTGAATAGAGACACATGACGTACTTTCTGTCAAACTCCTTGTAGGCGTCTCGGAGCCAGCGCAGGGAGGGCTTGTTGCTGCTGCGCAGGCCGTAGTGGAAGTACACCACCGTGTAGTCACTCTCCACGTACTGGTCCAGGGTGTACTTCAGGTACCTGCAGGGGGCAGCGCAGGGCCTTTCAGCAACACCACAGACACTCTGCCGACTAGTATTAAATCACTGTTCACGGGGTAGGTTGTACAGCTTATATGTAAACAATAAATAAGCGACGTAGACTGTCAGGTCATAAAGAGGTAGATCGTAAATGTTTCTGGAATCAGCAGTCGGCGACAGCCGCACATACTGTAGACACACACACAGAGACACACACACACACACACACTTCCTGACACGTCCTGACTCACTCCAGTAGACGATGGTGGTTGAGCTGGTGGGATGGGGGCATGCGGCAGCTACTGAAGATTATCAGCTTCCTGCCATAATTGTCATCCCCTGGAGAGAACAGGCAGAGAGAGACAGGGACAGCTTCAGACACCGCCTAATCCTCCCTCACCCCTTCCTCACCCCTGCCTTCTTCCCCCCCCCCCCCCCCCACCCTAGCTGACACTCTGTTACTAGTTTATCACACAGCAGCCAGCCATGTGAACTTTGGTCATTTTCATTTTTCAAAGATTTCCTGAACAGGTCAGCTGTTATCAGAGGACGGCTTTAATACACCTTCATGGGGAGAGAGAGAGAGAGAGAGAGAGAGAGAGAGAGAGAGAGAGAAAGAAAGAAGCTGTTTCCTCGTGGACTGTCCTGTACTTTAAACATGGCAGCCATGTTTGTTTTGCAAGGCAAATTGCCAATGCGTGAGCTTTGAGATAAAAGTCTATACGACAAAAGGTTCCTGGGAGAGCATTAGGTTAATCCAGGACGCTGTGGCAGTTTACACAAGAGTCACATCGTTTACAAAGTGTAAGGGATCAGGGGAGGGAAACCACAGAACACTCACCCAGTCAGACCTGTTTTAATCGTAAGTCTTGAACAAATCATCAAGTGAAAAAGTTCCCTTTCCGCATTCTGATTATGCTAACAGTGACTGCACATCCATTCATTGGTTCTACAAGACTCTTTGGAGGCGGGGCATGCAGTAGCACCAATGGGGTGAGAGTAGACATTTTCAGAGAAGGAGAAAATGAGAATGAGAAAAGTAAACCTTCCTTCTTCTAGCATTGTGACTGCCAATGGCCCCTGGTCCTAGCATAGATTATTATTATTGTTTTTTCTTTTTCTTATGATGACTGATGATTCACTTACTTTAGACAAATGTACTTTCTTACTTGTTTTCTTACTTGTTTTGTGGTGAGTCGCTTTGGATAAAAGCGGTCTGCTAAATGTAATGTAAAATATGTCAATTGTGACAGACACAGAATCACAATACGTGTGATCAAATCGTGACCTACGTATTGTGATAAGTGTCATATCTTGAGGTCCCTGCCGATCCAGCCCTACTCACCGGTGACTTGTAGAATGCCGTGGCGAGCCACATCATAGTAGGGGTGAGATGTGTCTTGACTGTAGCCCCCTCTGGGTGGCGCTGCAGGGCGATCCCCCAGACAACTCTGCTCTTCCTCCTCTTTCTGAAGTTCTGAAGAGATAAAGGGGGGGCGGGGGCGGGGGGTCAGAGTGTTAATCTGTAGCACGCTGGCTTTGAGGACACAATCACATATTGTTGTCATTATTACAAGGCTATGTTGGGTCAGGGGTCTTCACACCAAGCAAGAACACTGTTGATAAAGCTGTACAGTACATGAGCTGCGGTGCTTACCCCAATAAAAGTATTACAAACTGAATTTCAAATGAAGGGAGAGGATTTCCAGGCCAAAAATACACGTTTGTTCTTGTTTCTGCTGCTGCCAGCATCAAAAGGCAGCAGCCCATAACATCGGGACTGGCCTAATATCCAGTTGGATAAAAAAACAAGAACAAACGTGTCTCATCTTCCCAATTTTTCCAATACCTCTCACATGGCCCGCAATTCTGCAACACTACTCTTCTGCAACTATGCTACGAGCTAACGCCCGTAAACACAGGCAATTTCAGTTCTGAAAATAATTAACGTAGATACAGTACTGTAATCCTACTTCCATATGCCCAACCTCATCCCCAAGCTACTGCACGCCCCAGGCTATTGTGTACAGCGCATATAAACCTGGCTTTTGAAGGAGTGAATTTACTGAATAAATCATTAGGTGTACATAAGGTGTAGGTCTGAATCAGAAATGTGTGGTGGGTGGGTGGGTGGGGGGCTGCGGTGCTGTGGGAGATGATTGCCGTGAGGTAAAGCCAATGGTTATGCACTGTCCATTTCCAACAGTCTTTCCATTGGCTTAACGAAGGCCAAGTTTGACGCGTTTGTTCACCAGACTGTATGCCCAACAAACTCATATCTGACTGCAACATCATTTCCTGCGTTATCATGTCTGATGCTGTTTTTGCCCCACCAAAACTGACAAACCAAGGGGAAAAAAAAAAGATAACAAAAAAAAAGAAGTTTCAAAACATGGTCTGGAAACTTTGTTTCTAATCTATGGTGGCTGTCTGTATTTTCTCTGCACGCTGGGCTGGGAAGCAGACGACAAATACAGAGTCTGGTCGAAGGAGAGGAAATGCCCAGAGGGACAGAGATGTTTATTTTGGGTGGACAATGGTCGTATTTACAAGAGTTTCTTGGCCAAGAGAAACAGTCACTTCTCCCTGGTCTGGCTAACTCCACAGTAGAGGGGATTCCTAATGCGGTGGATGTGCTCACAGCACAGAAATGTCGCCTCTCGTAATGCTCTCAGAAACACAGGTGTCAGCACTGCGGCTAAATCACATGTTGTTCTTTTCAGCAATTTTTTTTTTTTGTTGTAAATCTGTGTGGCCGGTGATGTCACAATAACATCAGGCTTGTTCTTGGTAATCTAGGTTCTTTCCAGCTCTGCTGCTGCTTGCTTACTTGGCTTCCTTGAAGCTGTCTGGGAGGGAGCGGTGGGCGTCTGGCAGGACGACCTCAGAGCCCTTGGCAGTGGAGAGGGGGGGCAGCGGGCACTGACTCACAGCTAAGAGACGTGGGCACTGTTTAATTAACAATGTGCAGCGACTACCACCACCCCTCCAGACGCAATTATGAGCTTGGCCCGGTCTTATCTGGAAAATGAACCTTCCTCCTCTCTTCTCTCTTCTCTCCTCCTCTTCCTCCTCTTCCTCCTTCTTTTTACTTCTTGCAAGAGTGCCCTCCTAAAAATAGCCTCTGTGAGTGGCGTGGTGCAGAATGTGTTATCAAACTTGTCCTGTAGAGGAAAGAAACAATTCCTGTTTGGGATTGGTCGGTTCCTCTGAGTGATTCACTTCCTCTGGTGGGTCTCATACCTGCCATAGGCTGACTCAGAGGGGAGGAAGAGGCCCAGTCACTGGTGACCAGGCAGTGCTTCGTCCCTGCCCGGATGCTGTTTGAGGTAACTGCTGAGCCAATGACCATATTTTACCCATCACTCTTTAGGAAGATGTTGGGTGTGAGCTTACAGAAGTGACCTCATCCAAAAGCGCTCTGGTTTCGATGACTATGAGCTCTTCTGACTGGATATCCTAGATGCGTCACCCTGACATAACACATAAAGTGACAGTGCGCTGCTGTTTGGGTGATTTTAAATGATTTTAAAGTATCTCACCTATTTCCGCCAACTGCTCAAGATCAGTCGCTGAGATCATGGTTGTTGTCTTCAATTCCAGGGTCAACACTAAAAACAAACATTTGACATTGACATGTGAAACAACGTTTTATATATGTGACGCTATACTCAGTTATATATCATATTATACTCAGTTTATACAGTGTTGACAATAGTCAAATGATGGGCTGAATTACTCAGGAAAGTTTTGTGGTAATACTTTACTACTTCCAGCTATACAAGCCAAACAGATTAATCATTTCAATGTCTTTCAAAAGGACACAGTTAATTAAATGTCAAGTTCAACAGATAAGAATGTCCTGTATACATAAAATGACCTGTGTAGCCATGAGGACATTCAAAAACATATGAATACAAGTGAATGAAAACTATTTACTTAGGTAAAAAAAAAAAGTTTTTTTTTTTTTTTTCAATCGTTCCATAACCTGCGCATAGCGGTAGACTGCCATAGACCTTGACGCCCTTTCTTAGCGAAAGTACAGCATTAGGAACGATTTCCATTCAGCACAACATCCTCTGTGACTAAGAGATAACACCCTTTCTCCTGACAGCTGTGCTTCGACCACAAAGAGGCCAGCTCAGCTATGTGTGATATGACTGGCAAGCCTCACCGGGGAGTCAAATTAGAGCGAGCCCCTTCAATACCGCATTACCATGACAAAAAGGTGCTGGCGGTGCGCTGCATGCTATCAAGGACTGCCTGGGACTAGTTTACTGGACTGTGGCAGGACTAGAGTATCTGCTGCCTACACTTCAACATGCACTAACGGAAGATATGAACAGCAGGATATATACCTAGTGTTTGTGTGAGAGACTACTCCCAGTCACAGGGTTGCAATAGACAGCGATGATAGAAACCTGAGGTCATTTCATTTGCGTCACTTTATACTATTGTCATATTATTGGTTTCTTCCTTGTTGTTGTTGTTATTATTATTGACATTGCAGTGCAAATTGATATTGTTGCGGAGTTGCTTACCCTAAAGCATGCCATTACATTGTATCCTGCATATTTGACCATTACAATTTGATTTGTGTGCAAAACATGACGAGAAGGATAGCAATACATGTCCATTTTAAATTGGATAATCCAAGTTAGATATTGATAAGGGTTCAGTTAATATGAGTGAAGGCAAAACTAGGAAAATCATCAGCCCTATCCTATTACCATGTCGTGATACAGGAGTTACATTGGGCCAAGAAACTACCAGGAAAAAATACCATCAACAATTCATATAGAACAACGGAGTTGAAATGGTAGAGGACTGATTTTTAGTGACATTCATGCCAAGTAGTTAAATGCAAGGCTTCATTGCAGCTCGTTCCAAAACTACACCTGAACAGTTTTTGGCGACTATACACATTCTTTCAGGTTCTGCTTGGAGAATACTTTGGCACTAGCCTACTACTGGTGTCCCTTCTATTCATTTACAGATAGACTTAAAACAAATAGACTTAAAACATGAGTTAGGAGATGGACAGATCAGTCGCCACTCTCAACACCTGGCCTGAATGACCTGATAAACTCGCCAGGCTACATGTTACGCTTGGCGTAACGGGAGAGAAAGTTAGCCATGCGTTGTCCAAAGTTATAATGTTTTAACCTTGTTAAGGTTAAAAAAGGTTTAAAACATCAACAACCGATCAACAACTTACCAACTTGGCCATGCCAGCAGCGATGAAAACACACGACCAGGTGGCGCTTTGGACGCAAAACTTCCTGAACTCACCGCGTAGCGCGCATGCTCAAACGGTGTCAAACGACGACTGTAACCCGAAAGTTTTGGATGGAATGAGAATTACAACTCATAGAGAAAACGAATGTCCTTTGTTGAAATTTTACGATTGTTCAACCCAACCTTCCTTCCAAGAAAAATAAGGTTTAGAAGGAAGTGATTCTTAGGCCAAGTTTCCTTTGGGCAATTAGGACGGTCAAAAGAGATGGCTATCTGGGTACATAGTCATGTAATTATATCTCAGGGGATGTAGGCCTCCTCGCAATCATGATATTTAATCACCCAAAGATAATTCAACAATTATGAGTTAGGGTTAGGATAACAAGGCCTCAGTGTAAATTATGACACAGGTTAGCCAATATGCTGAAATATGCCGCCTCAAGCATGAAGTCCCCCACTTCACTTAATTAATTTATTTATAAATTTCCATTTCCATGATTCACCATTCCTAGTGTGTATACACACACACACACACACACACAACAGGATAGCCTGTCAGAATTCCATGGGGACAGGATTTGTTGAGATAGATATTTCATAATCCCGTCCAACGTTGACCTATCAGAGACCATGGCTGTGATCTGACACAGTCTGGCTGGCTCCCCTATGCCTTTGAAACGCCTGTTAATTGGCCACAAGTGTCAGTCAAGTTTCTTGGCCCCTGCTTTTCTGCTCTCTAACCTTCAGCTATTTGAAATGCCAGAGCCAGATGTAAGGTTAACCTGGAAGTGATAGACAGCAGAAACCCCCCCTCTCTCTCTCTCTCTCTCTCTCTCTCTCTCTCTCTAATGGCTAAGATTTCTTGTTAGTACGATGTACTCCTAATCAAAAGCTAATTCCATCATCTCATAAGGAGTATTGCTTTTAATTTAGTTTCTTTACAGACAGCGAAGCAGGAGCATAATGATGGATGATGGTTGAAGATGAGTCCCGTCTAGACGCATTGTATATAACGTAATTTGTGCTCATGGAATACCACGATCAGAATTTCCCATTACTTATCACTACACTCTGTTCTTTTCCAGAATAGGACCCTTTCACGTTCAACGGCACACAATGTTCTCCTGTCTCACAAAAATAGCCATTCCATTATATTGTAGAATGTTCAGAATATAATGTTGTCCAATCAGAACACTTCTGGACGTGATTACAGTTGAAGAGACAACCTGAAGAGGCCTCAGAAACATCCTGTTACAAAGTCTAGAGGAAGCCTGCCATCTCGTGGAGGAAAGGAGAACAACATACATCCCCATTGTTTTATTCAAACGTGGAAATGACTCACTTTTTGTCTTTGGTCTACTGTTGCTTAACCATGTCGTCTGTGAACTGTTCTTCGAAACTGGCAAATCCATTGGTCAAGTTATGCTTGGACGTGTATTGTATGCTATAAGTTATTCAGTCACAGAGACGAACAGTCATTTATAAAGTACTCTGCACAAACATGTAGGCCCGATGTCAACAGAGATACAAATGCAACCTATTTGATTCTATCATGTCGAGGAGACAAGTATTTTCCTGTATGTGTTTTTCTATGACATTTAATGAAGCAATGTAGCCCTTTCTCCAACATCACCACCACCAGGACACACACACACTTAAATTGAATCACACCTCATACCAGCCGTGTAAGCCTAGCATTCTGGATAACCCCCCTATGGATCTTATTGGTGACCTTTGTGGAGGATGTGATGACATCAGAGACCAGCACCACATGACCACCAGCTGACCAACCGCAGCATCTCAGGCTGAGCTACGGGGCCAACAACACCTGCACAGAGTTGGCTTGGATGTTGCTAATCCCTTCCTTATACCTCCTCCACCTCTTCAACGTCTGGAAACATTTAGCGTAAGCAGGGGGGTGGGAAGTGGGACTGGGGAGGCCGGGGGGGGGGGGGGGGGGGGGGGGTGATGGTGGGTATGCCCCCTGCAGAATTCGTGACTCAGGCCCCCTGAGCCCCTTTCCAAATGGAATAAGCCATAGAGGAATAACAGTGAGGGCTACAGTATCAGGTTCTGTGTCCAACAGCTGCTCCTTACTGCTGCCCAGCCAGCACAGCAAAGGAGCACCCAGGAGAACAACAATAATAATAATAATAATAATAATAATAATAATAATAATAATAATAATACATGAAATGTGCATATAGCGTTTTATCATGGACTCAAATCACTTTACATAATGAAAATAAACATATAAAATATAGGAAAATAGAAAATAGAAAATAAAAAGGAGGACAGTCACAGAACGTACATGACATACAGCCCTATACATGAAAAGCCTGCCTGAAGAGTCTTAAAAGAGTCCGGAGGGCAGGATTTTCTCACAAACAAATGATAAAAGCATGCAAGGCTGCCATGTTCTAGCTCAATAGGGAGACATTACAGAGAGAGCTTGCTTTGGCTTTTCCATCCGTGCCCTGATTCCTGGAAACGCTTGAAAACCCGTGAAGAAAGAGAGATGGTTGCATTATTCCTATTCTACTTATTATGAGAGAGGGGAATACTTGTGGGACATAAATAGCATTGGAAAACAGGGCAAATCTATAGTAGGAGATGAATTGAAAAAGAGTTTAAGCCTAACATTCCATAAGACAATGTATGAGAGTTGCTTTTTTAAGCTGATCATGAGCCAAATGAGTGAATGGATTAATAGATTTGAAGATCCTCTGTTGACCCAAACACATATTGACTACTTATCGAGATGCCAAACATGGAATTCAGGACGCAAGGCTGAACGGAGCAGAGAGGGGACATAATGCTCTGCTAAATCTTGGTCTTGCATAATTGTTTCCGGTCAAAGGCAAGGTTTTCTTAAAAACCAGCTTCATGGTTACTGCAGGAGGCGAAAAATGAGAGGAGTGAGTAAACCTCTTGTTTTTTCTCTGGGCATTTGGACAAAAGTGCCTGCTGCGCAGAAACCCGCTGCCTCCAGAAACCTCATCTCACCAGTGTGAAAAAGTCATCAGCGTGCCTCAGGGTACAGTACCGGGCCCGATGCTGTTTCCCATTTACGTCAGCAACATCCGTCAGTTTTGGTATATTTAGAAAAGCAGGTCACAGATAAGCGGTAGTGATGGTATTCACTGGAGGCATAAACACATCAAAATAACATTTCTGTGGAATAAAAAGATTCTTCACAAATGTAGCTGGGGGGGAAGGGTGAGGGGCCAGGCGGTGTTTGGCTCGACCTGTTCTGCCTGAAATGGTGTACGGGTCGATC
>NC_139674.1:13325715-13338215 GCF_951799395.1 Argentina silus
TACATCAGCAGGAATACACGGCCATGGCGGTGGCGGTGGCGGAGCGAAGGAGAGAGCACGTGTGCGCGCACGTGAGACAGAGGGCATTGATGTTAAACCAGAACCCTGCTGCGAGAGTGTTTTCCATAAATCATAGAGACACCTTTAAATGGGGAGAAATCCATTATCTAGATAAAAAAAAAAAGAAAAGAAGAAGCTTTTAACGCTGCTTTTTTTGCTCCCTTCGAAGGTTCGCCTTTGATTGAATTGCAGGAGCGAGGTGAAGGTGCTGGTGGTGGCTGTCTCCCGGTCACGTGACCGGGCCCTTCATTTATTTCCGTCCCCCTCGTGCGTGAACACAGATGTGGATTTAATCCTTTATCTGCTTGGGGAAATGTTGACGGTGACATTAACTGTCCCTTTGATGAATGATTTATGACTCTCCACCCGCGGATGTTTGCGCGTTCTGTCTAATGGTTTCCTCCATATGCTCTGGGGAAATAGAGATGTCTCTCTGGGGCTCGACTGTTCAATCTATCTCACTGTATGAATGTAATGAAGGCCACTCTCTCTCACACCTAACTTGACGGTCTGTGCAGATACACAAGTCGCTGTAGCAACAGAACGGTGTCAGCGGGTTGGATGTTTACCATCTCCAGCAGGGGAGGCCGGCGGAGGTCAAAATCATCAGAGGACGGGTTCCATTCCATGGATTACAATGAGCGTGTCCTCCGATTTCTACCTCCGCCAGCCTCCCCTGATCTACAGTGCAGCGTGCTTTGACATTGATGAGGATGGGCGCTAATAATGTAGCCATCGCAACAGACACACGACCATGAAAAACAAAGCTAAATTAGGTGAAGAAAAGCCAGTGAATTCTTTCTAATGAATGAGGCCATGTTTAATTTACGACTTCCCGATGCTCTGGCCCGACTGTAATCCCCGACACGTTCAAACGGGGAGGACAATAATGAAATTGAATAACAACATTGAAAAATGGATGAGAGGTTGATACAACAGTGTGGTATGTTATTCAGGCTGCTATGCAGATATGATGTATGAATGCACAATCTTTACCGTGTCAAGTTACATTTACATTTACATTTATGCCATTTAGCAGACGCCTTTATCCAAAGCGACTTACAACAAATACATCTGTCTAAGTGAGTGAATCATCTATCCATCAGTCATCATAAGATAAAGTAATCTATGCTAGGACCTGGGGGTATTGGCAGTCAAAATGCTAGAAGATAATAAATAATTACTTTTTTTAGTTTTTTTATTATTATTAATTTATTTATGTTAGAGAAACTTGTACATGGGGGTAGTGGGGATGAAGAGGTCTTTAGGAGGGACACACAAACACAAGTGTCGCCCTGAGACCTTGAGGATGTGCTCTTGGTCTAATGATAGACGCTTGGTCTTCCGCGCTTAAGATATCAGTTCGAACCCCGTCTGTCACACGAGCAACACATTGTTTGTGACAGCTGGACCCGACATCGCAAACCATTTGGGCTTGCGATCGAGAGATGTCAACCCAATGGACCTTGTGAAGCATCAAACGTTTCTTTCAAAAATATTTTTCGAAACGATTCCATTGAAAATAAGATTCTCTAAATCCTATAAGTCTCTGCCTCCCTGGGGAAAGGTTTCTGCTGGCCTCTCCAGATGCCAGCTCAGAATGGGACACTGGAGGAAGACCCTGCATATGATCTGGGCTACCTAGTAAAGCTGATTAACAGGAATATGACTAAGTATGCTGACTAACAAAAACATGACTAAGGAGGAAAACATGCAGAATATGAGACATTCCACATAAAAACTGTGTTCCAAGTAAACTGTGTGTGTGTGTGTGTGTGTGTGTCTGTCTGTGTGTGTGTGCGTGTGTGTGTCTGTGTCTGTGTCTGTGTGTGTGTGTGTGTGGTGTGTGAGTTTTCTGCGGTAAACGTCTTGACGAGCCGCCAAGTCCTTTTCAGTCCTCTGAAATGAATAGGCCTGTGTTTTATGTTGTATTAGCTATGCACAGTTACAGTCACGGGTGATGGACTGCAGAGTCCTGACAGATAGATGGGGGGGTTTTATAGCTCCAGAAGGACATTAGGAGTGTTAAACTGCTGGTGAGGTTCCTCCACCGGGGGGGTCTTGGTCTTGTTCCTCCACATGGACGGGGAGGAGGACCCTCTCCTGTTTCTTCTTCGCTCGGGGCTAAGATGGCCTCTGTTTATCTATGACTTGCCTGCGTCTGCATACTAATCCTCTAAAATGGCCAAAACAATATGAGGGAGCACACGCACACACACACACACACAAACACACACACACACACACACACACACACACACACACACACACACACACACACGCTCTTGCTGATTCACACATTCCGAACAAACTCCCTCAAAGGGAGGAAAGGAGAGAGAGAGAGAGAGAGAGAGTTGCATTTCAGTATCTGTGTTTGCGTGTGTGTGTGTGTGTCACAGCTGGCTCCATTTGCATTTAAAGATCCCAGCGCCGCCATGCCATCAGGGGAGCGCCCTTCCATGACAAATGGGAGTGAGAGTGGAAGCTTGTCTGGAAAAGGGTGGCCAGAGCCACAGCTGCTTATCTGACTCTCCCAGCCTCGGTCCCCACTCCCCACACCATCCCCCTCAGACAGCAAACATCCAACCCAACCCCACCATCCCAACCTGCTGCATTGTGCTGAAGACAACTTAGAGAATCAGCCATACACACACACACACACACACACACACACACACACACACACACACACACACTTGCACGCAGGCACACACGCAGGCACACGCACACGCACACATACACTAACACTAACACAGACACAAATACACACACACACACGCACACACACACACACACACACACACACACAAACACACTCACACACGTTTCTCTACTGTACTCCCTGTGATTATCGGGGATATCGTGTTTGCGTTTGCTCAGCGCCGCTGGTCTCCACTCGGCTCACAGGTCCGGCTCACAGGTCCGGCTCCTCCCCCGGCTGAATCCTAATGATGCAACTGACAGCCCGTTTCCACGGCAATAAAAGTCAAGATGCTTTGTACAGTATGTCCGTGTGAATGCCTGATTGGGAAGAAACAGAGGCACTTGCAGTGAGTTACGGTAATCACCTGTGGTGATGATAATGTGTCTTACCCCCCCCACCCAGTGTGTAAAACGCTTTCAGTCCAGATGAAGTCCTCTGTGGCTCAGTTGGTAGAGCATGGCGCTAACAGCGCTCTGGTTGTGGGTTTGACTCCCGCTGGGACCACTGCTATGTAAGTCTCTTTGGATAAAAGCATCAGCTAAATGGCATATGTTAGATGAGACACTTTATAGGCTATGAATGCAATCAAATATAAGTAGTTTGACACCGGTTTAGTTGTCGTGTCATGTTGTATCGTCAATGTGTCTTCCACTACCTTTCATAATCAAGTAGATGAGAGGTCGCACATGTAAGGCTCGGCTTTCCTTGTCCCCTGCTGCTGATGCATGACGGGTATTTAGAAGGTCACAGGCTTCCTTGTCACGAGAACAAGAATCTGTCATTGTCACCTTTCATCTACGATATCTTTTGAAGATGGGAGGAGTTTGAAGGATGGTCGTTGTGGTCTATGTTCTTTCAACGGGAGGAAAACACCTTGCTATATCTTGATCAAGCACCTCAGCAGGAAGGGATCTCATGACGAACATTCATCACCGTCACATTCAATGAAACACAAAACTGCGGTGTCTCAAACATCAGTGTGGATCTAAAGACAGACACGACACATGTCTCCCTGTGTACTGTGTCCCTGTACAAAGGTTTCACATCACAATCAGCCAATGTCATTTTCCTATCATATTACTCAAAGCAGTCAATGTCTACGTTATAATCTGAGTATATTTACACTTTATAACTTTAGAGAACCATATAATTGGATTGTATACAGGGGAAATCGAACAATAACGCCTCATGGACAACCAGAGGTTCCAGCCATACATGTATTTGACTGGCCATTAGCCACTATTGCTGCAGAGCACTGGCCACAGAGCAGACCAGAGGAGAAATTAGACCTTTCTCTGTTTACTCAGACCCTGAACGTGCCTATTTATTTCTGGGGAAGCTGGAAGCGGTGAGGAGCGTGTATCTGCCACCGGGTTGCCGTGAGGGAAATTGAAACTGTGAACCGCGGGTCACGGTTCCCGGTGAAGTTGTCGCAAGGAAATGTAGCACTTCTGAAATGGTTTCTGCCCATTAATGAGAGCATTATATAGCCCTGTGGTTTTTTGTTTTTTCGGCCGCCTGAATTGCATTGAAAGAGACAGTTACATTAGATCTACTGATTTGGAATGTAAAAACACAATTACATTTCATTAATGAGAAACATCTATAGGTCATATTGTACACATGCTTGTTTCTAGGCATTAAAAGAGAGAGAGAGAGAGAGAGAGAGAGAGAGGTAGAGAGAAAGAGTGTTTGTGTAACAGAGAGAGAGAGAGAGAGAGGTAGAGAGAGAAAGAGAAAGTGTGTGACAGAGAGAGAGAGAGAGAGTGTGTGTGTGAGAAAAAGAGTGAAAAGAAGGTTAACTATCTCTCTACGACAATTGGCTTGAGAGTGAATCGCCCTAGCGAGAAAACATCAACTGCCAATCATGTACATTCTACCTATAATGCTCTTTGCTGCTCTTCTTCCCTATTGCCCAGGATCTTTGCATATGTCTCTCTCTCTCTCTCTCTCTCTCTCTCCCCCCTCCCTCTCTCTCTCTCTCTCTCTCTCTCCCCCCCCTCTCTCTCTCTCTCTCTCTCTCTGTCAGGGGAGGCTGGTGGAGGTAAACGTCTGAGGACGGGCTCATTGTGATGCATGGAATGGAATCGTTCTGTGCATTACAATGAGCCCGTTCTCCGATTTCTACCTCGGCAGGCCTCCACTGCTCTCTGTGTTGTAATCGTTGACTGGGTCGCTGTCTGGTGAAGCCTGGCGTCTGGCACCTCTGGAGCTGGTGCATGTCTCCAGGGGACGTGGTGGAGGAGGAGGGAGGCATGCCCAGACGAGTCCACCACCTCCCCACTCACCACATGCCTGCAGAGGCTCACTCTGGAGCTCTGCAGAACATCAGAACAGAGGTCTTAAGTGCACAATTACACACAAAGAATTGAAGACTTCCTCCACAAATATGTGAGGTTGTAATTAGATGGATCTTAGAGTTCAGGTTCAGGGATATACTATGAAAGGCTGGTTTAGACACCAGATACAGCTGGTTTGTATTTCTGTGGAGCATGAATGTTTTTTATGTCCTTTGAGGCAGTTGCTAAAAGGGGATTTTTTTTCTACAGTTGAACTCTAGCTACACTTGGCTATGCTAAGCCATGAGGAGGAGCATAACGTTGCTCCTTGCTCCTACAGGCCTCTATTTAAAAAAACAGTCAGCGCAAATGTGGGTGCCGGCGGTGGCAATAGGGGCTGTGTCTGAAATACTGATGGCACATGACCTGCTCGTTGTCGTGAATATGCCTCTTTTACCACAACGCCAACCACCCGAACGTGGGCGAAACATCGCTCCAGCGCTGTAGTCAGTTCACCTGTTATCGGCAACACAAATTGCCAATACGCCTGCGATGGAATTTGCATCCGTTTTTTGCGCCGGCTGAAAAGACATCCTTCATGACCATCTTTGGCGTTGTAGTATAGCCCTAAGCATTGTCCTATAGCTGCTTTATGGGATACAGTATGCACACCTCCCTATTTCATAGATGGCAGCGTACAATATATGGTGCGGCACGCTTCATTCACATAATCTCGTTTAACTACCAGGCTTTTTACATTGCGGATATTAAATACATTCTGTCACGGCGAAAAAAGATTTGCAGAGGTCATTAAATGTGAAAATTGCTTTTCCAGGAGCGACTGTTTTCTTCTGTGACAGGAACGGTGCAAAGATCTCGTCTGCATAGAAGAGCGAGTAACAGGTGCAAAGTGAATGCACTGTGTAATTTAGTCTGTTCACTTTGAGTGTTTAGGACCAATGACAGTTGTCGTTTTATGTCTTTACAAAGCTGCATAGACAGTCAGTGCCTCGTCTTAACGGTCCTGTACAAGTTTCTCTCCTATTATTAAATAAATAAAAAAAATCCTTCTTCTAGCATTGTGACTGCCTATGGCCCCTGGTGTGAGCATTGATTACTTTATCTTATGATGACTGAGGGATAGATGATTCACTTACTTAAACAAATGTATTTGTTGTAAGTCGCTTTGGATAAAGGCGTCTGCTAAATGCCATAAATGTAAATGTACTGTAAATGTCCTGTGCGTATTATGATGGTACTTAATGAAACAATGAAAGTGACATTTGTCATTGTGACTTGAAAAATGCATAATGCTCTGTAATGCGTGGTATCGTAATTAGCAGTATAATTCATAGTCCTTTTTTTCCTCCACAGCCTTTTTTTTTTATTCGAATGAAGCCGAGTCCAGGTGTTCATAACAAACCGAACGAAACAGAGCGAGGTTTCATGGGGAGAAAAGCTGAATCACTCTAGCACTTACAGTCAGTGCCGGATGACTCACAGGAGTTTATGGTCCACTCTCCTCCTCCTCCTCCTCACTACCTACACAAACAGATCCCGTGGTAGGAACCAGAGAGAAACCCTGAGCTTTTGACATTGACAATGACCTGATTATGGCCAGGAGGACCCATCCGTCTCACTCCTTTCCTCGGGACCCCTTTGTGGAGCGATCCTGTCGCGTTGTGAAACAATCATCCATCATCACACTACGGACCAATCAAGTCACACACTCCCATCACGGGCTCAGTCAGGCAGGGTGTTGTGGTGATGCAGGGACATTTCAAAGGGCTTGTGCCCTCTCATTTTTCTCAGTAATGTCCCCCTTCCTTGGGGATCTCTCGTTGGTCACGAGGCCTATTCTGGTGGTGGCCTGGTTTGTTCTTCCACGTGGTGCCTGTTGTAAATGATGCATGTGTCACTCTGCATCTCTAACATTAAAATGATACATAGGCAATTTGTGCTGTTCGCAGTAATGGGAGTTCAGAAAACATTGCGTCGGTTTGTGTTTGTGTTGGAGGGAAAAGAAGGCCATTGCAGACAGTTGGAAATAAATAACAATAAATGTCCCTAAATCGAATTGACGGGGAGGCGTAGGGGCCTAGAAATGGGCTTTTGTTCCCCGCCGGAAAACAAATGTTTGAGTACAGCTGTACTCCCGGTGTTATTTCATACAAAACATGCATTCTGAAATGAATTTCCTCTCCAGTAGTGTTTTTCGAAGCTTCGGTCATACAGAAGTGTTTTCATTACTGAGAGCTAAAAATTAGTGATTTCATCACCAACTCTAAATAAAGAATCTGCGCATGTGGATTGTCTTAGATATCACTTTATCAATGTCAACATCAGTTCTACTGTAAGCCGTCCAACACATTCATGTCGTGGATGAAAGGATCCGAGACGACCGCATTGACATCAGCCGTGTTCCAAACGTGCCAAATTTCCATTGGGTTTAGTTTGCGTCATCGAAATCCTTCTCCTCACAGGAGTGGAAAGTTTCGAGCAGTTGTGAGCGACTCTAATCTAAGGTGAAAGGGACAGATTGGCCCTTGGGGACGGGATCTATTTCTCCAGCTCTCCCTCTGGGTCTGGTTCCTGTACCTATCGCTGATGGGGAGCTGTCAATGCAGATACTGTAGAGCAGGCAGCGAAAAACAACACTCTCTCTCTGTCACTCTCTCCCTCTCTCTCTCTCTCTCTCTCCCTCTCCTCTCTCTCTCTCTCTCTCCTCTCTCTCACTCTCTCACTCTCTCTCTCTCTCCCTCTCTCTCTCCTCTCTCTCTCTCCTCTCTCTCTCTCTCTCTCTCTCTCTCTCTCTTCTCTCTCCTCTCTCACTCTCTCTCTCACTCTCTCTCTCTCTCTCTCTCTTCCTCTCTCTCTCTCTCTCCCTCTCTCTCTCTCTCTCTCTCACTCTCTCTCCTCTCTCTCTCACTCTCTCTCTCTCTCTTCCTCTCTCTCTCTCTCTCTCCCTCTCTCTCTCTCTCACTCTCCCTCTCTCTCTCTCTCTCTCTCCCCTCTCTCTCTCTCTCTCTCTCTCCCTCTCCTCTCCTCTCTCGGTCCGGCTAAGTCAGGACTGACTCTTCCCTCTCTCTTTGCGATAGGAGTCCACTTATTAAATCCACAGTCCTGCAGCCGTGAGGGGTTTTCGCAGCTATTGTCTGAGATTGAAAGGGTGAGAGAGAAAATCTATTCTTCAGATGAAATGAGATTCTGGCTTCAGTTTAGAGCCGGACTATTGAAAGCCCACTCGCTCACTGCAACCTTTATCGACTCCTGTTCTGGTGTGTGAGTTATTCACCCCATTTTGTATCTGCCTCCAATTTATAAGACCAAAACGCTCCACGATTAGCGAAACAAGCATCCATCCCAGCCATTTTTTCCATCCTGCACAAACACAAAGGAGGCCAATTTTCTTTTCCTGATACATCTGCAGTCTGGATTCTGGGATTTAAAAACAGATTCAAACACTTTTATCGAACACATACAAGTTACATATGTCAGATGGTAGAATAAAACTAGTTTTTTGTATTATTTTTTTTACACATTTTTTTTCCGTATTCCCACCCTGGCATGCTTATTTCCCCCTAATCCCTTTTTCGTGCTCCCAGAGAAGGACATCAAAGTGATGTGTATTCCAGCCAGCTCTGTCTGGGAGCCACAGAATCTCTAATCGGGTGCTTTACAGAGCTAATTCATCAGTGTGGGGAGGTCTCCAGAGAGGTGCCATGCTTCCATTATGTCACCACCCGCTGCTGTCAGTTGGGGAACAGACATTTTGATGAAGCTCTCCGATTGTATCTTTGGCTTACTGTACCATCATCCAGGAGGCTCATCAGCGTCGCTGCATTGAGAGAATCACACTAACTAGACTGACTACTATGTTTTTTTGTGTTTTTTTGGGGGGGAAACTGACTACTATGTTCCTCACAGGCTTCCATAGCATTGCTCTCTATCGATATACGACACATATGGTCTTCGACTTGAGAGTGGAGCTCTTACCCAGCGTGTTCTTCGTTAGGGTTAGGGTTAGGGTTAGGGTTAGGGTTAGGGTTAGACTTGAGGTCACTTTCCACTGCTACTGGAGCTGAACTGACCTGGCTGTGATGTGTGTCTTCTCATGGCAGCGTGGCACGTACGCACGCACACACACGCACACACACACACGCACACACACACGCACACGCACACACACAAACACGCACGCTCGCACCTGCACGCACACGCATGCACACACGCACGCACGCACGCACACACACACCAGCTGTGTCCCCCCTGGTTTGCCTTCCTCTGACCCCTTAAATCTAGAACTAAGTGCCATTAACAGACAAGTACTGGCGTGTATGTGTGTGTGTGTGTGTGTGTGTGTGTGTGTGTGTGTGTGTGTGTGTGTGTGTGTGTACGTGTACGTGTGTGTGTGTGTACGTGTGTGTGTGTGTGTGTGTGTGTAGAGAAAAAGTAGACCCTGATTAAAAGATGAGGTCAAAGCCTGTGACTCACTGGCTCGCATAAATCTCTGCTGTGCTTTGGGGAAGCCAAGGCACTGTAGAGGACATGAACCGTTGATGTAACCATAGCATACGGGCCTACTCTTTCTGCCAAGTGTGTGCATTAGGCTCATTCATTTCATTCTGAGAGTCTCACATAACAGATACATGTCGTGTACACACAGAACTGGACAGGCAAATAGGTGACATGTCCACTTATTTGGGAGATCCATGACTCTCCTCCCAACAGATGAACGCATTCACTACCGCTGATTGTGCCGGGTATCGACTTCCAAGTCCAAAAACAGACCACTGCATCACCCTTATTGATCAGTCCCCTTTGGACATGAGAGAGGGAGGCTACCGTGATTTGCCGGCGAAGCCTCTATCCTTGGGGACGCCCAGTAAATCAGAGGGGATCTACTTATCTCATCGATAACAACACAGACTATAACCATGATCGAATGCCGTCATGGGATGCATGGAAGTGACATGTCATCACCGTGAAGATGTCTCCTCTTTCGGAGGGGGGGGGGGGGGGGGGGGCGAAATACTGGAAAGATCAAGCAGATACACTGTGGAATGGCCCCCAGGGTCGGACATGAAGGCTAGGGAGGACCATCTATCAAAGTGCAGGCGGGGTCGGGGGGGGGGGGGGGGAAATCACTCTGGGACTTTCCCTCTCGCTAGGGCTGACAGCTGGGTGAAATATCTGGTTCTTGGAGAGGAGAAGCGTCATGCTACAGAGCCCTCTCTCTCTCTCTCTCTCTCTCTCCTCTCTCTCTCTCTCTTCCCTCTCTTCTCTCTCTCTCTCTCTCTCTCTCTCTCCTCCCTCTCTCTCTCTCTCTCTCTTTCTCTCTTTTCTCTCTCTCTTCTCTCTCTCTCTCTCTCTCTCTTTCTTTTTTCCTGGAAAATGACAGTGTCGTGTGGTGGCCGTAAAAAAACCCTGTCATAACCCTCGGGCTGCCCGCCCCTGTTTCAACCACATGCTCTAGATTAGAGTGGCAGAAGGGATTGTGTGTTTCTGCCCCGGGAGCAGAAATACCTATTCATTTGTATTCGTTATAGTTCGGTGGGGTATTTTCACTTCCTCTTCTGCTGTCCCCTGGAAAAACCAGAACCATACTGCGCTGGCTGGGATATATAACCCATTGTGAATGAATGCCTATCCGGTGTTAGCCCAGTACAGCTCGGCCCAGTTCAGCTCAGATTGTTCCGGCTCTTCAGTGTAAATGAGGATGATGTGTTTCCGTTCTGGTCAGGAGGGCAGGTGCCAGCAGAAGCCGGCAGCTTCTCATGCACGGAGCATCACCGTACACCGAAACACACCGAGGTTATAAATAGCCAATTGACTAATCCACTGGCGCATTGAAATCAATCACATGTAATTGGAGAAAGCCAAACCGCGGAGGAAGACAGCTGGATTTCCAATTAAATCCCGGAAAGTTCTCCGTACGGCCCGGCGATGAGCAAGAAATCACTGTGATTACGGAAAATAATGAAGGAGATAATGGGATGGGAAAACAAGGTGGGACGACCCCATTCACACAGACGCCTCCTCACCTCCTCTCCTCTCCGCACTAAACTCCTCATAAACAAAACCGCATCATCATCACGGTGCCGGTATCATCGTTTTGGAGCGATGAGTTCCTTCACTCCCTTGCCTTGGCTGTATCACTGTTTCTAGTGCTGGTGTTCAGGTGGGCATACTCTTGACGGGCTGGTGGGGGGGTGAGTGGGGGGAGGGGGGGGGGGTGAGTGGGGGCAGCTTGGCCTGGCCTGGATCCCCCCTGTATATGGCACCTCCTGGCCCCCGCCGCAAGGCACTCCTCTGACCTCCTAATAGAGAGGGACAGATGGCCTCACAGAGGCCTGGCTCTGGCTACATGCTCTGCAACAGTAAATGCCACTTCATACCCAGAGTTTATGGGTCTCTTTATGGACGCAGGGAACTGGAGAAGCGGTCAGAGTCTTGGAACAGTAGCGTGTTCTGGGGTAACCTCACAAGAGAGGGACTGAGCAACAGCAGAGGTGGCAGCACACACATGCACTCATACACACACACACAGACACACACACACACACACACACACACACACACACACACACACACAAACCGTTATCTTCTATTCTCAAAAGAAAGATGTCCAGCTTCGACCGGATAATAAAGTTCTCTTCTATTGTATTCTATTTCTATTCTATTCCTCCGGCCCACGAGACGCACCGCCTGCGATAAGCTCATCAGAGGCGTTTACATAATCTCTAAACTGTTGATATTGTTAAGGAGATGAGGGCTTGTTGTGTTGTTGTGGGTAATCACACAGCCAAGTGTTTGTTAATGCAGCGCTTAATGAAAGGCGTCAGTTCTAAAAAATCACACCAGCAGGAAGACAGAGAGCAGTTCCCACGATACAGCCTTCACAACCCAAATGTGTGTCTGCTTGTTAAAGTCCCAGTTGGAGAAATGATCTCAACCAAAAAGGCTGGCAATTGGCTTATGTAGGATAATTGTGAATGCAAAACTCTTGAGTTTTCTTCAGCAATTTAGAGGAAAAAAAGGGAAATTAAAAGCCATCCAGTTTCCTGTATTTGGGGTCTGGCCCCTCCATGTCCTAGGAAGAGAGGGAGAAGAGAGGGAGAAGAGAGGGGGGAGAGAGGGAGGAGAGAGGGGGAAGAGAGGGAGGAGAGAGGGGGAAGAGAGGGGGGAGAGAGGGAGGAGAGAGGGGGAAGAGAGGGAGAAGAGAGGGAGAAGAGAGGGGGGAGAGAGGGAGGAGAGAGGGGGAAGAGAGGGGGAAGAGAGGGAGAAGAGAGGGAGGAGAGAGAGAGAAGAGAGGGGGAAGAGAGGGAGGAGAGAGGGAGGAGAGAGGGGGGAGAGAGGGAGGAGAGAAGGAGGAGAGAGGGGGAAGAGAGGGAGGAGAGAGGGAGAAGAGAGGGGGGAGAGAGGGAGGAGAGAGGGGGAAGAGAGGGAGGAGAGAG
>NC_139674.1:13340715-13363215 GCF_951799395.1 Argentina silus
AATCCGGTAAATTGGAGTGGGTCCAGTGTCGCTGAGCCCCCCCCCCCTGCAAAGGTGATTCACAGTGTTTGATCAACCACAGCCATATAAAAGATTCAACTCCAACCGCTGTATTTAGAATTTTAACTGAAAATGGATTTTTAAAAGGGTCAGACACAGGGGGATGTAATGTCAGCCATGAGGACACATCACTCATCCATATGTTTGCTTATACTAACGGGCTCACAGTGTGGTTTTAATAGAGTGGTGTTGATGTACTGGAGATGGTGGTTGGGTTAGAGGTGGATATTCTTCACTAACAACTGTCATCAATCGCACTTGGCATCCACAGCGCTGTGGCCCGTGGCCACGGTCACATTTCTAACTTGGGGATGGAGTTTAATTGCTAATACAGCAGACGGACAGGGGCATAGATCTTCTCTGGCTTTCATCAGGTGTCGGCCAGTAAATCAGGACGGTGTCAGGCCGCAGCTCGGAGCATCCCTGCTCTCTGTGAAGTTATTTCAGACAGGCATCTGGTCACTTTCCAACGGCGAAAAGTCTCGGGGGGGGTTTCAAAGTGGATGTATTCTTTTTCTTTTTTTTTTTTTTACAAACCGCAAAAATGGATCTCTGCTGATGACACAACGGACTCCTGACGGGTGAAGAGGGACGGTATTCTTAGATTCGTTCATGTGTATTTCAATAAGGTGAGACGTAGGTCTTTAATCATGTTGTATGGAAGGTATTACTGTAATAACAACACAGTATTAATCTTACGTGACGTTTATTGATCATTAAATTGTTTGTTTGTCTCATATTGGGTTGATGCATTGCTCAACCTCGGGGTGCAATGCAGACTAATAATGGATTGACCTTAACATTGATTTTAATAATGCTTATTAAATCATTCATTTTTTTATAGGCCTCCCCTCTGGGCAACGAGGTTCAAACCAGGTCCCTTAGCGATGCGGCCCTGTGTGGCCCCGTCTCCCCTCAGTTACTGAAGCAGAGTGCCAGAGTTGTGGGTTCGGTTCCCGCTGGGGGCCATATTTACACAAAAGCGTCTGCTGAATGGCATGTGTTATTAAATGATTATTCCGATAGGAACTAGAGTAAGGCTTTGGGATGCACTACTACAACTGCAGGGGGTGCAGGCACTGAGCTAAACATAGATTTTAATAAAGCATATTAAATCAATCTTCTCTTTATGCCCCACCTGGGCAAACCTGCTGGTTTCAGTGTTAAAACAGGTCCTTTTACTATTTAGAGGGGTTGGGTGTGTGTGTGTGTGTGTGTGTGTGTGTGTGTGTGTGTGTGTGTGTGTGTGTGTGTGTGTGTGTCAACCCCCCCCCCCCCCCACCAGGGAGAGACACAAGGCAGCACTGTCCTGTCAGAGCTGACAGGTGCTCTGTGTACATTGGACCCAGGGCCAGGGGGTGCAGCCAAGTCAACTGGGGCTGCGCCCAAAACACACGTTTGGCAGCCGCGGGCGGAGAGCCACCCTCGGAACCGGGACGGAAAATCTGATGAAGATAAACGAGCGTCGGAAAACACTCCGACGGTTGCCAACTCGCTGCCCACAATGCTCGGCAGCAGACACACCGGGCGAAGTGTGTTTTCTTTTCGGTGTTATTTCCGCAGCAGACGTATGCATTCGAGGTGACTTGGTGTTTTTAAAGCGCTTCCCCCTCCTCAGTGTGGTTTGTGTCTCTGCCCTCAGTACATTTCCCCTCAGCAGTTGGTCCTCGTAAACTTCCATTCAGAGTCTAACGTCCCCTCTTGAATATCCAGCAAGACAAACTACCTTTCTGTACCTTTCTGTATCTTTACTAACGACCTTCCATCACTTCTAGAATTGGCTTGATCAGATTGGCTTGGTCACACATGCCAAGTTGAGCCATCGGATACAGCAGGGGAGAACGATAAACTCATGATGTCAGCGATGCAACCTGGATGTCATTGCCATTTTACCACAGGAAAGAGGATGCTGCTGTCGTCATAAACCCCCTGAGGGGAGAGGCTCTTTGAAGTGGACACACAGATGTACGGGCAGAACCCCGTGGCCGTGAAAGCGATCCCGTCTTAGGTATGGTGCCCAGGTTTCACAGAGACGGGGACAGGAAGGGACCAAGAGGTAAGGCTGCTAAAAATGGGCCCTGGCATTCACCAAGACGTGAAACCCAAGCCCGGGGGATAAGAGGACAGGCATTCCGCCTATAGCCTGAGGAGAGGATCGTTCCGGAAACCATAACAGCTTGTATTCCAATACCGTTTCACACCAGCTTTCCCTGTCAAAGTCACATGACACGGCTGCTAAAACAGAGTACCATCAGAACCCCGGGTCAGCCTCCAGGCACGCCTCAGGGTCTAAGGATCCTCTGGCGAGGAACAGGGTGAGTCAGGTCCTGTGGATTAACAGCACCTGTTGATTTTGGTTCTATTGACGGAGGTGTTTACATGTTAATACATGAAGGTGTTTTCATATTAAACTTTATATATACTGTACAGGTTGTCCCATTGAGATTTTAATCTGTTTTGCAAGGGAGAAACTGTGTTAACTTAACTAAAACATATACAATACATACACATAAAATCTCTTCTTAAAACTCATTTTTATAGACTAGCCTTTAATTGATGCTAATTTTTTTAATTTTTTTTATGTGTTTAACTGTTTTTACTTCTATTCTTTATTTGGTCTGTTTTATCTGCACATTTGTAAATGGTGCTACATAAATAAAGTTTATTATTATTATTATTACTATTATTGTTACACACGTTTCAGCAGAGAAAATCCACACAAGAGGAGACATCTAAAAGCAGTTCCATTCATCTGTGATCAGGTCCAGTATTCTTGTTTTCATTGATTTAAGGGAATGAGGTAATCAAGGTTTCATTAGTTTTGAGGATTATTCCAGGTCCTGGGGGAATGAGAACTAAAACCAGTTTTACCAAGGTCTCCAGTGATGTGAGGTGAGGTGAATTTAAAACTAGCATGACTTGCGATCTAGTATCATGCTAGTGCTATTACAATGAGACTCTTTTGGATCTTGTTCAAAGATGATTTGTCATACGAGCCTTTGTTGATAAAAATGAACTGGCTAGGATGCTCCTCACTGTGATAAGATGTCTGAGGCTCCAGAATGCCAGTCACTCAGCATCAAACTACTCAGGCATGTGTTAAATCTCATGACTCAAATCTCTAAACAGTAGGATTTTTTGTCAGCTGTAGTTATCTCTGTTCTTGCCTGTCTGGGTTGAACTGACATGTATCCAAGCTCCGCTGGCCCGGCATTGTGGCGTGACGCCTTTCATCACGACGCAACACAGAACAAACACATCTAAACCCATGTTCAATAAAGAGACATTATCATATCAAAGAATGGTACCACGAATTGATCCTCTCCGTAATTAACATATCAAACCCATTCACAATGACAATCGCGTTTGTGTTTGTTTTAATAAAACAGGTTTTCAGATTCTATACTACAGTGTGTTTTATTCTACACCTCTTTGAAGTGCATGACCCAATTTCCATAGTCAGGTAATGCAATGCTCTGTTCTCATAGAAACCGCCTCATGTAACCTCTGCAGAAGATACAGTACATCCATGCATACGACCATACCGCTAAACCCTAACGCCTTCATATTGATGTGTTTATAAAGGGTTTATAGGAAGTATGAGTGCATTATTTGTGTATGCTGTTAACAGTTTATAAATCATGAAAAACAGTTATAACTCACGGATGAGATTACTTTACATACGTAAGTAGTCCCATCAATCTCAAGTAATAAGTGGTTGCACTGTTATTGAGGTGTTAAAAAGGCAATAACAAATGCTTATAATGTGCACAACAATATTAACCATATAAACCCTTAATAAACCCTTATAAAGGCAATATTTATGTTAAGTCTTAGCAAAATCACTTACAAAACACTATGTTTGTTGTACTCAACTTATTTTTAAATCAGTGGCATTTTCCCACAAATATTTACTGATGCCTGCATATTTTAACCATTACTGCCTATATTTGGACATTTTACTTAGTGGTTAATCAAAGCTTAATTCGTTGTAAATTAGATTTCAAAACATTCTCTGCCAGGAATCAACTCAATCGTTTATTTCCACTGAAATAAGCTCTCAGGAAAACGCTGCCAACGTTCTTATTTTCCATGTGTACTTTAGCCGAAAGCTAAATAACTTTACCCCACCTGACAATTTTAGAGGACAACCTGAGTGCTTGTTTTGTAATTACATAACGTGAGACAGCTGCTGGAAGCACACGTCCACCATGTTGTCTGTCTTTATGAGGGGGTGGCTCCCGGCTTTAAGGCACAGTAAAACGCCTCAGGCCACTCCACGCTTCAGCTGTCAGTGGAGGCGACACCAGTGTGTCAATCCTTCACACATATTATCAAAGACAAAGAGCTCTCTCCCTGTTTCGTCATGTTAAAAAAGGCATTTTGGTCCTGGTAATGCCCTGGGCTGAGGAGGACACTGACAGCAGCCACACTCGTCAACATGGAACTTATTGCGGCCATATTTTCTACAAGAGGGAGAGTGCTCGGTGACAGAAATAGCCACCGACCCACAAAAGCTACCCCTTGCCAACCATGGCATGCCACCCTGCCCCCCCCCCGTCCCCCCCCCCCGCCACAGCAGCAATCCTCAGCACCTGCTCATCTCTGCAGTTTGTGAGTGTGCTGCCTGGCAACCAGAATCCCCCTGTCACATGCTTTGGGGAGAAGCACGGGGCGTTGGATGAGGCTGGGAGCCTCAGGATAAGCTGGAGCCATGCTACAACGCCCTCAGGGGAGGCTCATGGAGGCAGATATCGGAGGACGGGCTCTTTGTAGTGAATGAACACGCGTGTTTGATACCATTCCTCATTCCATTCCCGCATTACAAAGCCCGTCCTCTGATGTCTGCCTCCACCAGCCTCCCCTGAAGATCATCCATGGGTGAGGAGTTCTGTGCAGCATAGTACTAGAAATCCCATTCACATCCCTGCTCTGATAGACACACCATATTGATTAAACTAGGATTCGAGGATTCCCCAGTAGAGGGGCTGTTGTGTAAAGCTTTGTTAACCCTCTCGCTTTTCTGTGTCCAACATGATGGATTCGCCCCACAGGTTTAACCTACAAGTCTCTGGGCCAGTAGATGGAATACGCTGAAAGCAAGTGGCTGATCACACACGGACATGTACCGCACTCCCAATGAGACATCAGAGGATCGGTCCGCTGACCGAGTAACCCAGCGACGTGTCGTTGTCGGCTCAAACAGGGAAGATGTGGATAACTAGGTAAACGACTGGGAGCAGAGGAGAGGGGATGAGATGGTGCCCGGGATACGGGGGGGGGGGTAGGAGAGGAGATGAGATGGTGCCGGGATACGGGGGGGGGGGGTAGGAGAGGGGATGAGATGGTGCCCGGGATACGGGGGGGTGAGGGAGGTAGGAGAGGGGATGAGATGGTGCCGGGATACGGGGGGGTGAGAGAGGTAGGAGAGGAGATGAGGTGGTGCCGGGATACGGGGGGGTGAGAGAGGTGGGAGAGGAGATGAGATGGTGCCGGGATACGGGGGGGGTGAGGGAGGTGGGAGAGGAGATGAGATGGTGCCGGGATACGGGGGGGGTGAGAGAGGTAGGAGAGGAGATGAGATGGTGCCGGGATACGGGGGGGGTGAGAGAGGTAGGAGAGGGGATGAGATGGTGCCGGGATACGGGGGGGTGAGAGAGGTGGGAGAACAATAAGCAGGAGTGCTCTGACGAATGTCAAAGGTGAAAGGGCACAGATGACAACCACAGGAAGCTCTTGAGAGGAGATAACAGCTGGAATGTGGTAATATGATTCATATTGACCAATAGGCCTAATGGTCGGTCAATTACAGTGTGTGGCTAAAACATCCCATGTATGTTCCCATGAAACAAACAACAGAATAGCTTTTAATCTCTATATTTTATCTCCAAACTAGTTGCAATTTCACGTACGCAGAGGCAGCCGCTGAGCTCATGTGGTCTTATAAAATACAAATGTAAAATACAAAATATATAAAACGTCTTTTATACAAAACAGGCGTGGAGGAAAAATCTATTTAATGCTAGGAAGCTGGTAAAGGGACAGATTTTCCATGGTTAAAACAGCATCAATATTAAATCACTGGGAACGAGGGCAGAAAACTACACACCGCAGAGCGAAACACCGCATAATTAAAGATCTGATTGGCAAAAGTTGCAGTGTTTTTTATTGTGTGGAACAAGACAATTAAGGCGGAAGTGAGTGCAGCAACGCCCGGACACGGGAAAGCTCTGGAGGGATTTACGAACCAATTATACAATAACAAGACACTTGAAACAAGGATCAGATGGCTGCTCCGCTCTCTGTAGTGCTTTTGAAGTCCCCGCGTGGTTTTTCTGCCCCTCCGTTCCCTTGCTTTGCGTTTCCGTGCAGCGAAAGCGAGGTGCACCTCAGCTCTTATCTCAGAGGAAAGTCACCCCTGTCAATAAAGGGTAATAACAGGTGTAATAACAGGGTAATAACAGGTGTTTGGCGGTGGAGCCGCTGGTTTTGAACGATGCTGGAGACGTTCCAAGAGAGTCATGAGGCCGGGCCAACACACACAGCCCTGCGATTAGCGCTGTTTATCCACGGTCTTTGTGCTGCAGAACTCAACTTGAGGCTTCACCAAGGAGACAGGGTTAATACAAATGTCTGGGTCGCTGTGTGGGGACGGGAAGCCTGTCAAAACGGAGCTTCAGCTGCAGAGATGAAGGAGAGGGAGGGAGGGATGGAGGGAGGGATGGAGGGAGGGATGGAGGGCTTCAAATGAGCATGGATCTAACCTCCAGGTCATATTGCGGTTTGCTTGAATGGTGGGTGATCTTCAGGGATAATCCCTCAGTCCTGTGTTCATTGAATCCGCTGGGGTGGTGGTGTTCAATAGACCATCATAGACTCATCAGAGAGGTGTAAACACTAATACTGGAAAGGATGTGGTTTTTAAAAAAAAACAACTCCGCTTCATCCCAGCATGTTGTTGAACTTAAAATTGTTTTCCGTTTTTTTCCCCAAATCACTCCAAGCCAGAGGATTATTTTCCTTTCCACCCGAGCGGTTCTTTGGAATCGCCCTGAGATTCCGGCCTCCCCACTCCCAGCCTGGTCATTTGTGTTTTCTCTCATTCTGAACGACCCAAAGGGAGGTTGGAACTCTCCCTGGTTGTAAGGGCCTAGATTCTGATTGGCCTATATTGTGAACCAATTCAAAAACTCCATACAGTATCTGTTTACCCCCCCACCTAAAGCAGAGCTAAGTCCCTCTGACTACTTTGGTTACCGTCAATATGATTTCCCTCCGAAGCAGATTATTCTGCTTGTGTAAGGTCCCCTCTGCGCACTACGACCTACATCCTCGCCCTGACTGAGTGGCTGGGAGGAGGGACCCATATTTCACAGTGACGGGTGGGAGAGGAGAGGAGAGGAGAGGGGAGGGGAGGAGAGGAGAGGAGAGGAGAGGAGAGGAGAGGAGAGGAGAGGAGAGGAGAGGAGAGGAGAGGAGAGGAGAGGAGACGAGAGGGGAGGAGAGGAGAGGAGAGGAGAGGAGAGGAGAGGAGAGGGGATGTGTGGGGGCAAATGGAAACCCAGCGAGGCATGGCGGACGGACATCAAACTCAATAGGAGTTATAAAGTCACACTGGACCGAGAAGGCTAACAGTATTAGGGGTGAAATGAACATCAGTATCAAAGGAAAAACATTGTCCCTTCAGTCTGTATCACCTACTTAAAGGTCCACCGTGTGGTTTTGTGTGTTGCTGCCCCTGCAGGCCACACTGAACATATGAAAACGTTAATTATGCCACTTTTTTTAATAGAGCCAGATGTGTTCATATCCTTGTAAACAAACCAAACATGAAATAGACACGTACAGGCCAACGTCCTATCCGATATCAGATTTTAGAAAACACTTTGTTTGGAATTATACATCATCATATGGTCTCATTCCTTGATGGCTGCCAATTTATTATGGCAATTTAGCACTATTTTAAAGCTTACATCTACATACTGGATATTGGACTTTTGGCTTATTGCCACCTACTGCAAAGCTCCATGGTCTGTATGCATCACGAATACTGTACTTGATGAAACTCAGAGTTGGCTTTATCTTTAATAACAGCCCAAACCGATAACAATCAAAAAAAAATTTTTTTTAAATCAGGAAATGAGGAAACCCTGCATGTGCTGCATCACAGTCTGTAACCATGGCGAAAGCAGAGCTATGGTGATAAGGGAGAAGATCCACACAGCCACCGTCACACCAAAGATGAACACCGGGGTTCCAAACCGTCACACCAAAGATGAATACCGGGGTTCCAAAACGTCACACCAAAGATGAATACCGGGGTTCCAAACCGTCACACCAAAGATGAATACCGGGGTTCCAAACCGTCACACCAAAGATGAATACCGGGGTTCCAAAACGTCACACCAAAGATGAATACCGGGGTTCCAAACCGTCACACCAAAGATGAATACCGGGGTTCCAAAACATCACACCAAAGATGAATACCGGGGTTCCAAAACGTCACACCAAACGTTGCAAAATGACGATGATGATCGTTTGGTGTAAAAAGAGACTGCGGCAGCAGAGGGTGTAGATGTAGCGGAGGTGGTTTAGAATCACCCTCTCATGATGGGTATAGCCCTGCTGTGTCACCCTCAGACCTTGAGCATGTGCTTTTGGTCTAATGGTAGAGGCTTGGGTCTACTGCGCAAGAGAGACCCGGGTTCAAAACCCCCCTCTGCCACATGAGAAACATTGCACTTACTATAACCTGCAGTAAATCATGGCTGCTGTGACTTTGTCCAAATGACCGGAGAACATTTCCCCTCTCTCTTCTACCGCCTCAGGCATGACTCACATCGGCAGCCAACTGCAGAGCACCTTCCTTGTGTCTGAGAGGTTACACCATAGACGTAGAATGAGTAGAACGGACATGGTGGGTATACCGGCGGCCATCTTTCATGTACTAGCCAAATTGCCATGGTGTGAGGGACCATGTCCAGTCTACTTATTCTATTTCTATGGGTTACACTTGCCAGAGGCTTCAATGACATTATGGGCTGTGTACTTGTACATAGATCTACCAGGGACATGCTAGCTCTCCCCGTGGGGGTCAAAATGCAGCCATGGCAGTGGTGCATGGAGGAGAGGGGGGGGTTGCCCTCACAGAAACATCCACCATTGTTTCATTTAACTTTTTTCAACCTTGAGGTCTGACGTTTGAAACCGCTTTTATGGACGGCAACCATATCATACTGTGATAATGAAATGCTCCATAGTTTTGTTTGTTTATGATGGGGCGATGCAGCGTCTGGTACACATTGTAACGGCCATAAAGTGCCATAAAATGACCAGCGGCTTGTTTGCAGAAGTGAGTCGTCGAGTCTTAAGTGGATGACGGTACTTTCCTGTGTTTGTATATCAAATTCCGTGGGACGACTGTCTCATAAACTATGGACACTAGTAGTTGTCTGAGTAAACTTGGAGGACGGGCTCATTGTAAACCCTGGAATGGAATGAGGAATGGTATTAAACACACACACACACGTGTTTAATACCATTCCTCATTTCATTCCATGCATTACAATGAACCAGTCCTCCAAGTTGACCTCCGAATTTCTACCTCCACCAGCCTCTACTCCTGCATAGGCAGCTTTACAAGCCCTCGTTGATGTACAGGAATCTCGTTAACAGCCCTACAAGTGTGTGTGTGTGTGTGTGTGTGTGTGTATCCCTGTTGTCTCAGGGAGGTGCTCCATCAGTGGAGTGACTCAGTGTGATAAGAGTGTGTTCAGACCCGCATCCTGGAGTTATTGATTGCAGCCGGAACAGCGGTGGACAGATAAGAAAGACACACACTATTGCCCCATGCCCCCCGGGGGTCTAATAGGAGCCTATAGCTGGTAATACCCCCCCCCCTCTCCTCCTCCTCCTCCTCCCCACTCCCTCGTTCTGTATTAACGAGGCCCATCTGAACCCGTTTTGCCGGATAATGAGGAGGACACCTGCAGAGATGACCACCTGCAGCCCCTCTCAAGATGGACGACTCCTGTCATCTTCCCTCTGCGCTGTACACGTGTCAGTGGGGCCGCTGGCGACAGACGGATCTTCTCCACCGCCACCGCCACCGCCACCGCCATCGCCACTGCCACCGCCATCGCCATCGCCATCTATACCACTTCGGCCGAAGGCTCACCTCGGATCACCAACACCACAGAGACAGATGACATGGATGTGTTTCAGCCTGCAGTGCGGATACAGAGAAATCAATATTTGCATAGCTGAGAAACAGCTGATAATCAAGGCTGAATAATAGAGCAGAGCGTTCCTTGGGTTTCCATACTCTTATTAAAACAGATAACTGAATCAACATGCATATGGATCTGAACAATCCCCCTGTGGTTACCGGAGGATAAACAGCCCTCTTGACAAAAGCACGGCTTCTCTCCGCTCCAACTGGGTGATTTCTTGGCATACGTCTTTGTGTATCTGTCTCATCTTTTTGGGATTCGAAATTAAAATGAATTCGGGCCAGATGACTCAGAGGCCCGTAGCCAATTCAATCAATTGCAGATTATGGGTTTCCGGGTTAATGCAAAAACACGGTTGTGCTTGTGAAGCTGAATGGTGAATGTGTGGATTCAGGTGCTTCACAAAACAATGTCTACAGTGTAAAATTGAAACAACGTTACTGTATTTCACAACATATGTTCATTTAGGTAACGCAAACTTCTGCTTTTTGCAACTGATACAATTGGGGCCTGAAGTCATGACTGAAAACCCTGCTATTCTCCCACCACCCCCCCCCCCATCCCCATCCCCCTCCTCTCTGCTGCTAATTTCTCCTTCTTCCCCTAGAAACGAGCGACACTCCCTTTTGTCTGACATTTAACATTTTCAAATGTTGCCAGTTCAGCTGTCTCGTAATATTTGCTGTTCCCGAGTGCTCTGGTTCCCCTCCTGAATGCTGAGCTGTCTGATTCTATCCCCCTTGTGTCGACAAAGAGAGAGAGAGAGAGAGAGAGAGAGAGGGAGAGAGAGAGAGAGAGAGAGAGAGAGAGAGAGAGGGAGAGAGAGAGAGAGATAGAGAGGAAGAGAAAGGGATATATATATAGAGAGAGAGAGAGAAAGAGAGAGAGAGGGAGAGAGCAGCCACCAAGGGTTGCCCCTCCTGCCCCTGTCCTTCTCTTCCCCTGCCCCAGTTCCCACTGCCCCTGCCCCCCTGTCCCCCCTGCCACTGCCCCTGTTCCCCCTGCCCCTCCTGCCCCTGTCCTCTCTGCCTTGCTGCCTACAGTGTGACAGAGGCCCAGGGGCAGGGCAGGGACCCAACATGCTCGGCAGAGACAGGACCCTCAGAGAGCTTCTACAACAACATGGCACGCAGGACAAAGCTGCTTCCAAAGCCCCCCGTAGCAAGAACAGAACCCAACTGAAATATCCAACAGAAATGTCCATAGAAAAACACAATATCCTGGCCTGGTCATGGTAGGCATTGATTGATTCCTTTACAATCATGTCGATTCAAATGACAATCCCTTAAGCCAATTTTTCCCACGTATTTTCTACCAAACCGTAGTAAAACCATTATTGACAGCAACTAAAACAGACCTCAATACGTGAGAACCGTACGAACCGGTGCATCCCGTTTTGCTTAACAACCATCCAGTTTGTTTGAGCTTTCAATCATCGTTGATTCAGCAAAGGCGTCGCGCCCGTGAGAATGTACAATAACTGTGAAATCACTACCAGGTGGATGGGGGTGATACTATTTCTACACGGTGATCACAGGGTGACAGTCACCACCCACCCATACTGTCTGACAGTTCCACAGGGACCCAAACTAAAACCTGCGTTCCCTCCCAGGGTGTCAACCGTCTTCGCACTGTGCTCTTGAGCGTGGCAATGTCATTGCCCAGGGTGGGGGGGGGAGGGGGGGGGGGGGATGCGTTTCCGCCCTCTGGTGAGTTAACAGCCCGGCGGTGGACGCCTAAGTACGTCACAGCCTACCCCGTTGATTGAAGTGGCGATTCTGTATTGACAAGGGACTCATGTAAAGGTCTGCTCGCTTAATCAAACCTTTATGGGTTTTCGGCTGTAAAGAAGGCCATGTGTCCACACATACTGTACAAACCATAAATGTCATCCTCCTCCTCCTCCTCCTCCTCCTCCTCCTCCTCCTCCTCCTCCTGCTCTCTATCTGTATTCTGCTACAGCATCTCTCTCTGGCCTGGCTGTATAGAAATGTCCTACACTATATAGGACAGGGATGTTTGCTATGAGGTTTGAACAACTCACAGTGAAATCCGATGGTTAATTGGCTTTTTGAGAGGCCAAGTCCACAAGGATACGGTATGTGGATTTATTCCACCATGGTGAAGTTTCTTTTTAATATTGTGGTTTTATATGATTTCTGTATTGAACTGTGTCGTATTTATGATGTGTTGGCCAAGGCTTCACTCTCGCTACATGCCTGTCAATCATATCATCAAGGACACCATCTTGCTTCTAAGCACTACGCCATTCAAACCGTTCACTCACACACTGTCTCTTCATTCTCACGGCCATCTTCACACACACACACACACACACACACACACACACACACACACACACACACACACACACACACACACACACACACACACACACACACACACACACACGTGAGAAACAACGTGTAGCATGCAGAATACAGATCAACATACTGTACTGAATGAAACAAACTGGCAGTAGATATAGACATGATTTTGGGTGACAGGACTATGGACTAGCTGTTATCTGTTTTCTGGTCTGTTACTCTGGTCTGTTTTCTGGTCTGTTACTCTGGTCTGTTTTCTGGTCTGTTGCTCTGGTCTGTTACTCTGGTCTGTTTTCTGGTCTGTTGCTCTGGTCTGTTTTCTGGTCTGTTACTCTGGTCTGTTTTCTGGTCTGTTACTCTGGTCTGTTTTCTGGTCTGTTGCTCTGGTCTGTTACTCTGGTCTGTTTTCTGGTCTGTTGCTCTGGTCTGTTTTCTGGTCTGTTACTCTGGTCTGTTTTCTGGTCTGTTACTCTGGTCTGTTTTCTGGTCTGTTGCTCTGGTCTGTTTTCTGGTCTGTTACTCTGGTCTGTTACTCTGGTCTGTTTTCTGGTCTGTTACTCTGGTCTGTTTTCTGGTCTGTTACTGTGTCCGTGAGGCTGTTTTTCATCTTTTCTCTCTTCCATCAGGACCCAAATCTCCTCGTCCCACTGCCTGTCTAAACTGCCTAACCGCTGACTGCCGTGACGGGCCCGCACCACACACACACACACACACACACACACACACACACACACACACACACACACACACTCATGCAAGCTAGCTCGACACACACACACACACACACACACACACACACATACACATACACACACACACACACTCACTGACACACTCATGCAAGCTAGCTAAACACCCTATTCAATCAAAACAAAGACAAAAGTAACATTCTCCCCACACACAGAGAGAGAGAGAGAGAGAGAGATGTTCAAATTGTTCAAATGCATACTCTATGTGCTTGGATTTATTTTCCATTCACACAATTAGCATTGTTTTATGAATTAAATGAATCAAGATGTACATTATTTCAGCACATTTCATCTCTAAAAAACTGTTTACTGCTTTGACTGATTGGGACACTATGATGTGAGTTTTCACTGCAAACTCTCTTGTTCTGGAATGACCTTTCAACCCATCTATAGTGCACTCAGACTCCAGATCTAGGGTCTAATTCTATCAGGTCCAATTGTGGTATGTACAAACTCAGTACATGTGATGTGCATGTGGACAGTCATGAGAGATCATTGTGAAACCATTTTTGGAGAAGAGAGAGTTGGGGTCCGGCGGTTCGGTTTTCTTTAAAACAAAAGGAGAACCAAGACTTGCTAGAACGGTAGCAGCTGAAGCCGTGTCTTCGCAATGACAGAGGAACTTCTCACAGATAAAAGAGTTAACTTGTGGCTAACTCTGCACTGAACATGTCCTGTCAGACAGTCACGGGAAGTGACACTTGAGAATACAGTCAAAAATATCTTGAATCGAGAAATGTAGCTTTCTGTCTCAATCAGGACAAAGACGATTCAGTATGTGACCCAAATACAAAGATGAAATGAACGTTTCGAACCCTTCTGACACCAGACCTCATATCTAAGTCAAAGTTCCCCCAGACAGACCGTCTGTTCTTCTAGGACTGTAAGATGGATGACACCTTGTCCACCGGCCCAGGGAACACTCCTCTCAGGGGAGCAGAGACACTCACTGGTTTAACCAAGTGTTCACACACATACCCCAGGGTCAGAGTGTGTGTGACACTCGAGAGTGTCAGAATGTGTGTGTGTTTTTGTGTGTGTGTGTGTGTGCGTGTGTGTGTGTGTGTGTGTGTGTGTGTGTATGCTGGTGGTGGTGAGGTGATGTTTGAGAAAGGGCTACATCAAAGCCATTTCCCAGCCTGTGCTGTAGTTGTCAGGCCTGGGGACACGGGGACATTGCAGAGGGCCGTCAGGGTGACAGAGATCTCACTGGGAGACTGATGTGTGTCTGACGGGCGGGCGGGCAGGCGGGCGGGCGGGCGGACGACTACAGCGGATGAGGGATGACCAGCGATCTGTCAGTTGACAGCTTTGGCGTTACAGTGCTCGTATCCCTGAGGTTTACGTGGGTCACGGTTGGCTACAGAGGAAAGGTCGCATCTCGGTGTCAAGCCAGCTCCTTCGATTCCAACGCTACAATGAATGCTTCTTTAAATGTTCCCCCCCCCCCCCCACCCCCTCAACACTTTACCCCTCCCCTCTGGAAATACACTGTCTGGCTCTGACATACCGAGGTAGCCACTTACAGCAGTGTTATGGTGTGAGGCGGATGTGTGACGTTTAGCTCAAAGCGTCGCGAGGATAGAGTTGTTCTCCAGCAGTGGCCTGTGAAGTCTATTACAGTTGTAGAGGATCAAAGGAGAATCTCAGTCACCTTGCGTAGGGGTGCAGGGGGCGGGGGGGGGGGGGGGGGGGGGGCGCGGGGGACAGAGGCGCCGGCCCTGTCATCCTCTGTCAGCAACGGGGCGGGCGGCGTAAAAAAGATGTGACACGCGCAGCTCCTCAGAGAAAAACAGATCTGAAGGAGCAGAGGGGAGGAGGGAGGGAGGAGTATGTAACACTTAGAAATGATCCGGGGAAAAGATGGTCTCCACAGAGCCTGAGATCTGGTTCTACAGCCTCTGCATCTCTGTACACACCTCACGTCCAATCTTTAATCAGCTTAATAGACACCTAAGCTTAACAGATACGTGTGACTTCATCTGCATAAATGTCCCATCATTTTGTCTGCAGGCCAAGGTCACCTCAGACAGAGTGATGGGGTATTTATGCAGATGGGATTCTATCTGAGTGGGCGGGAACAATGAGGCACAGGGTGGTGGGCTGGACCAATGAGGCGGAGAGAAGGAGGTGATGATGGAGATGGCGCCTGCTCTAGCTTGTGCAATGAGGAGATGATTGTGAATGATGTTTTTTTGGGGGGGTTTAAATCGATCATCATTGATTGATTAATCAATGCGTGGTAGATAAAGATTGGACGAAAGTTGAAGAAGTTTATCGAGTCCATTTGTACAATGACCAATTGTAAATCTACACCTTAGCTTATTGCATATTCCATAAAAAAAAGAAACATCGACCCTGTTGCGTACACTGTATAGACAGACAGCTCTTTGGATTAATTACAAAATAATGTTACTTGTTCATTTCCTTCCCATTTATTTTCTCATTAAGCAACGGCAGACATATTGCATTCACCCGCCCCAGCAGTGAAAAGACTGAGATCAAAGCTGTCACAAACAGTTCATGACCATTCCTTTACCATCACTTCTGAACACTTAAGATTCAATGATATCCTTGACTTATCCATCACTGGGTGTTTGTGGAAAACGATTCACTCTCTCCTCGCCGGTCGGTAACGTCATTACACATCATCAAATCATAACTCGATGTCTTTGAAGGCCATTCAAGTCAATGAGGGATAAAATATCATCAAATATCATCAAATAAACATGGAGCAGTTGATCGACCTAGAAAGAGGAATATGGGCAACGCTCATCTATAATTGACATCAGTAAATAATGTTGAAATAATGTTGAAAAAATGTTTTAGCCGCTGACCGTGTCTTCTACGACAAATGACATCACAACATCAGCAAATCAATGCTACATAGAGATATTGTACCCACAGGAACAACCTGTTATTAAATCTGACAGCATGCACCTAACATGAGATCACAGCAATCTTTCTGACAACAACAAACCAGTTTACAATGTCCCACAGGACAATTCACCTCCCTTTACTGGAACAGGTGAACGGCACGGAGGCGTCAGTATTATTGAGTGATCTGTCTGTAGGTTCAAATCAAATGAGTTTCATAAATTAGCTCCTATGTGTAACTGCGCACAAGGGAGCCTGACAGAATGAGTCCATCGATTCTTCCCATGACTATATTCTGTAGAGAACTAGCCCCCATTCTGTATCTGTTCTCTTTGATGCTTTTTAAAGGCCTTTTTTTGGATGCCCCCAGCTCTCCGCTGTGGAACTGCCATGTTCGCTAATCGCTTAACCTTGCTGTGCCCAGTCACCAACCATTAACAGGTCTCACGCGTGACGGGAGAGAGAGGGGAAAAAAAGAGAGAGAGAGAGAGAGAGAGACAGAGACAGAGACAGAGAGAGAGAGAGAGAGACAGAGAGAGAGAGACAGAGAGTAAGAGACAGAGAGTGAGAGACAGAGAGTGAGAGAGAGAGAGAGAGACAGAGAGCGAGAGAGATAGAGAAAGAAAGAGGAGCGGAGCCTTTGGCAGTGTGAGAGAGGAGAGCTTTTTGGTGTCAGTCATTTGAGCCTCTGTATTGTTACCCGCGACAGCGAGTGACAGGGTGGGAATGCTGGTCCGGGTGGTTCTATACTTAGAGGAGTGACTGCATGCTGCACCTGTCCCTGGGCTGTCAACACACACACACGCCTGCCACCGGGACAGTGACTGCTGTCTCATACAGGCTAGTGCTGCTGAGGCTATTTGGCAGGTTCATTGTGCAACAAATTCTTGTTCATGTCCCAGTCACAGTCTAATGGTTAATGTCCCAGTCCCAGTCTCATGATTAATGTCCCGGTCCCAGTGGTCCCAGTCTAATGGTTAATGTCCCAGTCCCAGTGGTCCCAGTCTACTGGTTAATGTCCCAGTCCCATTGGTCCCAGTCTAATAGTTAATGCCCCAGTCCCAGTGGTCCCAGTATGATGGTTGATGTCCCAGTCCCAGTCTCCTGGTTGACGTCCCAGTCCCAACTCACTGGCCTGCTCTGCGTACATCGAATACCAGCACATACATCACACTGACATGCCTGCACCACCACAACCTGTAAGTACAGTATGGGCTATTGATTCCCGAAACAATGGTTAACAATAGACTTGTTTTTGCAGTATTAACCACAGACAGTCAACCATTTACATTTACATTTACATTTATGGCATTTAGCAGACGCCTTTATCCAAAGAGACTTACAACAAATACATTTGTTTAAGTAAGTGAATCATCTATCCATCAGTCATCATAAGATAAAGTAATCAATGCTCGGACCAGGGGCCATAGGCAGTCACAATGCTAGAAGAAGGATTTTTAAATTATTTTTTATTAACAGGAGAGAAACTTGTACAGGGGGGTAGCGGGGGTGAAGAGGTCTTTAGGAGGGATGTTCAGAGAAGGTATAAACAAACGTACCATATCTGCAGTCAAACTAGGGTTGGGTTAGCTGGGGTGAGAGGGGAGGTGGCCTTCGGGGGACGGGGGGAGGAGGAGGGGGGGGGACAGAGTCATACACGGCCCTCTGTGACACCAGCCATCTGTCCTGCTATTTCTAATTGTCACAGATCCTCCTCACCGTCCCGTTGCAGTAGAACATGCCTGCTGGGAGTCTGAGGCAGAGGGCTGTGCTGCACAGTCCCGCATGCTGGCGGTGGGTGAGGTGAGGTGGGGTGAGGTGGGTGAGGTGGGTGAGGTGAGGTGAGGTGAGGTGAGGTGAGGTGGGTGAGGTGAGGTGAGGTGAGGTGAGGTGAGGTGGGGTGAGGTGAGGTGGGTGAGGTGGGTGAGGTGAGGTGGGTGAGGTGAGGTGGGGTGAGGTGAGGTGAGGTGGGGTGAGGTGGGGTGAGGTGAGGTGAGGTGGGGTGAGGTGAGGTGGGGTGAGGTGGGGTGAGGTGAGGTGGGGTGAGGTGAGGTGAGGTGGGGTGAGGTGAGGTGAGGTGAGGTGAGGTGGGGTGAGGTGAGGTGGGGTGAGACAGCAGTTTGGCAGTTAGTGAGGTAAGATTGAAGTCCCTGTAGCTGGTCCACTCAAAAAACAGGATTTGTTCAAGAGTTCATTCATTCAGGGAGAGGATACGGACAAACGTTTTGGCCCTCAGACCATCGTCACAGTGTCCTCCAGCACTATGAGGCCCTCAGGGTTCAGGTGGTTCAGTCATTTCACTGTCAACTTACCTTCTGCCCTGTGAAAACCAACCCTCGGCTGACATAACCTGTTCCACAAACACTTGGTAAAGTATTACCACAGTAATGAGGTGGGATTTGTAAGTGCCCTTTAGTAAAAATCAGCACCATTGTCAGGCTCTCAACACCTGGGGGGGGGTGGGATGGGGGGGGGGGGGGGGGGGGCGGGAGAGGGGAGGAGGGAGTGGAGGGAGGAGGCTGCAAACGCATGGAGCTGGTACCTGAGACACTCTGTCATCGCGTCCCCGCGTCCCCCCCACCCCCCCACCCTCCCTCTGTGGCCTTTGCGGGTGGTGAGGCCCGCTGTTGGCATAGCTGTAAAGTGAGTGAATGGTGTGAGACATAACAATAGGTCTAGCAACAAAGCCCACACCATTTTACTGTAACGACTGGACCCCAGAGAGATATATACACATATATATATATATATATATATATATATCTCTATGTAATAAAATAGTAATATATGCCATTGAGCTGACGCTTTTATCCAAAGCGACTTACATTGCAGTGAGTGCATACATTTTTCAGTATAGATGGTCCCAGCGGGAAGAGTGAGAGAGAGAGAGAGAGAGAGAGAGAGAGAGAGAGGGAGAGACACACACGCGTGCACACACACACACACACAAACACAGGGAGAGAGAGAGAGGGGAATGGAGGACCAGGTTGAGATGCAGTGATTCTATATTTTCGATGAAAGCGTTTGGACTCTAATTGTTTATCTGTCTGAACAGAAGTCCTTTTACAGAGAGACAAATCTACAGGAGTGCTGAACCAGCTACTCTGTGTCACGGTGTGCATACCTACACGTTGTGTCTATGTTCCCATGAATGTCAAATACTCTTTTTTTTACTCGTATGTGTGTGCATACAGGTGTGTGTGCCGGGTTGCACTGACTGTTTGAAGGTCACACGACGATCCTACGGGTCCCTTCCTATTCTAGTGACGCTGCAATGTGACAGGTTATCTCTTTATCATCAAAACAAACGTCTCCTAGGAGACACGCAGGTAGGTGTCCCGCAGACTTGGCCACCGGGCCTTTTAAAAGAGTACACTAGAAGTTCCCGCCTCATTGAGGGTGTAATGTCCCTCACAGGCCGGCCCCTCTCAGCATGGATGTGTGTGTGTGTGTCACAGCGGGGCGTATTCAAAGCGGAAGCGGCCTTCGGGCAATAGAGTCAATAGATGTCGGGAGAACGACCAGACAGGGCCCCTGTGCTCTAACTCACCTGGTCGCCAGGTCGCATTTGTTTGTCAAGGACAGCGGCTTCGCTCAATAGCGGCTCCTCAATGTCCCAGTCCCATTGGTCCCAGTCTAATAGTTAATGTCCCAGTCCCAGTGGTCCCAGTATGATGGTTGATATCACATAACCCAGTCCCCCCCCCCCCCCGCCCATTCCCACCCCCCCACCCCCCCTTTTCTCTCCCTCTCCGGTCCGCTTCAGCGGCGCTAAACGCCGGGGAGAATGACAGCCGTCTCCTCAGAGCCCCCCCCCCCCCCGTCTCCCCCCCGAAACACCGCCCACGCCACGCCCCAGCTGACTGCTTCTGCGTGGGGAGGCTCAGGTCTCGAAACTAGGTTTACTGTAGCCTTGGGAGTCACCGTTTCCCATCCATTATCCAGTCCTTCCCTCCCTCCTTCCATCCATCTGTCAGTCTGCCTCTCTCTCCCTCCCTTCCTTCCTCTCTCTCCGTTCCTGCCTCCCTCCCTCCCTCCCTCTCCTTCCCTCTGTCGTCCATCCGTTCATAGGTCCATCCATCCTCTCCTGCTCCGAGGTGTAGCAAGCTAGAATGTCGCGAACAGCCAATCTAATTTCTAAACAACCTTAGCAACGTGCTCAGATAATCAGGGGGCCCATAGATCGTGGCTGTTGACTGGCGGGACGAGCATATGTTGAAAAATCATTTAGAACACCCACCCACACACACACACACGCACACACACACACATGCAGACACACACACACACACACACACAACCACGCACGCACACACACATACTTCCCTCTGGTTAAAAATACTATCTTCACTGAACTGAAAGACGAGGGGGCGAGGGTGTGTGTAGAAGGAATCTTCTGAATCTTTTGAAGTGAGCTCATCGTGAGGGGGTGGGTGTGTGGGTGAGGAGGGGGAGACGGTGGTGGTGGTGGTGTGTGTGTGGGGTGGGGGGGATGGGGGGGGGACTGTATATTTCCGTGCTATACTTAGACAAGGGGGAAACCTGCAGTAAAGGAGGAAGGGGGTGTCTCCGGAGTGTCAAGTAACGAAGAGAGAGGGTGCTTTTTTTTCTTCCCAGAACCCCCCTCTCCGAGGCTCCCCTGCCAGAGGCTGACATCCTGTCATTTAAGTCACTCAGTGTTGTGTGACAGCATGTATTATGACACTCTTTCCACCGAAAAAATACTCTCTCTGTCGGTTTTTTTCTGTCACTCTTTCTCCACCTCCCTCTCACTCGCTTTATTTGCATCCTCATCCATCTCTCTCGGTTCAGCCTCTCTCTCTCTCTCTCCCTCTCCCTCTCTCTCTCTCTCTCGGTTCAGCCTCTCTCTCTCTCTCTCTCTCTCTCTCTCTCTCGGTTCAGCCTCTCTCTCTCTCTCTCTCTCTCTCTCTCTCGGTTCAGCCTCTCTCTCTCTCCCCCTCTCTCTCTCTCTCTCTCTCTCTCTCTCTCTCTCTCTGCATCCTGCTGATAGTCCAAGCCTCCATACCGTCAAGATCAGACCTCAGATCTACTAAGTGGATCTCTGCCAGAGATAATTATAATCCTCCACTCCGTCTCTCATTGTTCGTTTCAGACTGGCATGCCCCTGTTTCCTTTCTTCTTCACTCTCCAGATCTCCATTTTGACTCGAGGCGAGGAGCAAAATGACTGAAACTGGCCAATTAGACAGAGGGGAGTGAAGCAGGGCCACGTAAGTAAGATATGTATGAGAAATTACCATTCACGTGCAACATTCTTCATGTTGACGCTGAGAAGAAAGCAGGCAGGGATTTTCTTCTGGGCGATTTAACGCCACGATTAAGATAAGTAAAAAGGACGAAGACACAAACCACCTGCAGAGAAGATAACCTGCAGGGAAGATAACCTGCACGGCCTTTGAACAGAACGTGATTCGGTCATCGTTTCCCGTGATGCAGTCGCGGCGTCCTTAGGAATATTCACCTCAGAGAGGTCCTTATAGGTCCTTATGGTTCACCTTCCCCGGGGGGGGGCACACAAGGTTGTTCCCAGCTCCTATAGGGGCTTCTCCTGTTCGAGACCCCCCTCCCTTCTCTCCCGCTTCATTACCTACCAACCCCCCCCCCCCCCCCACCCCCCATTCCCTCCGGGAATGTCATGCCATCCATTAGGAGAGCGCACCCCCACACCCTACACCCCCCCCCCCCCCATTAGCGATAGGTGCAGTCAGCGTTTTACTCCATGGCCTTCAAGCCTATGACAAACGAATCCCCCCCCCCCCCCCCCCCCCACACTCCACCCCCTCCACCCAGTGATCCGCACCACTGCAAGATACAGTAAGTCATCCATTCTACTCTACCCACCTGACAGGGTATTATGGAGATGGAAACTGCACCATTAACCCCCCCTTCCCCCCCTTTCCCCCCCCACCCCTCCTCCACACCCGTCTCAACCCCTATCAATATCAACATTCCTGAGAGAGAGAGAGATGGTTATACTCCCAGGAATTCACGGAGCAGAAACGGACGGAGAACGGTTGGGATGACGAGAGGACCGTTTATCCGGCCCGCCTCTGTACTTCCGACTGACTGATCGAAGGCTCAATAACTCCGGGGGCGCCGGGAGTCAGCAACAACAACCGGCTAATCACCTACATGGAGCACGACCGTGGCTCGGTGAGATTTCACCACGGAGGTTCATCGAGTACAAAAAACAACATCGAGGAGCATCGAGAAGAGACTGGAACAGAAATACCGT
>NC_139674.1:13368215-13400715 GCF_951799395.1 Argentina silus
CTTTGGTCCCTAGAACTTCCAAATGAGTTGAAGCGCAATTAAAGGTGGTGGTGTCGCAGTGTTAATGGTGTCACGAATTAGTGTTGTTTTAGGGAGGCGCGTCGGAGCGCTGGAAGTTCCAAGGCTAATTAATCCTCTAATTAAACAGCTGTCTCAGACAGGGGTCTCTCCTCTGCTTACTACCACTACCCCCTCCTGGCCCTCTAACCTATCTCTCTCTCTCTCTCTCTCTCTGTCTCTCTTTCTGTCTCTCTCTCTCTCTCTCTCTCTCTCTCTCTCTCTGTCTCTCTTTCTGTCTCTCTCTCTCTCTCTGTCTCTCTCTGTCTCTCTCTCTCTCTGTCTCTCTCTCTCTCTGTCTCTCTCTGTCTGTCTTTCTCTCTCTCTCTCTCTCTTTCTGTGTCTCTTCCCCCCTTCCCCCTCTCCCTCTCTTTCTCTGCATCCTAACCCATACATGTGTCTCTCTCTTTTCGTTTTCAGCCCAAGCCTCTCCTGAAGACCTCTTCACCCCCACTACCCCCCTGTACAAGTTTCTCTCCTGTTAATAAAAAATAAATAAAATAATAATCCTTCTTCTAGCATTGTGACTGCCTATGGCCCCTGCCTATCCGACCATTGATTACTTTATCTTATGATGACAGATGGATAGATGATTCACTTACTTAAACAAATGTATTTGTTCTAAGTCGCCTTGGATAAAGGTGTCTGCTAAATGCCATCAATGTAAATGCCTCTATAATGAGACGTTCAGAGTGTCTGAGACCGTCTCTACAGGGTGTCCTTTTCTCCTATGGCTTACTACAGTAGAGTGATGGAGGTAATTCACTGTCTATATGTACAACAGTCCTCACTCATGGAGCTGGGTCCCAAAGGCCTCATCTAGATAAGTGTCCTTAACTGGAGAGGAATACCAATACACAAACATTGTGCTTTTCGGAGGCCAACACGGCCTGTTTACAGCTCGGAATCGTGGTCGTCTGAGATAGCGAGGGTGATCTGGCCGTGCCGATAAGGAATTAAAAGTAATTTCAGATAATGTGGAGAGAGAGCAGACACACGCAGACAGCACAGTCTCATTACGGTGAGATTTCACACTCTGTGGAGCATGCAGCCACTGCAAGAGCAGGCACAGACCCAGGTTGACATTCACTGGTCACAATGGCTGCCGTGGCTAATGATGACGATGATGACATTCACACATGAAGATCTAAGGGAGGAGAGGGAAGCAGAAAAGGGACAAACACATGAAAAATAAAATGAAGAAAGGAAATGATGTCCTGTCAGAGAGTTGTTTCCCATGCCGCCTGCCGATGTTGTTCAGGAGGATAGTCGTGCCTCAGCCCCGTCCCCCATCTTCTGCCTCTACCTAAAGGCCAACATCAGCCATTTTGACATTTCTTATCTGTTTTTTTGACATCCTGGGGCTGCACAGTGTTACTGCACAATGATTCATGTCCCAAAATTGGCCATTTAGGTCAACATATGTGTATTTTGGGGCGATACATTCTATTTTCTGCGCTCTTCCTAAAATGATTTCCCACGTCCCGTGACGTACTGTGCCGTATGACATTTCACACAGCTGCAGAGCTCTGACGTGTGACGTGGCCGGCCTGTTTGTAAAGCTGGCGCCCAGAGTCAAGTATAACCCCTCCGATCCCTGTTCACTCGGCTTTCCTTCGCGACTGAATCAAACAACATTCAGACACATTTTTATTGAGAATTGCTCCCGGCTATATCTGCCGTTGGTTCCCCAAATAGCTCTGTGAGTGACTAACGTCCCCCCTCGGTGCTTCCGTTCGCGGAGTTTAAAAAAAAAAAAAAAATCTTTCTTTTTTTTAAGAAAAGCCAGGAAGCAAAACTGGCCGGCGTTGGCTTTTAAAGTCCAGCCAAATGGAAGGGACAAGCGCTGGCACGGTTCCAGCTACAGACTTCCGACCGCTCTGAGAATATAATGGGTTTATGCACTCGCAAGTGGCCTCGTCCTCTCCCAATTCAATCGATCATGTCCTCTAACAACACCCACCTAGACACCGTGAGTCTCAAGACGGGAAAAAAAAACGGAAAATCACACTTGGTTGAATCGGTTTGGAACGCCCTTGAGAGACGAGATATTTTAAATAGGATCACCGTGGAGAATCCAATTTGTTCTTAGGCGGGGGGCTGAATGTAGAAAACACCTGTCTACATTCCTTTACACAGAAACAAGATTGATTTTATGGCTTTTACACACAGTACCAGTCAAAAGCTTGGACACACCTTCTCATTCAATGGTTTTTCTTTATTGTTTTCTACATTGTAGATTAATATTGAAGACATCGAAACTATGAAGGAACACATATGGAATTATTGTAGTAAACAAAAAAGTGTTAAACAAACCAGAATATGCTTTATATTTTACATTCTTCAAAGTAGCCACCTTTTGCTTTGATGACAGCTTTGCACACTCTTGGCAAGGTGTGTCCAAACGTTTGACTGGTACTATAGATACCAACGGTATTTGGCGAATGCCAGCAGCATGCAAATATTTCACAGTTAGTTACAGTTAGCGGCCTTCGCCCTCGCCCAATCTAAACCGTTGTCCGGTCATAAAAACAAGTACCGGCATGTATGTGTATCTGAACCCCTCCCTATGCTTCTCACCCCTGGTGCTACAGCCTTACCTGACAACCGTCCACCGTTCCCTATAGTCTGTAGGCTCACCCTCGGATTCCTCTTTGACCTTAATGGGAGGGGATCATTCCATCACGGCCGGGGGAAAGCTGCATAAACCTCCTTCTGCACCTATTATGGAGGAGATGGAATGTGACAGGGTCAATCTCTACGCCACGCTCCTCCGCACCTCCGTTGCCCCTGGTTGCCAAGGTTACCGCGGTAAGCGAAGCACGCTGGGGGGGGGGGGGGGGGGGGGCAGGGGAGAGGCAGGGGGTGGGGGTGGTGGATAATATCGGTTAAGACCTAGTTTCTTCTCCTCTGTGATGGCGAGGCTGTGATAAGGGGCCACAGCCTGGACCGCGGCCTGGACCGCGGCCAGAGTTATCCATCTGATTGGACTGAGAGGCACAATACACTGAACAGTGAAATTACATCCCTGTGATTCTAGAATCCCCCAGCGTAGCGGTTCCGGAATGTTCTGTCAGTGGTTGTCAGTGTGATGACCTCCGGAACGTGGAGGTTTATTGCCATAGATTTTCATGTGTTTATTGGGTGGCGGCTGAGACGAGAATCCTGCACTGCGGTGGTCTTGCGATCGACCGATGGAATAACAACGATCTCCCCGTGATGTCCCCTGAGTCCACTCTTATCTTAACTCTGCCTAGCAACTGGGGTAGCAACACCCTCGGTCCGTGACCGCTTCGGACGGAGGGAAATGAAAAACGAACGCCTTTTCCTTCAAGACTATCTGAAGCGAAACAATGTCAACAATCAATTCCTGCATTATTATCATGAGAATATCACTATAAGAAAATAACAACAAGTGGTAACAATACAGCAACAACAACAACAACAACAACAACAACAACAACAGATGAATCACCTCGCCTCAAACCAAAACAACACATTTGTATTCAGCTTGGACGCTTTCAACCAGACACAACATAAACACGTATCACATCAGATACAATAAACAACCTGCGGCGGCAGCCAGGTGAAAACGGATGTGTTTGAAACTGTTTACTGTGCGTGAACCTGTGTGAACCTGAGCCAGGCAGGCTGGCCAACCTGGTTAAGCAGTGTCATCGTATCCCCCTAGCTGGTGAAGGGCTGTCACACACACACCCACTCGCTCTCTACACACACACACACCCACCCACCCACCCACACACTTTTTCTTACACACACAGAGACACACACACACACACACACACACACACCCACACACACTTTTTCTTACACACACACACACACACACACACACACACACACACTCCCTCAGTCACTTCCTCTGCAGAGGCCTCCCTGTCCCCAACACATGGCCCAGAGCTGGCACCCTGTGCCCTGTCCCTGACACATGGTGTGCCCTGTCAACCGTGCACTAATTACATCCCTCTAGTACAGTACAATCTGTCTGTCTGTCTGTCTGTCTGTGTGTCTGTGTGCTTGTCTGCCTGTCTCCCTGCCTGCCCGCCTATCTGTATCTCTGTCTGTCTGTCTGTCTGTCTGTCTGTCTGTCTGTCTGTCTGTCTGTCTGTCTGCCTGCCTGCCTGCCTGTCTGTCTGCCTGCGTGTCTGTCTGCCTGCCTGCCTGCCTGCCTGCCTGCCTGCCTGCCTGCCCGTCTGTCTGCCTGCCTGCCTGCCTGCCTGCCTGTCTGTCTGTCTGCCTGCCTGCCTGCCTACCTGCCTAGGTTGGCCCTACACACAGTCATTCCTGACCAGTGATTATGACTGTAATATCCCACTCTGTTATTGTAAGTGGGACGCACAGTGGCAGATACTAACAATATCATTATGTTGATGCAATCCAACCTCAAACAAACACTGTGGTGTCGATGCCGTCTACTACAGCAACGACTACCTCTGACACTACTGCTGAGTTTTTCACTGCACACATGTGGACTACTACAAGTTCAAATGACTGGAATGTTTTACATTTTATTTTCACCCTCATTTTACCAGGCGAGTTAACTGAGAACTTGTTCTCAGAAGAGTTGCAGGGGAGAGGAGAGGAGAGGAGAGGAGAGGAGAGGAGAGGAGAGGAGAGGAGAGGAGAGGGGGATGAACGAGCCGATTGAAAGCAGGGGATGATGAGGCGGCCATGACAGTACGAAGGCCAGGAGGGGAATTTAGCCACGACGCCGGCGTTAACGGCCTCTCACGACTCAGCTAAATGTCTCATCCGAAGGACAATGTAGCTGCATGACGTCGTAACACACTGTCATGTACATGACCCCATCATCATCTTCAACATCACCTCGACACCTGCCGCAACCCTTAAATAACGTTATATTCAAATGCGACGCAAACACCAACCAGCTTAGGCGAACATCGAAAGGCCTCTATGCTCTCTGCAATCGGACGTGGAAAAAATCAATCGCCCTCTCCCTCTGTCACGCTATCCATTACAAAGGCACTGGAAAGTAGAAGTGAGGCTGTGCTTGGCAGACGGCACTGTGACTGAGAGTCTGGCTCTCCGGAGGGTCGGGAGGCTAGTCTCTCTGGCACTACGGCCTGTTTTCTGATCCCAGGCCTCCTGGGGCGTTCGGTCATGGTACACCAGTGATCGATGGAGCTATTATTACCCCGGCCAGTCATTATGTGAAACGCAGTCATACACTAAAAATAAGAATGGGCTTTTCAGGACACTGTTAGCTTTGGCAGTGGTTGGGGGGAGGGGGGACCGGGGGGGGGGGGGGGGGGGGGGGGTCCAGAGGGGCCAGAGGGGCCAGAGGGTCCAGCCTGTGCCATCAGTCAGTTGTGATCTACAGCGAGCCTCCACAGATCTGATTCACACGGTAGGATGACCCTGACTTAGGGTAGTTAGGGTTAAGACACGTGTCGGCCATGGTAATAGTTATTGCTGATGCATTCCCTGCTTAATCCAGAACTCCGACATGAGCTACATGCAAGGGCGTTCGGAGCGCTGCATGCTGTACTGTACTGTGAGGACATGGACTGCCAAGAGAAACATTCTTGGGGAGTTATCAGCACTGGCAACGAAGAGGAACAAAATATTGCCTACAGTATGCATGATTATAATAACAATAACAACAACAACAACAACAACAACAATAAAAATAACAGTAATAATAACAACAATAATAATAATAATAATAACACCAATGATAATAATAATGATAATAATAATCTATATCTCATGATATTATTTGATTTATCATTGTGGATGTTGTTCTTTTTTCAAGATGGTTGATGTTATGGCTAGTACTACTTATTATTGACCGTAAACAACGTGACACAGACAAATGCTAATGAAATTGAGTTGCTACACTCATGTCTCATATTCATCAACCCAAGTTGACAGTGAGCCAGAAGTCTGTCCACAGAGCACAGCATTTATGCTTAGAACACCTTCATGGTGCCTACAAATCACCAGCGAGACGATGTCTTCTACATAGCACATAAACAGTAATTAATAATTAATATAATAATATTAATAATAAACAGTATTGCATAATGATACACCGCTTTTAAATATGATTAGCATCATAATATATCAATACTTTGAAAGACAAAAGACATCCTTTTTGTTAACACTGTCAGTTACATGGATTCCCCTCGTAAATATGGAGCCTTGGTAAGAGGAGTATATCATAATAAGTGGCCATGTTATAATGAATTCTGCATCGACTGTATAATTATGTGCCTTTCTCCATGAGTGGGTAAGTGCATGTGATTATCTCCTGGGCAGGGGAAGTGCTGTGAGCATGTGTGTGTGTGTGTGTGTGTGTGTGTGTGTGTGTGTGTGTGTGTGTGTGTGTGTGTGTGTGTGTGTGTGTGTGTGTGTATGTATGTGTGTGTGTGTGTGTGTGTGTGTGTGTGTGTGTGTGTGTGTGTGTGTGTGTGTGATAGAGAGATAGACAGAGAGACAGAGAGAGAATGTGTGTATGTGTATTCTGGGGGGGTCTGGTCATCCATGCTAATAGAGTCCTCTGGGAGGTTACACAGCAGCTACCCACCGTGAGAGGGATCTGAATGTTGTGGGTTGGGAGTACGGTTCCATATCTACTGTCGCCACGTATGCTAATGAACCCTCTCAAGGTCAGCCATCGAGTCACTGTCAAGATCCCCCAAACAACAGCGCTCACCTATAGACAAGCTCCCGAAGCAACCGTCACTGTGCCAGCTGAACCACTGCACTACTCTGCTTAAGCCATGAATATAATTGCATCTCTTACTTCAAGATTTCAAGAAGCCTCCCTCATCCCTCAATATGGAAATCAGCTCCATGCGTTTCCTTTGATGAGGGGTTTTCCTGTGCAACAATATGCCCATCGGAGGAGGCACAGACACAAAGCATCGAGACACCGTCGACTGGTTTGTCTCCCTGTGCTGTACCTTGGAGCCCTGTGCTTCCTGGATGTCTGCCATGTGGACGCCCTGGTGTGCAGGGAGCTCTGGGGGTGACGCCCTGGTGTGCAGGGAGCTCTGGGGGTGAGCTCTGCTCACATTTGTACTCATGGAAGGAAGGCAGTGGAATTGGGGGCTCATCTCCCGATGCTCTACACACACACACACTCCACACACACACACGCACGGGCATACGAGTGCGCGCGCACACGCACACACACACGCACACACACACACACACACACACACACGCTAAATACCCAGGCACAGGCATGGGAGTGAGGGGCTCTCCTCTCTCTCTCTCTTTCACTGAGAAGATTATTCCACAGTCTGTGCTGACTGATATATTCCCCACCACCACCACCACCACCACCACAACAGCTCCTCTCCTAAATCTCCTTCAATTACTCTGATGTGCCAGGCTATGCACACTGTCAGAATAATGGTCCCGTGCATTCAATGGCCAGAGGGGTGGTGGTGGTGGTGGTGGTGGTGTGTGGGGGTGGGGGTGGGGGGGGCATCCTAATACTGAGCAGATGTCAGCTTTGGTATACAGTATCACCTACCTCATGTAGCTCTGAGCGTCTCATAGTGCTCGGGGGGGTTTCTCACGAAAGACCGCCCCTTTTAAAGGTGCAATCTGTAATTCAAACAACAACAAAGCAGGCTCCCCGCCACTTTTTTGGTAAACAACATAGTTCTAACCATATCACAAGGCTTTTATTAGTTATAGTCTTCAAGAATCAATGGCTATATATCATTCATTTAAAAGTAAAAAAAAAAATGTATAAAATGTATGTATCAATTACATATTGCCCCTATAAATAAAAAAAAAAGTAAAAAAAAAATGATATAAAAAAAGGTACATGTTTTGTGTGGGAGAAACAGAATAGGCATGCATCGGAATGCATGCGACTGAATGTATGCATCCATTGATGTAAAGTCAACTGCGGTGAACCACGCAATCTCCTAATGCATCGTCCCTGGGAGACATGACCCTCCTAACAGACACACTGATGCAACCACCAGCACCGTCCCAGTCATCCAGCAGTCACCTTGATGTGACACGCAGGGTTTGAACCCGGGTCTCCTGCGTGGAAGACCCAAGCATCTAACCATTAGACCAAGAGGACATCCTCACCACAGCGAGATTCCAAATCACCCCTGCTACCACATTTTAAGGAAGCTCTGACATTGTGGTCTTTAAGACATGCGTAATGTCACAATGCTGTTAGCCAATACAGGCTGTGTTCTTTGAACGGAGTAGCACACAATCGTGATTCAACTGACTCAACAGGACAGCTCAGGAGCAGGGAGTATAGATTAATGTAGAGTGAGATTGAGGGACTTTTAGGGATTTGACCGATTTGACCCATTTGACCGATCTCTGGCTGACACAGCAACACAACCGGACACAACCGCAGGAGAAACCGGCACCTGAAAAGTCATTTGGAACGCAGGAACTGAGAACCACAAAAAGCCGAAAAGCAGCTTTTGATTTGAATATAAATCTAGACAAGGCGGTGCCTCATTCTCCAGTAGATTCTAAAGAATTCTTCCTAATATATTCGGTATTGGTCGAGAAATAGTCCCCCACATCCCAAAAATAGAAATATAGACTCTTTCTGATGAGAAATAGTGTGGATTAATAAAACAAAACCAACACATCCACTACATGTCTCTACACAACAGATGGCAAAGCAGCGATAGACAGCAAGTGTTTTTCTAGTTGGACTAGGGGTGGTAATAACTAAGTAATAACTAACTGTACATCAGGGGAGGCCGGTAGAAGCAGAACATGAAGGACGGGCTGTCATGCATGGAATGGAATGAGGAATGGTATCAAAACACACATGTAGATTAGACAGACAGTTAGACAGTTACAGTGTCTACAGAAAGTCTACACCTGTTGTTTTCCCAAAGCCTGAAATCAAAATACACTAAATTCATTTTTACCCCCCCCCTACTGATCTTTACAGCCTGCTGGACACTTGTGTTGCTCTGGTGAAACAACAGGTGAGGAGTGTGAAAGGGAGAGTAAACTTTCTAGAAGCACTGCCCTGTACATCAAGTTTCAAGTTTCAAGTTTATTTCAGTTGAAGGTGCATTTGACCAGGGTCACAACAACAACAGCAGCTATCTGCATACGGGTAAGACTAGACCACAGTCATAACAACGGCTTCTCGAACACGTAGGAAAAGAAGAAGAAAAGCAAGAGATAACGAAAAGAAAATTAAAGTTAGGAATAAGACGGATTATGAAAGTGAGTTTTTGGCAGTTACATAGACTTGAGTGTCTCCAAAGGTAGTCTCAGGTCTCGTAAAACAGCAGCAATAAACCTACAGTATTCAACTGAGGTAAATTGCTTCACTGCGTCAGGTAAACATCCGAAGGCAATAAAGATGACTTATTGACACATAATCTATCTAATCTAATCTAACAATAGCATACACACCCATCAATATAAGATTGATGTTGATCAGGGGTTGGGCAGCCGTTTAGGTTACTTTCAGTTTTTATAGTGGAAGTTGTTATCACCAGTTCTTGTAAATGCCCAAGCAGAGGGACGGAAGGGTGTAAATAGCAGGTACTGTAGTGATAATGTACAGTCGTCATAACGACACAGCATAATTTAGAAAAGCTTGGAAAAGAAGAACTGAAAACATCAATTCAAGTCTTGTTTGGACGGAAACAATGTCTCTAATAATGTCTAATATTTCTATAGGGATTCCTGTTAAATCAATGGTGTTCATCCATCATTGATTATTTACCCCTAAACCCAATGTGTACTGGTCTCAAAACAAACAACTGATACAACACGTTAATATACTAAAAAATGCCTCCATCTTATTTCGATTATTTGGGACTAGGTTGAATCAGCTCGCTTTGCTGTCATTATTCTGTTGCAAATAAGTTAATGTTTATAGCGGAGAGTACAAAGGTGTTTAATGAATACAAACATGTTAATGAGCTTAATTAAAGATTAAGCCCAGGAAGCTCAGGGACTCATTCAAGATAAAACAATGTCTTTTTCCCAGCCAAGATAATGGGGAACCCCACTTATGCAGTAAGCAATTATTTCTTCACAAAGAGATATGAAAGTGTTCAACTTATATCAAAGTTGCTACTGGTTAGGCTTCCTATGGACTATATGTCTACATATATACATCCTATATGTGATGTTTGACGTAAGAAATACGAATATTTGAATAAGAAAATGGTAAAATTTGAGTATTTTGCAAGGTTTTATGAAAAAGTTCTATAAATGGCTGTCAGGTTGGAGAATGCATGTTCATACAAATATTCCTTCTATGAACATGCTGACTTTTTATACTGAATTTCTTAACTTCAGGGAGTCGTCTGTCTTTGCTGTGCTATTGACATGCAGTTTACAGGTGATGAAAGCCATCCAATGTGTATATTGTCTGTTATGCAAGAAGATGCATGCGCAACCTTTTTTCTTTCATCTTCACAGCTTTGCTTTTCTCACAACAAAAGAGGATGATGGCATCAAAGTCATTGTTGAGAGTATCAGAAGTTACAGAGAAAATGACATGTAAATCTGCAACGAGTTAAACCACATCTGAGGCACTTGCATCATCTCCCCCTGTTCCTGCCCATGACGGTGGGTGAGTGTGTGAGATATCAAACATGAGAACCCCCCCCCCCCCCCCCCCGCCCCCCCGTGGATCTGTATGTTACAGAGCCCCAGGTGCCTGGCGCAAGCTGGCCACGTGACAGAGAGAGAGAAAAAAAAAAGTGAGAGAGTGAGAGGGAGAGAGGGAGGGAGAGAGAGACAGAGAGTGAGAGATAGATAGAGAGAGAGAGAGAGAGGGAGAGAGAGAGTGAGAGATAGAGAGAGAGAGAGAGAGAGAGAGAGAGAGAGAGAGAGTGACCTCCTCCTGGAGAGAGAATCCTCCCCACTGTGTAGAACAGGACGAGATGTCGCACGCACACCACTCCTTGACAGACTGTCAATATGTAACAAGGACCTGTAACTCTCAACGGTGCCTCTGACCTGGCAGCTGATTCCTGTTGGATTGAGGCTTCAGATTAGGTTCTGGGAAGACACCTTGGTCCTGTTGACACAGTGTGTGTGTGTGTGTGTGTGTGTGTGTGTGTGTGGACACTCTAAAAGCTGTCCCGTAGGTGGCTCACAACACATTTTGGGGCCACCAAGTTTCAATTGAACCCTCTAATGCTTCCCCGCACCCCCTGAATGGTCTCTAAAGGGAGGAGGAGGAGAGCGGGGGGGGGGGGGGGGGGGAGGAGGAGGAGGAGGAGGAGGAGGAGAGCTCGGAGCACACAGCCATCCTGCTTTCTTAATTCCAGTCATTAGTCATTACTATCCTGGCATTTTATTCTTCAGCTGCTCATTTAGACAGAAATTAGACACAGCGGAAACGTACTCTGGGGGTGACAAGAAAGGAGTCTGTGTCTCCTCGTTGCTAGGTGCAGCATTGACCCACTTTGTAGTCAACATAGACAAGTTAACAAGATCTGTCTTACCTAGTAGTGGGAAAAATGTCTTTCAATCAAGCATGCCGATAATTACTTTCGCTGCGGTAACGTTGTAATAACTTTGTAATAAACACATTGTCACTGTACATGGTCATTTAGTAAACGATTAGCTATTGCATAGACATTGAGTTAGGCGTCTTGTGCTACTGCAAGCGGCGATAAGAGCAGTCCCATAGCACTTCATGTAATAACAATGTAATAACAATGCAGTTTAACAGTATTCGCTCAATAACTATGTAACAACATGGTAATACAGTGTCATTAACTAGAGTGAATCCAGCAGTACGTACTGTGCTTCACAGACAGAGGAGCAGAGCGTGTCACAGTCAGCCAAGTGGGACTTTAACATTCCAGGAGCGAGCTCCTCCAGAAAGGTTGCTGATCAAATGGCATCAGGCAAACATCTGTCCCCACATCTGGATAAACCCGTCTCAAATCCAGAGCAGCTCAGAGTCACGTCACAGTGCAAAATCACGGGTGAGATACGTCGATCGAAACAACGAATGTTGCGATGAAGGAATGTCAGCCCGTCGAGCGGGATCTGGAAGCGAACGTTAGGAATTTGAGCGTGCGTCCGTACACAGACGCACCGTACTGAATACAGAACCTTTGAAAATGAGCTGCTGCACCGTGACATTTTGTCAAATGACATTGACATGTACAGTGTTGCCAGGCGTACAGTAGCTACACTGACCGTGTGTTACTGGGTAGATGACTCTAGAAAGCCACGTATGAGGCAGATGACCCCGTTACAGAGCACACGGGCAGATCTCATTGGTGTTCCGGGTGACTTGGTTGGCGGATGCCAAGACTGAGAGGAAGAAACGGCCGCTGGGCGCGCCAGAGACCGTGGATGCCAGGAGGGGAGGTTGACTGCTTGTCTGGAAAATGGCACAAGAGCAATTCTGACATTTGAAGAACTCACAGGAATGTGTGTGTGTGTGTGTGTGTGTGTGTGTGTGTGTGTTTGTGTGTGTGTGTGTGTGTGTGTTTGTTAAGACAAGAGAGTCACTGAATATAGCTTTTGTGTGTGTGTGCGTGTGTGTGTGTGTGTGTGTGTGTGTTTGTGTCTGTCTGTGTGTGTGTGTGTGAGTGTGTTTGTTAAGACAAGAGAGTCATTGAATATAGCTTTTGTGTGTGTGTGTGTGTGTGTGTGTGTGTGTGTGTGTGTATGTGTGTGTGTGTGTCTGTCTGCCTGTCTGTGTGTGTCTGTGAGTGTGTGTGTGTGGTTATGGATGGTGAACAAACAGGATATAGGAAATGAGGTAGCCCCAGACTGCCTGTTCAAAATACCTTTGAGGCTGACTGATGGTGTAAGTGTGAAAAATGTTGTGAGTCAGAGTCACGTGAATCAGTTGGTAAGACTATCAGGGACCACATGTTATCCATACATGCCGTGCAATGGGATAAAGCCAGAAAGCCATCCCAGCACACACATATCCAGCCTTCAAAACTTGCTGAATTGATGCTTAACAGGCCTCACGATAAGTACATGTACATGGGAAAACTTGCCCCATACTGTAGACAGGTCTGAAGCTGGGGTAATAAAAAAATATGTTTCCCATGCCAGGACATTTTAGGCTGAAATTTGTATTTGTATAACGACATAACATTGGTGAATGAGGGCTATGCCATATAAATAGCATTAATTAATAAACTAGAATGATTTTGACTTGGGCCAGTCATGACATTGATGTGTTCAATGCCTGTGGAGGCAAACGGCCGTTCCACAAGGAGACAAAAAAAAAAAGAGTAGCACAGTTCACCAGGGGGACAGACAGCCGACAGCAATTCCCACCTACACTAGAAACGTACTTAGTGCGTAAAGACGTAGATGGGCTTCAGATGTGCTGTACCCTTCAGATGTGCTATACCCTTCATGTTACTGTTTTACATCAAGTGACAACAAGCGTAAAAAAGAAAAAAAAACACCTTTTCATTTCTGAATGAAGTTGGTCTGGTGCTGCAAGTCTCCCGCCCCCCTCTCGCTCGACAGAAATGGAGGTATTTGTATGTCATCACTTTTTGCTCCAGCTGCTCCCATAGACTTCCATGGGAAAATAAACTTTCCTTCGGCCCTGGGAGAAATCCAGCTATTTTAAGAGAATACGTCATACATTTCTGCCCCGTCTCAAAACTCTTCCCCATTGCTATTGCTCTAAACGGTTGCACTGTACGGCAATGTTTACCTTTGTAATACACCGTTTTGAGAACATGAGCTATGTTTAAATCGAAAATAAGTCGCTATTTGAAAAGAGTTGTACTTGAATACCTAACACATGCTTTTCAACTATTCTTTTGTTCTTTTGTTCTTTTTTTTTTTAGAAAAAGAACACGTTTGAGATTGTTTGACATGTTTGAACAACATTTACGCGTCCAAGTAGCTGACCAAAGTGTGCCAAACAGCGACCTGAAAATGAGCGAACAAATCCCTGCTGGTATAGGCTACTAAAACCATAGCCATGATACTGTTTCTTCGTGATTTATGGTAGTTCGAAAAGCAGCTGCTCACAACTGGAATACAAACCCGACAGAACGGAGAGCAGCTGGATGAGACGCCAGAACGGTCATGTCTGAGTATTGGCTGGCTGCGTGACATTGCAGTTCCACTGACTCTGTTGTCGTCCAAGGAAAACGTATAAACCAAAAGTACTATACGGTATTCGTTTACACCAAAATAGGCCAATCCGATTAAATAGTGAACAAACATTGCATGTGTGTGTGTTCTGGATTAAAACGTAGTTGCTAATGTCTAAAGCACATAAGTGTTAAGCTCTGGATAATAAATGTTTTCCCAGTCATATTATGATTGTCGACATATCCTCTGCGTAATTTGTTCCATCGACACTCATAGTAAGTTTGGAAAACAAAATGATTGATTAAGATGATTGATTAACACCCAAACGTTAACCTTGACACATTATTATATCAAAGACAACATATAACAACAGGTATATTACGCACGACTATTTTGAATCAATAGCCTCTGTGAGCTAAACATCATATAGCACGTCGAATTTATTCTATGATTTCAATAGTGCAATGAATAAAGATAAATATTCGCAAACAAGCATATGTGTGTGTGTGTGTGTGTGTGTGTGTGTGTGTGTGCATGTGTGTGTGTTTTCTATTCAGCGAGAGAGCGTACACGTCAGCTTGGGGAGGGCATTGCTGCTTAAAATGCTGTGAATGTGACAGCCAATAGTCCAGACTATACCAGCGTGGGGAAGGTGATGGGAGAAGCGGCGCGCAGGAAGGAAAATGCCAACAAAAACAACACACCCGCAGACGTGACACTGACACACGGAGAGACGAACAGGGGACACGGAGCCTCGCCGTTCCACAAGTGATTGGACTTTTTTTATTCCAAAATAGCGCGGACAAAAACGCACGGATAGAGGGGGGCAAAGGCACGACGTGGACACTAGCAGGGACAGTGGTGCGAGAAGCCTTACCCTTTGGGGAGAAAGATGACAGTAGTGCCCGGAGAGAACCTGGATGAGACTGTGGCACTAGCAGCCCTGTCCCAAGATGTCTATGACCCGGAGACAGCGGACCAGGAGTGCTGCGAGAGGGTGGTCATCAACATCTCCGGGCTGCGCTTCGAGACCCAACTGAAAACGCTCGCCCAGTTCCCCACTACCGTACTGGGGAACCCGAGGAAGAGGATGCGCTTCTTTGACCCACTGAGGAACGAGTACTTCTTTGATAGGAACCGACCCAGTTTCGATGCCATCCTCTATTATTACCAGTCTGGGGGGCGGCTACGGAGACCCGTTAACGTGCCAGTGGACATATTTATGGAGGAGATCAAATTCTACGAATTGGGAGAGGATGTCATCGAAAATTTTAAGGAGGATGAGGGGTTCATCAAAGAGGAAGAGCGACCGTTGCCAGACGGTGAGTTCCAACGGCAGGTCTGGCTTCTGTTCGAATACCCCGAAAGCTCTGGACCTGCCAGGGGTATAGCAATAGTTTCTGTATTGGTTATTTTAATATCAATCGTCATCTTCTGCTTGGAGACGTTGCCTGAGTTCAGGGATGATGGGAAAACATATGACGACCACCTTGCATTGAATGGGACTACCCGCGCAAAGAAGCCTAATCCATTCACAGACCCATTCTTTATTGTGGAGACGCTCTGTATCATCTGGTTTTCCTTCGAGCTGCTGGTGAGGTTTCTCGCTTGCCCAAGCAAGCCCGCCTTCTTCAAAAATATTATGAACACAATCGACATTGTGGCAATTATGCCCTATTTTATTACCTTGGGCTTGGAGTTAGCGGAGCACCAAGGAAATGGCCAGCAAGCAATGTCTTTGGCCATCCTGAGAGTTATTCGCCTGGTGCGAGTGTTCAGGATTTTCAAGCTATCCAGGCACTCCAAAGGTCTCCAAATCCTGGGGAAGACCCTACAGGCGAGCATGAGAGAACTGGGTCTATTAATATTCTTCCTTTTCATAGGAGTCATCTTGTTTTCCAGTGCTGTGTACTTCGCTGAGACCGACGACCCAGAATCGGGGTTCAGCAGTATCCCCGATGCGTTCTGGTGGGCGGTGGTCTCCATGACTACAGTGGGCTACGGGGACATGTGCCCGGTAACCATCGGGGGCAAAATCGTCGGGTCTTTATGTGCCATCGCTGGTGTGCTCACCATCGCATTACCCGTCCCTGTCATCGTCTCCAATTTCAACTACTTCTACCACAGGGAGACGGAGCACGAAGAGCAGTTCCAGTACACTCATGTGACATGTGGCCAGCAGCAGCCGTCGTTTGGGGAATTCAAAAAGAGTGACAGCAAACCGTCCCTCTGCAAATCAGACTACATGGACTCTGACGACGCAGACTCCATCAAATATACCAATTGCAGTCCACACAAAGCATACACGGGAAAGCTAACTGATGTTTGATTGTAGACATAATACGCATCAATGGTGTACTAAGAAACGTGCGTTTCTTTCAGTGAGTACATCTCCATTCTGCGCTCTGGCTCGAGTAGATTGGCCAACTCTTATTTCCGACATCCCTAATGCAAAAATGGATTCTTTAATATCATGACAGTGGATAAATTAACTGTGGTTTGTGAATTCACAATTTTCCCTGAAATCGTCTTCCATTACGCGCGCTCATCCTTGTTTCTCCGTCATTTAGAGGTGATGGGTTAAAACAAAGATAAGTCTTTAGCTTCAAAAACATGATCAGCTTCACCTCTTGCTGTAGCACTTTATTAACGTACTCTCTTAGTAATGCGTAATTTATTAGCCTAATTGCAGGCGTTTTGTCGTTTCAAAAGTTTACATTTGATTTTCCTGTTTGGTGTAGAAAGAGATGGGACGAAACATAGGACCAATTTGTCTAAATTATGTCAATCCAACTTACTTGTGGGCAGTGCAATGACTTCAACATTAAGGTCACAGTGATTCGACCATTACCCCTATCATTTCCTCCATGTCAATGGTATTGCAATTTCATTGACAGTGGCTTTCTGCGCTGGCAGCCCTCTGTGTGTTATCTTGGAGGAATCAGCGGGTCGGTTGTTTCCATGAGAGGATGCCATTGTCTGTTATAGTGGAAACACCGTCAGTGGCGTGTGCGCCTTTTGGCGACGCGCACCAACATCGATAAGCAGCTGTCTGGATCGTGACCAGCAGCAGACAAGCCAGCGCTTCCTCGTGGCCAGCAAATAACAATAATACGCCCTCTAAATTAACTCAGATGCTCAACAAATGATTTGATCAGGTATGGATTGCCATGAAAGTATTGACCATGAAGTAGGTTATATCGACTAAATGTTCTGTACTGTTAACATTGTTTACAAAATGTCGTTTTATTTATGTCTACAGTATCATGTCACCAAATGTAGGCTTAGGCCTGTTGCACATTGTGCACTGAAGTAAAAATCATTCAGTAGGCCTATCAGATGAATCTGGAATTAGGCTAATTATCCTACACACGCTCGTTGAAATACACAGATGCTGAATGCGTTTAAGTTGATGGGGGGGATGAGCTTCCTCGTAGTGTTTCGAAATGCGGGATTCATTTGAAGGAGACATTTCCAAACCCACAGCGCCACTGTGTGGATGAAAAGCGGCGCCGCAGACGGCCGTGGAGGCAAAATATTGTTTCTATAGCAACCATCCAGACTGTTCTAGATCTTCTGACATGGGCAAGACACACAGCCTTAAATAATAGGAGGAAGGCTCGACTGAGGCCATCACTGGTCGTGTTTTAAATTGCTTTCAATAATGCTGCGTCACAGTACCGACTTAAGTTAATGTAGATATATGAAATAATTATGACAATTATTTTGGCAGCTATAGTTATAGATATCCATGTCAGGTCCGATATCTGCGCACCTTAGACATGCAGAGAACGACCCGTATGCTTATACATCCTTGCTGGCAGACATCCATCCACATCAAAAGCAAAACAACTGATTCATTGGTGAGTGTAGACACAAAGACCCCCCCCCCCCCCCCTTGACTCAAGGCAGTGGAATGAACTTGATATTGGCTACTAATATTCATGTTAGGCTATATAGCACAGGTCACCTTGTTTGAGGTCATATCACACCACAACAGCACCTTACTGATATGACCACAATCTACAAACCCCCCTCATCCCCATCCTCATGTTTTGGTGAATTGCTGGAGACAGAGATGGAATAATAATTCATACAGACATTTCACTGTGTCGTGAGGATGACACACTCACCCTCTAATTGGTTGGATTACGAGAGGCGTTACCTGAAGCCCATTACAGACGCAAAGCCGACGAGTGGGAATAATAAACGATGCAGACCAGTGGCCATGGCACATGACAGAGACCCGTTGAACTTCGAACTCATATGTCTTCTTCAATCATGACGAGGGAGGGTGACAACCCCGCCAGCCGTAGAGGTGAGTTGATGCACCAGGCAAACTGACGCTCTGTTCTCTACAACCTATTCATAACAACAGTTGTCACTGTCGCCTGCACTTGCAACTCCCTTTTTTAAGAGTAGAAGGTCATATCTCGAGTGTTGTTATTGATCGACAGACATGTTTTTAAATAGGGCATATAAAGGATGTGACTGATTTCCAGCACCTCTTCGTTAGGCTTAATGGCACACAACCTCAGGTAGTTCTTACTCTTCTCCCCAGTGTCTCACCTCCCTCTTCCCAGTGCTACCATACTGTAGCCTACCCAATCCACGCCTAGACGGGCACAAATATTCACATGTTGCAGCACCATCGACGTCAGCTGATAGTCATTTGTCAAAATCCAATCCATGAGTCATAGGAGCAGTGGCCTGTTTTGGCCACACGGTGGCAGTGCCTCCCCTTTTGAGTTGTCGACTGCGGGAATGCCAGCGCCTCGGGCTGAGCACAATATCGCAGGCTCTGATTGGGCCTTGCTGAGATGCAGCCGGATGGAACTCAGTTTCATTCCAGCTTTATCCTAACAGAGAGTGAGATGACAATCAATTCATATCAGTAAATGAGTCCAACAAGTGTTATCATGATATCATTTTAAACCATAGAGGACACAGCGTTCATGTCCGATGTTTGCAAGACTATCTTCATTCACAACACCATATATTTGCCAGTGGGAGGTAGATGAAATGAGATGCAAAAACCCCCCACACATGGGAAACATTTCTAGAGATTTTACCGAACAGCATTCTTCCCACCAGTGTCTTGTGTTTCTGGAGGCAGGGGAAGATAACATTCAGAATATCCAAGGCCCATCCCAGAGAGTGCACTTAACCTTAACCTACCCACCCCCACCCCTCTACACACACACTCTCTCCCCCCCCCCCCCCCCCCCCGTCATACATCATAGATGAAACCTCCAGTACAGTAGTGTACCGTGCATATAAATATACTGTAGCGTAGCACAGTGTAGACCCTAACCAACCATGATCCAACCCTGGCCTAAAGCCCGAAATGGAGCGCCATTAGAAGTATACAGAGACCCTACATGAGACCACTGTACACTCCTGAGCGCGCTGTAACCCTCCTCTGCCACTCCCTAGGGAGCGATAGAGAGTGACACGACCGGCTCAGTGAGTCATCCCTGGTGCTCTGGGATCCACTAGGTGTCCTGGCCCAGCATATGCAGTCCGTGTTGTGAGAGGTAAACAGGTTTCCCCTTGGATGACACTGCTGTGGACAGGGCCGGGTTACACTCTGACAGCTATTGTTAGCCTCTCTGTTCTGTCGTCGTCGTCGTCGTCGTCCCCCACCCCCCCGGTGAGGGGAACTGTCCAGAAGACTCTCCCCCGCTGCCGCCCACACACGAACACACACGCCTCTCCTCTTTTCTGTTCTACCCTTCTTCTTCTCCTTCTTCTTCTCCTCCTCCTTCGTCTCTCTTCAGGAGAGATGACGGAGGAGAACAGACAGTGGAGGTCAAGCCTGATGAGAGAGGAGAGGAGAGACACGACAGAGATTGACCTGATTCTGCTGATACTGTAGCAAGCGCTGGGAAGATAGGAGTTGAGCAGTGTGTTGCTTTTATTCAGGGGACCTTTAGCTCGCTGTGTGTGTGTGTGTGTGTGTGTGTGTGTGCACGTGTGGTGTGCGTGTGCGTCTGTGTGTGTGTCTTGTGAACTGTGAGTGCCAGACAGGTGGCTCTGAGTGGCAGTACACCCCCCCCAGGATCTGACAGGTTCATTCTGCCCAAAGGTCAAAGTTATTTAAAGTACTGGATGCATTGATTCCTACTTAATCCATGGATTTATGTCACTTATGTTTGATGAATTACCATCATGTGAGCCCCTTGGCCCTCCCCCCTCCCCCGCCTTCCTCTACCCCACCCCCCTAAATAGCTCAATGGCAGGTACTGTGAGTACTGTGAGTTGTCAGTTGTTGTGCTGTGAGTTGTCGTTTATGGCCTGTGTATTGTGTTACGCCCCCTGCTGGTTTGCAGCGATTGAGCCTGCACACACGAATGGAGACATTGGGTTTCAACAGTCATTCTCACATCGAACATGAGGGACACACAGTACAACAGCAACAACAACATCATTCAGTGTAGGAGAATTTGTTGAAATGCCTCTTGAGGTTTTCACCACAGACTATCAACACGGTGTATACAATAGTTACCCTGTCCCTCACCCTGTACACAAACATACTCATGTATTATGTATTGCAGCTTTGTATTGTTATAACAGACTTGTGAGAGCTGTTATGTCATCCTCTCCTTTTCAAAGGACTATGAAAGTCTCTTCAAATATGTGGTCGTGAACTGAGGTGGCAGTGCTGAGCTACTCAAATATACGCCACGTAGCTGACGCTTTTATCCAAAGCGACTTCCATTGCAGTGAGTGCATACATTTCAGTATATATGATCCCAGCAGGAATCAAACCCACAACCTAAGCGTTGTTAGCGCCATGCTCTACCAACTGAGCCACAGAGGACCACTCAAATGTATACTCAACCGTTATTTATTCAGGGAAAACACACTGAGACCAAGGTCTCTTTTCCGGGTTCGCCCTGTCTGCATATAAATACAATTACAAAACGACACATTGAATATACAACAGCAACACAGTAAAATACAAAATACAAACAATAATTAATCCAAAACAAGCGCAAATGTAGCTCAGGCCATGCCTGTACAGAAAGCACACTGGAAAGCAAAACGACAAGAAACCAGTATTCATAATAGGGCACAGACTGATTTACTACGAGCAAATCTTCCATACAGTATGTCGAACAAAATGGCCGCTGGTTGGGTGTAGCGTTGGCCGGCTGATACTGTACATGCCATTGCATAGCAACAGCTCTTACTGCTGTGTGTGGAATCAGGAAGCAGTAAACAGGAAGTGACGGCCGCTCCGCTGTCCTGGTCCTCCAGCCTGAATGTGTGATTGTGATGGAGATGGCCTGGAGTGTCTTGCAGGCTGTGTGTATCTGTGTGTGTGAGTGTGTGTGTGTGTGTGTGTGTGTGTGTGTGTGTGTGTTGAGTATGTGTGCGCATGCGTGTGTATCTGTGTGTGTGTGTGTGTAAGTGTATCTATGTGTGTGTGTGTGTGTGTGTGTGTGTGTGTGTGCGAGTGAGTGGGTGAGACAGAGAGAGCAGGGGAGACAGGCTGTATTGAGGCAGTGGGGAGATGAACAAAAGGACTAATGCTGCATAAAGGAGGCATAGAGCAGAGCAGAAAAGAGTGTGGGATTCTGGAACACAGCGTACAGCCGGTCCTTTAGAATAGCTTGTGCTACTTTGAGCTTCACGCCAAAGCCTCCCATCAGAGGATGGGGTGGGAGACTTGCGTTACGGCATGGTGACAAAACAATGTGACATGTTGTAGGCTGCGAGAGCAGGGTGTATTCTTTCTGGCACGGTGTACAGTAGCTCTGCTTACGCCCCGCTTCTGTGCTTTTACTGTCCCTCCAATTCAGATTCTATCCGATATCCGTATTCTGAGCTGTGTTACACTTACAGTAACCTTTTTATGGGTGAATACCAAGAGGAGGGTACAATGTGTTGCTGTTATATCCCAGTCTGTGTAGCATGTGTAACCTAATGTACTTGTACGTGTTTTTTCAAGCTTACGGCTGGATCGTGACCAGAAAAGCGACTGAGACAATTAGCCTAGCATGACCGAAGCTAATCATACTGTCAACTGGAACTAGATTTGCTGTTTTCTTTTGGTTTTTCAGAGGAAGAAAGATGAGGGGAAAAAAATCCCCCCCCCCCCCCCCCTCCTTCCATGGCGCCGTGTCAAACTGAAAACACACAAGGTCAAACTCACCCAGCCACAGTATCACGCTCTCTAAAACGCTGGGAGGTGTTAGCCCCCGCCCACCCGTCCACCCGTCCACCACCACCCCCCCCCCACCCCCCCTCGATGGGAGAGCCTGCTCAGCTGAGACCAGAGAGGAAACACTTGCTTTATTTCTTTTTTTTTTTCTTCTTTTTTTTTCCTATGAAGATACAATAAACAAATGGACAAAGAAAAAAAAAAAAATATATGAAAAATAAACAAAACCAAAAACAGGACTCCCAGAAAGTCCATCAGTGACTCTGAACACACAACATTGACAGGACAGGACAGGACAGGACATCAGGACAGGACAGGACATCAGGACTGACTTTGCGAGGAAAAAATAAAACTGCGAAGCTACGACTTGCAGAGGCGATGAACTGAGGTACTAAAAGAAGTTACTTGAATCATCTACCACATCCATGACACTTCATCACGGTATATATGTGGATTATGGCATCCATCAAGATTACTTTGTCTTGGGGGGGAGAAATGCTCCTCTCGCAGTAGAGAAACATGTGTGGGTGAACTTGTAGATACACATTAAGACTATGTTCTGTACATTGCATATCATGTTCTAATACCAAAACATATAATAGCATGCTTGTAAAAGTAGGGCATGGAGGCAGAAATAAGGAAAAACTACAGTTTTCATTCTATCAAGAGCTCAAGCTGCTCCAGTACCAGTAGTCTGACCTGTGGGAACAAAGACAGCTCACTGATATATAAATATATATATATATATATATAAATATATAAATTTAAAAAAGAGAATAATGTATCTGTTCTGCTCGGCTGGTGGAGTTTTAACATTGTTAAATCTATATTTTTTTAAGGTATCATATATGTTTTATATGAAAAGGGATTGGTTAAACTGGTGACTTATTTTTCAGATTTCTAACATTTTTGCTAAATAATGATGTGTGTTTGAGTTTCTATTTTTCTTTTTTTTTTTTTTTTTTTTCAATTTTGCCTTGATAAAAACACAGCGGTGGAGAATTCAAGAATGGCTTCCTGTCAAAAAAACTTAAGACCCTTTTTCCTCAGAATGTTTGCGCAGGGAAATACAGTTGAATGAGATGCAGGTGATTAACATATGATCATGTTTTGTTTTTTATGATTTAAATGATTTTGATTGTTTTATTGTTTTCGTTTTTTTGTTATTTTTTAATCAGAATGCTGTATCACTGTTATTGAAGGCATCTACCTCAGTGTCCATGTTCATTTCAATGGAATTTCACCCTGGACGCCATTCGTTCTCCCCTCAAACCCTGTCACAACATTAGTACTGGGTTGTAAACCTGACATGCAAGTTCAACCATTCAAGCTAACAAGTCATGTGACCCACCCCCCCGTCCCACCCCCCCGTCCTCCCCTTACCCCTCCTGTTCCTCCACCATTGTGATGATGACTCCACTGTTCCAGCCACTGTGCTCGACACCAGCCTCAAACTTTTCACTTTAGATATTAAAAACATGACTCACAGGCAGCCACGGGAGAGTTTGTTTAGATCGAAAGATCTACACTTAAGCGTAGGGAATGATGAATTGTGATATTGGATAATGTTCGTGGTGATCATCACATTCTGTATGCAATAGGTTTCAATATACTCTGTGCATCTCACAATACACCATTCAACCCAACTCATTTACCAACCCCACATCACTACTGATGAGCTGTTTATCTCTTTCAGGCCGTTAGCTGGCAAGGCCACCGCGAATATGACATCAATTCAGCCCAATCAAATGGACATGGTCACTATTTAATGAGAGACATCCAAAGTGCAGTGCAGAGAATATTTGGGTTCCAATTGCCATGGATATTGAGGCCAGTTCACAGCCATTGACTCCAGTGGTGAGCCAGGGAGGCCAGCAGCAGTGCAGAGTGACACCGCTGTCCCATTTCCACACCAGGGGATATGAAGGAGAGCATAGAGAGAGCAATAGGTAGAGAGGGAATATGCGTTTCCATGTGAAAGCGAGATGCATTTCTGTTCTTTTCTTTGAGATTTTCATACTATTATTGCCATGTTTATTTGGACATTTCCTCCTTCATTTGTGACCTATTTTTGATAAATAAATATTTTATTCTTATGTTTTTTTTTTATCCTTTTCATGTGGCAGCTTCAGAAGGCCTGATGATGATGTGTTATTGTTTTTCTGTTGTGCCACTGCATTGGTTAAAATGTGGGCAGTGTGGTTATAAAGAGGTGTGTGTGTGTGTGTGTGTGTGTGTGTGTGTGTGTGTGTGTGTGTCTGTCCATCTGTCTGTGTGTGTGTGTGTGTGTGTGTGTGTGTGTCTGTGTGTGTGTGTGTGTGTGTGTGTGTGTGTGTGTCTGTCCGTCTGTCTGTGTGTGTGTGTGTGTGTGTGTGTCTGTGTGTGTGTGTGTGTGTGCTAGTTGAAGGAAGATGCAGTGCATCACATTGTTAAAGCCACCATCATGACATTACCTTCCTCTGTTCTGCCAGGAGAACCTCGCCCCACCCTGCCCGTTCTCCGCTAGCTCGGGCTGCTGCTACAGTCAGTGGAGAGAAATCAGTGGTTTCTCAGATTTGACCTACATAAGAGAGAGCTATGTATCGCCTATGGTACAGCAGCAGGCAGAGTGAACAGCCCCTACAACATTCACGGTACCGTCTAGCGATCGCTCTGCACAAACAACTAGTGAGTCCTAACGTCCTCACAGGAGGTCCCTAAACTATGCATCGTTGACTTCGTCAGTTGTCACGCTAATCTTCCTAAACCGTTTGTCACCCCCCCCCCCCCCCCCGTCTCTGATGCAGTCAACACGTGTCCTACGACAGATACAGGTGCAGTCCGCCGCAAACCTGAGGGAGCAGCCTAAGTCTGTTTCGGGGCCTAACCGGCTTACGATTGACGAGTCCCGCCGTCCCAAAAGGGTCCGTGTACGTCAGAAACAGAGCCGAGAGTCCTGCACTGTAGCTCCGCCCACCGCTGCTGGTTAAAAACCAGTCTCCCAAAAAACAGAGTGATGGGATTTGAAAATTCCAACAGTGAAAAAGAGATTAGGCAACTGTGAGGCACTAAACCCTCTCCCTCCACCAGCAGCAGCTCTAGTGACTGACCCAGTTAGGGGAAGTTGGCAGGTGTGCCAGTTCCAGAGACATAGCGGGGTGCCAGCTGTGGGGAGCAAGTGGGGGGTGCCAGTATCCTCCGTGGTGGTGCTACAGGTCGGGTACTGATGTTCTAGTTCTGGGAGGGGGGGGACGGACGGGGGACGGGGAGGGACGTATCAAATGGTGTTTTGCACACAGTCGGTGACGAGACTGTCCCCTCTGGAGACGAGCAGGCGGCCGATCCAGCGTCAGCGAGCTAGCTAGCTAGTGAGGCTATTGGGCTCCAACTCCAAAGCCACACATTAAGGTTCCAAAGGCTTAACACTTCAGGCGTGACGGTGCCACCGAGTTGAATGTGTGGCACAGGCTGGGGGGGGGGGGGGGGGGGAGGCCGGGGGGAGGCGGGAAATCGGAGGACGGGCTCGTTGTCATGCGTGGAACGGGACGAGGGACGGTATCAAACACGCGTGTTCCATCCATGCATAACAACGAGCCCCGTCCTCCGATTTCCGCCTCCACCAGCCTCTAACGGCGTGGCGGGTCCCCTGGACTGTAGAGCGACCGCAGGGAGATCAAAGGGCAGAGGTTTCCATCGCTCCTTTGAATCATTTCACACCATGTCACATCTTCTTTTGTCAGCTCTTCTTTTAATCTCTTTGAGCTTCCAGCAATAGTAGGCTAGGTGGAGGGCCGCTCTCCCTTCTACCATAGGAACAGCATGTCAATGAACAAGGGGAAGGAGAGGTTCCTGGGATAGTGCAATGAAACGGTATATTTTCATAGAAGCATTTCATGAGATTCATGCTGAACAGCAAGAACGTGCAGGGAGTGCATATTTAGTAGCAATTTCAAGGTTTATGCATGTTTCAAGCGTTACAATATATCTGCATCTACAACTTTCGCATAACTTGCATATTTCATGTATCAGAGAATCTATGAATTGCTTAGTATTGTATCTCTAAGTCCATTTGAACATTGCACAGTGTTTAGGTTCAATGAAGCTTTGGGAATAACTTCATTCTTTCTCGTGTATTCAGTTTTTCAGTTTCTGACCAAAGAGCAGTAGATAAGGTAGATCTACAACGGTGCTCGTACATTTGGGAGCTATGCTGACTTAGGCCATGACACAAATAGTCACAAATAGTCAAATAGTCACAAATAGTCAAATAGTCACAAATAGTCATAAAAAGACGTGAATATACAAATAATAATTGCTGCAACTGTAACCATCCTCTATAGCCTAGAAGCTGACAGTATCCACTGTATAACAATAAGCAACATTGCATGTCAGAATAATTCAGTCTCACAACAGTGAAGTTGATGTTGGTGCATATTTGCTGATTTGCTGATCTGATTTGTCTGTTTGTCTCTGTCTGCGCATGTACAGTACACATAAATATAGTGCCTTACATTGAACACATGTTCCTAATAACAAACATAGAAATGAATGCATATTTTAAAATCCCATCTGGTGGCTGATGCTGGAAATCAGCGCGAGCTAAAGCATGACGATTGAAGCATGATTCTCTCTTCCTCTGAGTCCCTCAAATAACTCCCCCAGCTAAACATTTACCAGAAATGTAGTGTGCTTGTGTTTCTCCACCCTTCTCCTGAAGTATGTGTACTTGCGCCTCTGCGCTACATTGATCTAAGCTTGACCACTTACTGTACTACAATCTATTCCCATTTAAATCCATTTGGGAAAGTGCTTATGGGGAGAGGGGAGAGAAATGGGGGCACAGCATATCAATACCAGCTTAAAGGCACATGAGATGATTGGTGTGTGTCCATTTATAGTCTGTGTTGAAACGTTTCAGCCTTCAGTCGTGAGCACTCATAGGGGGGCAGTTTCTCGGAAGACAGATGAAGTCTAGTCCTGGACTAAAGAACACTTTCAATGGAAAATCCCGCACGGAAGATGCTTTTTAGTCTAGGATTAGGCTGAATCTGTGTCCGGGAAACCAGCCCTTCGTCGTCTAAGCCTAAATCTTCCTGACTGTGTGGAATGTACACACCATTTACCGCTACACAAAATTCTTTTTTTGTTGAGTCATACCATAGTGAAAAAGAGAATTTAACTGAAGTCATATCAAGGTAGATTCACAAGACCATATTTCAAAGACAGGAATTATTTTCTTATATGTACATGGAGTGCAATGCCATTGCATGACAAACTAATCCATAGCTTTTTTGGGTTCAGTTGCAAGTAACTAGATATACAAGTAAGGTTCATGTACAGAAAGTGACTCCACCTGCTTTATGCTCTTGCATGTCCTTTACATCTGAATGAGTGTAAGGGAACCGGCTGCTGTGACATCATCCCTATCCCCAGGCATCGTACGGTATCGCGGAGCCTTACTAGCATGTGCAATCCGCTGACATGTACTTGAAGCAAGTCCTATAAAAACACGCACTCGTCAAACTGTTTATCTCATGGCGTCCCCTGCTTCTGCATCCGAGTCATGAACCGTTGACCGCTAACTTTTATTGTAAAAATAGCTACAAAAGAGCTTAAAAAAAAACCTTCTGAGTGTTTTAAACGGGTGTCTGTCTGTCTGTCTACAAATCCTCCGATTGTGTCCTCTGTCCTGTGTTCTTGAACTTACTAAAGTTACTTTTTTGTTAACTTCAGTAACCGTGTGGTTTAATGTATGATACATGAAATAAAATAGTGTTGTCATAGAGAGTAAACAAAAACACTTTAATAATGTATATATGTATGGCTTGGAAAACGTACATATATGCCCAATAAAGTCATCTTGAATACTAGTTGTGACTACTGTAAGTTTACCGTGGCCTTTTATTTGTCGTTAATGTATTGAGATGTTGTAAATGAAATGTACCATAATGATAAAACTGTATATTAAACTTAATGAGGCTTTATGTTTCTACCACTTATGTTTAATAAATAAATGAACTGTGTTAAGTCGTATTTGGCCTTTCTATGCATTGTTCTAAAATGTGGGAGTGAAACTGTCATAGTAATTACAGTGAAATAGTCAACATGTATACACACGCACACACACACACACACACACACACACACACACACACACACACACACACACACACACACACACACACACACACACACACACACACACACCAAATATGCTCTGATGCCAGCCAAACCACACAGTGAACTACCACAGCCGGTTGACAGGTGTGTTTAATCAGTTTACCCTTTCTTGACTCCACCTCTCCTGGTACGTACAGTAGGTGGCGCCAGTGAGCAGGTACGTACCGCCCATCACACATCCTAATCGAACCCCTAAATGTGAAACAACACCTTTCTATGGATTGTACGGAATCACGTTCTCTCTATATCCTCTATATTCCAAGGACACAGTTATCTTCTACCCATGTACTGTGTACAGGCAGGCTGGGGGTGGGGGGTGTTAAATCATACTGGACTGTTCTTACTGTATATAATGTTTCAGATGTCTATTTGATTTTATTATTCTATTGTCACTTTATTTTGTTGTTGTTGTTTGTGTTGTGAGCTGCTGTAATGCCTTAATTTCCCCTCGGGGATCAATAAAGTACCTATCTATCTATACGAATACGAGTATATCAAAATGTATACATGCGCAATACTTTGAGTAGCCCTGTCAGAGACACGTAAACTCTAATGTCACCCTTAGACCTTGAGGATGTCCGCTTGGCCTAATGGTGGACACGTGTGTCTTCTACACGGGTTCAAACCCTGCCTGTCACCAGAACCAGCCCTATCGGTGTCCTGGCTGGCTGTGTTTAGAGAGTGGTGACCAGACAGACACGGTACCAGGTATCACATGACTCTCTGGAGCCCCAGTCCTCATACAAAAGTAATGGCTCTAAGTTGTAGGGAAACACAGCAATTATGTAAGAAACACTGTCTGAGGAAGTTACCAAACACGGCAGGTCCAGGTAAGATCCGGCTAGGGACGCAACATGAAGGCTACTCTACACAGAAATACAGGGAATACAAGTAGTAGATATTTAAAACCTGCAATTTCATGACTACTACAGAGCTTAGAGCAGGGGAGGCTGGTGGTGGTACTGTAGAAAGGCTCAGGACAGGCTCATTGTTATGCATGGCATGGGATGAGGAATGGTATCAAACACGTGTATTTGATTCCGTTCCATGCATTACAATGAGCCTGCCCCTCGATTTCTACCTCCACCAGCCTCCCCTGGTTTAGAGCCTGTGTAGGCCTCCTTGCTTCAGTTTGGTGTCATGGATTTACAGGATGGATTATTATATTGCTGGATTTTAGTATGGTAGCCTAAGCCTGTACGGTATGGTATTAGTATGGTAGCCTAAGCCCTTACACATATCAGACGGTTCCATGATTTTGTCCATCCAGGGCTGGAAACGGTCTTCACCAGTTACATAAAAACAGTCACATGAATCATAAAAACATAAGATCATCATCATCATCAGTCACATTACACATTTAGGAAACAAACTCCTGTTCTGCCTTATCACTGTCCCTATTGTACCTGCCCAGAATAAAACACACAGCCTCCATCACATGGTCAAGACACCCACAGCCCTGGGGGACAAAGACGTTTTTAAACAGAAATGTCTTGTGGTCTTTGGCACCCTAAAGCTGTGACCAGAGGAGAGATGTTGGATGGAGGGAGAGTGATGGAGGGAGAGTGATGGAGGGAGAGGGATGGAGGGAGAAGAATAGTGCAGCACAGCCAGCGCCCTCCTCCTGACAGAGTTGAGGAACAGGTCCTTAAGCCTGTTACATATTAATTACAGTATAAGGGGTAGAATTGATTCATATTTATGAATGAGGGCTGCTATAGTGAAGTCATTTATTATGAATATTAAAATTAATGAACATAAGATGGAAGTTGTGTGGTTAATTGGTTATTGATATTCTTTTTGTTTTGTGACAAACCATACAAGCTGAAAAAGCATTACAATAAAATAAAAAATATCCATATTATGTGTTGGATTATTGCCTGCATTATCTGTCTGCAAAAGTATGTGTGTCTAAAACAATTTCCCCTCTGGGACATTAACGTTTATCTGATCTGATCCTATCTGATGATATGCGTCTGACACAATGTGCTATTCCGTTCTATTTTCTTAATGGGCGCCATAAAATATTAAATATTAATAAGAAATTAAGAGGAGTGTGATGTTATGTAAGCCCCCTATGCCTGAGATATCTGTAGCAGAGTACACGTGTTACTGACGAAATTTACAACATGCTATACATGGATTCATTAATAAACTGATACAAGATACTTCACGCATCCGAAATGGTAACATAAGATGACGTCGGATGGTGGAGAAACATGTCGCCTACATGTGATGTCTTTCTGTAATAAACACAAGAAAATGCGTGTGTGGTTGTTTTTGTTGTTGTTGATGATGATATATGTTCGGGGATACGACCAGCACGACTGATTCAGAAGAAAGCCCCATTAATGGGACCCAGGGACCATGATATAATGCACCTATTGGTGAGACCTTCATGTGGGGAATCCCCGCACGGCTGGCAGAGGAGGGGGGGTTGGGAGCGGTGGCGCGCCTCCCACTCCTCCAGAGCTATTTATAGAAAGAGCCATTTTCTTTGAGGGGATTAGGAAATCTATTTTTGAAAAGACTCGCTGTAACCCAAACCATGTATGAATCGGAGCGGTAGGTGAACTGAGCTTAATGACAACAGAAGTCATACAGTCACCCCCCCAAGGACGACGACAATGATGATTAATGAATGCCATGGATTATAATTGTCGTGCACATGTATGAAATGCAAGGGTTTTCGGATACATGCACCATTTATTATTTGTGTTCATGTCTTCCCGTTACCCGTGTGCGTGATGGTAAGACCCACACATTACATTCAATACACGTGCTGTTTGAAGGGGAAATTAGCCTGTATAACGGAGAGACACACCGAGAGGTCACGGTAGATGCCTTTTCACTTTCCCCTGCGTAAAGACGCATACCGACAGTTCTGTCCTCAGTGTTCTCCCGACGCGGGAACATTTTGATATTTCAACGCATTGCGGAATTCGACACCCACGTATCAACCTGCTTCTAAACACAGTGAGGTACAGCTGGGCTACAGAACGAGTGTTTACAGTGAAAGAAATGACACCTATAGCATACACCAGCAGTAGCGCACCGCAATCTCTATTGCCATAAACACAGTGAACGTGATGACAATTACAATGATCATGTACATTCAAAGGCTTCAAGTGTGGCGGTATGATTGGTTGAGCTGTGATTTATGGGGGGATTATTATACAGTGTGGAGAGAATCATGGACTAGATAATGCACGCGTTATTAATACGGCGGGGCACAAGAATGGAACATCGAATACAATACAGCTAAACACATTCCACAGGTTCACAGACTGTACATACACGAACAATGTTGTATGATTCTACATCGTGGAGAAAATCATAAACTGCACACGTTATTAAGAGAGCAGGGCACACATACTACCAATGATAGAATCGCCCGCTAGGCAAAGAGAGCAAAAGAGAACCTTACAGTGATCGCATTATTTTCGAGAAAGAGAGACGAGTCTGAGATGATGGAGTAACACCATTGCAGTGACCCTCATTTTCAGAGCGGATGTCCTTGGATTACTGGGTAATCCCAGTTGAGATTGTCGGACGAGGACTTTCTCTGTAGCCTCTCTCCGGGACATTAACACCCAGTCACGGTCCTCTGTGTTTCCAAGATCAGCAGTTTAAACCCACCCTTCAGATCCACCAATCACCCGGACACATTATTTAGAACCCCTTAGCGTCAGTTGGGCCTGATCCTGACCGCATTGATTGGCTGAACGAGAGAGGGGCATTGTGGGCCAAATATTGACCCAGGGCTGCCCACAGTGTGAGAGTACGGGAAGGATTAAGCACTGTTTAGTAATGAGCTACTCAATCTGAGAGTCATTTACTTTAGGTCATTTCATAATAAGGCTTGAATTAGATTGAACACGTCTGATGTGAGTTAGTCTTGTTGACTTCATTTACGAGGTACAGGACTGTACATCAGTCAATCTGTCAGTCACACATCCCCCATAATTGTCAGAGAGCACAGACAAATTGGGAATGCACATTATTCTGAATCGACCTGGTCTTCTCTTAGGTCCAACTATAAGGTATATCTAT
>NC_139674.1:13403215-13420715 GCF_951799395.1 Argentina silus
CAGGAGCAATGTGTGTGTGTGTGTGTGTATGTGTGTGAGCAGGAGAATGGGGGGGACTGGTACAGGCTGCAGTTGTGCAGCAGTATGTTCATTCAGCTGTGTGCCTACCTCCCTCCCTCCCTCCTTCCTTCCTTCCCTCCCTCCCTTCTCCTTCCCTCTCCATCCTTCTCTTCCTGACCTCTCATCAGGTCGGGGGTGAGGCAGGTGAGGGCCAGTGTTCCAGGCCAGCAGGTGGAGAGAGAGAGGGGGGGGGGGGGGGTGGAGAGAGAGAGAGAGTGTTTAAGGAAGCAGCACCACACCGCTGCACTTGACCTCTCCACTCCCACCTACGGCCACACAGCTGGCTGCTCTGTTATATCAGACACAGACTGGCAGTGCATTAGGGACTTTAGGAAGTCTGGGGAATAGGTTGTGTTGTGAAAGAGCACGCACACACACACACACAATTTTGTCTCCATTAGGCCTGCAGGCAAATACTGTATCAATACTCTAAAGTATTATTAATATTTATCTAACGATGATAGGATGACTGTACATTTTTTCTATGGCGCTGGCAGGTTTCTTTTTCCCCTCCATCGTCAACAATTCTTCTTTATGGCAATTGCGAGGCTCCTAGAACCTATCCAGCTGTTCTAACCCCAACCCTCAGCGCGGTCCTTTGGGGAATGTCGCCACTCAGTCACCTGAATGGTGTTTGTATTGACTGGGTCATTGACGAGGTGGCCCATTCAGGTCAATGTTATGATGAGGAAGGTGCAATGAACTGTAGATACTGGTGGCGATGTGTGTAAAGCAAAGGTGCCTTTCTGTGTGACGTCTCCCTATTGGACACCAAGTCAAGCTCCCATCACAGAGAAGCTGGGCGGTACACACCACTTTGCGTACTACAATACTGGGTATCCCTTCTATCAAATCCAAACATGCACACACACACATGGTATGAGGTTGTATTGCGTAACTGTCTCCCCTCCACACACACACACAACCCCCCCCCCCCCCCACACACACACACACATAGTGGTGTGCACTATGTTCTATGTCCATTCTCTCCCCTCCCCCACGTGTCACTTTGACTCCGTCTCCGTTGACTGTCACGTGACACAGGTCTAATAATAGCCCCCCAGAGTTGGGCCCCAGCGCCCCCCAGGGCTGTGTGTTCGTCTTGAAGGGCGCTATGTGACTCATCTGCACGCTACGGGGCCTAAAAATAGCAGAGAAGAAAAAGGGGGGAACGGCGTGGGGCAGGCGTTATATAAGGGACCTGTGTGTTGTGTGTTTATGAATGAAGAGGACGGGGGGGGCTACATTCATAAGTCCCCGCCGCAGCTGCTGCTGCCGCCTAGCCAACCCCCCCCCCACCCCAACCCCCACACACACACCGCCCACCCATCCCGGATTCTACGTGTCACACTCGGGCCCTGCGAGGAAATCATCATACACTGCAGGAGGAGCCACACTGAGTGTGAGAGTGTGTGTGAGTGTGTGTGTGTGTATGTGCTTCCTGTGTGTGCACACGTGTGTGTGTGTGTGGCTTTTGAAAGAAAAATACCCACCCTGGTTATGAAATATATTGAACATGCTGAGAACAAAATCAAATTTAACAAGTGAATCAAATTAAACAAATGAATCAAATCAAATGGGCACCGCGCCGTGCCTCTTCAGCGCTCCGGGGACGGGGGGGTGTATCCCAAAAACTCTCTCCCTCTCCAAACCGATACAAACACAAATCAATAGGTAAAGCAGCAGTGTTCAAACACGCATGACAATGAGCCCCGTCCTCCGATTTCTACCTCCGCCAGCCTCCCCTGCGCACGAGGTACGGTACAGGTCAATCAGAGCAGTTAACAAACAGCTGCAGAGAGCAGAGCAGCATTGCAGGGTACGGTAATGCAGCAGTGTTCATACTGTAAAATCTAGAGAATCTCACTAAATATTCACCATCTATCGAGCAGCGTTTATATACTGGCAAGTCTACGGCGTGAGGGAAGGTATCTGGAGGATGACATCATGTCATCATAATGCCGTATTGTAGCCGTGCCTCCGTGAAAACGTCGGGGGGGGGAGGGGGGGGGGGGAATTCCACATTGGACCAGGTTCCGTGGCCAGAGGACGACTACCAACAGGAGCAGTCCATCACAGTGTGTACAAGAACACTGACAGCACAAGGCACCCTCCTTCTACTAAACCTATACAAATCAATAGGTGTGTCACACTATATGCACTTTGTACCTGCTGTGTATCATCTCATTTGTTCGTACATCACACACAGGTGGTGTGTGACCTCGGTAAGTCATGCCAATCGTTCTCAACACCTGGAAATGCAAATCGGCGTCAATAAATATTGGAAATTGAATCTCATTTGCCCAACCTTGAAATCGATTGAATACATTTAAATCAGTTACCATCGCCTTCTCGAACACAGCAATAAACCATCACCGTAAATCAGCTGGGGAGCGGACTGCATCCATACACTGATTGCATATTCCACTCAAAACAAATAAGTTCACGGAAGAGCACGCAGCATTTCTCCTGGGCTTTATTTGCATTTTGACCTCGTTTTAAAATGCGTGGTTGGTGGGCGCTGATTGATCCGCCATCTTTTATTTACACTTTTGAGATTCACAAGTAGGTGTGATGAGAGGATGACTACTGTTGATGGTGGGGAGAGGAGGAGGAGGAGGAGGAGGAGGAAAGGCAGGCTGATAAGCATGTTGCCCCTCATTCAGAAATGAGTGCTAAGCAGGAGATGACAGGGCTCTGTGGGCCCTCAGGGAGATGCCAAGCTGAGCCAAGCCAGTCTATATGACGCTTCCAGAAGCTTCCATCCCTCCATTTAGCTCCCTCCCTCGCTGCTCTTCACAGGGGGTGTGTCCTAACAAGTTGTCCTCTATGCCATGCATCCTCCTTCCTCACCTACTTCTCAAAACGCATCGGAGAAGGAGATCTAAGGTTCCTCCCCTTTGGATGTTCTCCTCCAACGCTTTTGGAGAAAGAGGTGAGGAGGAGAGAGGATGTGAGGAATAGAGGAGAGGCTGTTAGGATGCATCCGACGTCTTTCAGAGGGCAGGCCAGAGCACAGAGCAGTGCTGGAGCGGCTAGGCTAGGCTAGGCTAGGTTAGCTTGAGCTAGGCTAGCTCCCCCACACAGCAGGGGGGTTTCACTGAGGCTGGGGGGCTCCACACAGTCCCATGGGCTACCTGGGACAATGCCACATATTCCCACAGAAAGGGTACCAGTGGTCCTTCAAACGATAAGAAAAGCCTTTCAGCTTCTGAATCTGATGACTACTGTGAAATTGTAACCCAAGGGAATTCATGAATCAATTGCATGAGGTAGAAAGCAGCTTAATTAGACAGAAAGAGCCCTTTGTGTGAGTCATTAGTTATATCCTCATGTTATAATGTAGGTTATAGATGTAACTTCATGTTATAACAGAGTTAGTTAACATGAGTTAATATAACAAGGGTAAAATATCGAGTAAATAAGATCACACACAATGCAAGTTAGTACCAGTGACCACTGATTCACTGATGCTGAAAACCACGCAGAATAATTTCTCTAGGAAACACTGGCAAGAGCAAGATAGAATATGATTAGAAGATTAACCTCTGATGGGCTTAAAGGGGCTCATAAACAAATAAACAAACAAAATACCACTGAGAGGGATACAGGGGTGACCACAACAACCAGGGAGAGACATTACACTGATAAACGACATGGCATCAACCACACATAAAAGAAGACGGGCACCGATGTGAAATACGGTGGAACGAGTTGTTGGAAGAGGTACTCAAGTACAGATGTCACCGTCATTTCTGACAAATGGCAGCTGACACAGGTCATGCTCCTGAAATACATACGGCCCAAAGCAAACTAGGCTGAAACTGTGTTGTTGTTGTTGTTGTTGTTGATTTCCATGTTCACAATCAGCCCAAAAAAGAAAAACAATCTTCTGCACCCGATCTCCACACATCTATCAAGTCTGATTCACTTCAGACGCTCCCTGGTGTGTGGGCGAAAAGAGAAAAAAACTTCAATGTGAGCTACAGAAATTCTGTCTGATGGCAACGGAATCCCAAGGTGTTTCCTTTGTGATTTGATTGATTGGTTGCCCACAATGGAAAATGGAAACGGAGACTCCAGAGTGATCCAGGTCATCGCTCCAGTGTCCACAAAGTACTGATCAGAATCACGGCTTCCCATGCAAAGCTATCCATCTTCATAAACAATGGAAGGTCATTGGTAATGGACTGTCACCGAGTCAATGATTCCAGTCGCAGTGGAGAATCGTACTCCCACTCGCAAGGTCGTTGACTCAAACCCCAGGAACACACACACACACACACACACACACACACACACACACACACCTGGCGTCAAACCAACGCTTCTCAAAAATATATAGGTAGAAATCGGAGGATGGTCTCATGGCGGTGCGTTGAAATGTCATCGTGGCTGCCGTTCTCAATCAGAGCGGTCATCACAATGGAGTCCGCTGGAGCTTAGCGAGTGTGATCATCAGTCACTGATTAGCTGCGGAATGGGGAAATGTGGTGGGGGGTGAGAATGAGAATGTTCTTGAAGTCTACGTTCAACTTTCCGCCCCCCCCCCCCGTTCTGTGAGAGGGCTTAAGGTGTGGCCCTTCCCTCCATCTTGAGTTACTGTATTCCTTCTCTCCGATAAACCCGGTAACCCAACTCCCCATCAATTATACCAGCGGCCCTCCTTTGTGGATCACATAACATAAGACACACACACACACACACACACACACACACACACACTCAAGGCTACAACGTGTTCTCATGAATGTGTGTGTGTGTTGTGGGTGTGCCTGTATGGAGTTAGTGTGAGGGTACGTGTGTGTTGTGAGAGTGTGTGAGCTATGTGGGTGTGTAACTGTACTGTATGCTGTGGATAAGGGAAAGGCAAGCTTGCATGTTGCATGCAATGCATGCTTACAGCGATTGACTAAGTGTGTGTGTGTGTGTGTGTGTGTCTGCGTGCATGTGTGTGTGTGTATGCTTGTGTGTACAGTGTCCGTGCCTGTTTCTACACCAGACTTACTCTCACATTTACGCCTCGAGTGAAATCAACCTGGATCAGTATCTTCCCCATAAAACCTCTCCCTCGGGATCAGAGGTTAAAACAACATATGGATTGAGTGGATCCTGATAGGATCGTGCCCTGTGTACAGATTGCCAGCACACGCCTGGCTGAACAAGTTCATTACAGGTGTACAACCCTATTGTTCCTTTACATGTACTGTATAGTGCATTTCTGATTCCTTTTCCTGAGGCTAAATGTGTACATGGCGTGTTCTCCACATACTCCAACACGTGGTTGCTATGTGCTACAAAAACCCTCTTCTAAGACACAGCCACACAGTCTAGCCAAAGCAGTGCAGTCATCCGGAGAAGGAGTATTTTCTTGCATTGGCTTTTTTCTCATTCTCTGGTGGTGTCTGGCATCTTCTGCAGCGATCCATAGGCATCGCATACAGTAACTGACCCATAGTCATGATATAACTAACCCATAGCCATCACATAACTGGTCCTCTGTGGCTCAGTTGGTAGAGCATGGCGCTAACAACGCTTAGGTTGTGGGTTTGATTCCTGCTGGGACCATATATACTGAAATGTATGCACTCACTGCAATGTAAGTCGCTTTGGATAAAAGCGTCAGCTAAATGGCATATATAACTAACCCATAGTCATCACATAACTAACCCATAGTCATGATATAACTAACCCAAAGCCATCACATAACTAACCCATAGTCATCACATAACTAACCCATAACCATCACATAACAGGCGTGAAAACACAAGGTACCAGCGGAGGTAGAAACCGGAGGACAGGTTCATTGTCATGCATGGGACGGAATGAGGAATGGTATCAAACACGCGTGTCAAACATGCATGACAATGAGCCCTGTCCTCCGATTTCTACCTCCGCCAGCCTCCCCTGCGCACGAGGTACGGTACAGGTCAACCAGAGCAGTTAACAAACAGCTGCAGAGAGCAGAGCAGCATTGCAGGGTACGGTAATGCAGCAGTGTTCATACTGTAAAATCTAGAGAATCTCACTAAATATTCACCATCTATCGAGCAGCGTTTATATACTGGCAAGTCTACGGCGTGAGGGAAGGTATCTGGAGGATGACATCATGACATCATAATGCTGTATTGTAGCCGTGCTGCTCAGAGGTATAGCTAGCCTCAGCAAGGCGAGGCAGTCCCCCTCTCTCTCTCTCTCCTTCATTTCATATGTGAGTCGATGTGACAAGCCGGACTGTGTTTTTCCCTCGTTTTTTTTAATATCCCTCTCTGGAACCTCCTGGTTGCCATGGAGAATAGTTTTGAACATGCTGTACATCAGAACCCTCTCTCTCTCTCTCTCGCTCTCCCTCGTTTTTTTTTCTCTCTCTCTCTCTCGCTCTTTCTCTCTCCATCTCGGTCTCCCTCTGCATGCCTGCCTGCCTACCTCTCTCTCTCCATCACAGTCTCCCTCTCTCTCTCACCCATCTCTCTCTCTCTCCATCCCCCTCTCTCTCTCTCTCTCTCCATCTCAGTCTCCCCCCCCTCTCTCTCCCACCCATCTCTCTCTCCACCTCTCCCTCCCCCAGCTCCCTCCCTATTTCTCTTCTCTCTCTCCCTAGCTGGAGGATCTCTCTCTCTCTCCCCCCCCCCCCCCCCCCTTCCCCTCCTCAGAGTCGGGCTAGGTTCCAGCTCTTGTCGCCAAGCCCAGGCTCTCCAGCTACATTAGCTACCGTTAGCTCACCCCACTCTGGGTCAGTCTGCTGGGTCAATGCCCCGGCTAGCACACCCACAGACTCACAGTCACATTATCAACAACACGACCGGAACACTGCATCAACGATTGCCACGATTGGATCTATGGGGAGGTCTGTGGTCTGGTTGAGTTATGCTAACACGTAGCATTCCACTCACTGCCACGGCACTGCAGTTCTCATCCCCTGCAGTACAATGAAGTCAAATGAAATCACGTTTGTATTAGATGGCGTGCACGGGGGATGGAGAACGGAGAGTCTCTTAAGTCATGGTTCTCTCTTTATCAATGCGGGGGGGGGGGGGGGGGGGGGTTTGGAGGACTGTAGAGGCATCGGGATTAAGTAGCTTAGCAGAGTAGCTCCGTCGCTGCCTTGCCTGCCTGTTCCCTGGAAAGCCACCATGGCCACTTCCCTCCTCACTCCATGGCCACAGCGGAATCATCAGCGTCAGATTGGATCACACTCCTCCCCAGCCGGCCAGCTGCACTAGCGGTTGCTGGGATCAGGGGCGGATGGAAACGTGACTCTGGTTTGTGTCTGCCTGGCACAGGAATGCATTTTCGTCATGGATTCCCATAGAGATACACTGGAGCGGCGTTCTCATTCGATGGGCCTGTGAACTTCAGCCACATACAGCGGACCAGAGATATGCTTTTCACTGAGATTTTCAGAGCATATTTGAGTCATTCAGATGAACCCCCCCCCCCCTGCCTGCTATTTAAACATGATATTGAATCGAGATAAACCATCAAAATGGGATTCAAAATGATACCAGATAAGCAAAGAACATAATATAATAATATACACCATTTAACAGACACTTTAATCCAAAGCGACTTAGAGTAGAGCAAGTGCACAATGTACATTGTTTTTGTATTTACACCCTGGTCACAGCGGATCATGCAGGGTAATTGTATTCAAATGTTTGCTCCCTGGGTTTTACTTTAAAGAAGAGTCATCTCACCTTTCTAACTCCGTTCCCTCCCTTGATATCTCTAAAGTAGGCAAGGGCAAAACACCTTTAAACAAGTCGTGAGAGTACAATCCATTATTGAGAATTCGGTTAGCTGACCAGGTTTAATCCATTAGAACTAATTAGAGGATGCGAAGCAGCCACTAAAACGCCGTTGTCTCTCCCTCTGATCAGCCGGCCAATTGAGTATTGGAGGATCCCTGTCGTTTTTAGTGTCATAGTTCAGTGGCCGGGGTCAATCTCAAGACGTAAGAAGTAATCGCTGTCCATGGTGCTGAAACCCATCTTTATTCGCCGGTATTATATCCACTGCGAGCCCAAACGGCTACATTACAAATTATGTTTGAAATAATTGGGCATATCTTGAATATATCTTGAATGTTTCTTTCTGTTTTATCCTATATATATATATATATAAAAAAAAGTTGCCTATCGCAGCTCTCGGCAGCCAACCTGATATAAATGAAAATGGATGAAGGAACCAGACATTTCACTGCTCGAAATGCCAATGAAATTCATCAAGGGGAAAGTCGTTTTTTTTCTTCAATTGGAGCCGAGAGATCCACATGTATGTGAATCGGAGTAGGCCTACGGAATTATGAATCAACTACAGACTACAACGATGTAGTCAACCTGACGCCTTTGGTTTCTATTTTCTATTGACACATCGTTCTGTCCGCTCTATACTCTTTCTTTGCGAAGTCTGTGTTTGAAGGTTTGAAGTCTTAGCCTTAGTCAGCTTACGTTATCGACTCGCCTAATAGCTAGCGTGAGATAATTATCAGGCTAAAAGCAATTTAATACACCATTGTGTCTCCACGGCCGCGTGCCTGCCATCTCTCATATCGCACTCTCTTTAAGTCAACGATTTAACTGTTTGAGCCTTACTATGAAGACCAGCACAACTCAAATTCCTTCAATCACCATTCCTTTCATTAAAAAATAATAATATCACACAATATTACCCTATGATCAGAAAGGTAGGCTATAAGCATTGTTGTTCTACACACATCCAGATAGTGTAGGCTACAGATATGATGTGAGATATAGGCCTGCTACGTGTTGTTAGCAGTACCACGGGACCCAATATGGGTTGAGATGTGGAAAAGCTGCTTCTATGGGAGGTGTTACATAACCCAATGCAGTAAATAACGATTTTTCTTATTAGGCCTATACAGTGTCTATGATTTTTTTCTGTTGACACTAACATGGCAAGCCTCCAACAGGCACCCCTATGTCACGTATGAATGCAGTTTAAAATATATAACTTTAAAGGGTCGCAAGTCGCTGTCAGTAGTTCAGCATCACTTAAGCTAATCTGTCCTTTGATCCTGGCTACCAGTCCAGTCACTGTACCATAGCAGAACAGGATTTTACAGCAGAGGTGGCTTGCACAATTATCTGTTGTTTTTGTGGTGTGGAGAGCACTTGTGGCAACGTGTGTTAGTACAGTCTGTCTGCATTGCGTCGAAACCCCCCCTCCTCTCTCTCTCTCTCTCCCACTCCACTCTCACTCACTCGCTCTTGCCCCCTCCCTCTCGTTCTCTCGTATGAAATCCTGCAATATGCTTTCACATTATTTAAGACTTTTCTTCGCTGTCGGTCAGTGATTCCTAAAGCCCCTATTTTTAAGGTATCATCCGCTATCACGGGAGCACTGTGAGCGCGCTATACCGGTGCGTCTTGGGACATTCGTGTCTTGTTGACTGCACCAAACAGGAAAGCTCTCATATTCTGCTGATGCGGCAGCGACGGGAAATGGCTGGGGCTCTCTTGCTCCCCACTTAACGTATTCAGCCCTCTCAATCGCACCATCACCATTTCTCGTGCCGTATAGAACTCCACGCTGCTGGAGCGCAGCCGCGCGTAACGGTCAGAAGACCGAGTGGATCTATACTCGGTTTGTCGGTTTCTCGCCTCACGTCTCACCGTCCCTCTGTTCCTTCAGCATGATTTTAAATTGTCTGTCAAGAGATTTACTCCTCCGAGGTTCAAAGCTGTTTGATACCTCCCGGTCGCTCCGATCGACGTTGGAAAGCAACAAGAGAATACCGTGGATGTTAACGGAGACAATATAGTCGATTCATATTTCAGAGAAGCTCATAGTGTAAAGCGCGCAGTAAAGTGATATCCGTATTAAAACAAAGCTGGGAAAGCAAAGTTGTAGCGGTGGCTGGCGGTGCTTTCACGGACTACAGGCATTCTGGTGCACTTTCTCTTGAGATCCACGCAGGTAATGTACAAATGATTGCCTTTATTAGGCCTATCATTAGTATTATCAAAAAGGTGTTGTTCTCAATGTTATACTGCTGTATATGCTGTTACTGCAGTGATACCGTGTGTTCGCTGAATGGTGAAGGTTATGTGAAATATTGCGGGCTAGGCTATGTGTGCGCATAGAGGGTGGGCAGTGGGACTGAAACTTGAATACTGATGTATGCGGTAAAAACACAGTTGACTGAATACAGTTCATACTATAGCGTTGTTTCCACACCGAATTCCTTCTCCCCTACAACCCCCCGCTGCTGCTTTACAGTGCGCTTTTCCCACCTTGTACTCTGTCACAAACACTGAGATAAAAAAACAAACACAAAAAAAACTGCTGAGCTGGCAAAGATCTCTGGCGTTCGGTTCGTTTTATGTCTCCCTCTCCCTCTCTCCCCCTCTCCACCAGGTGACAGACGGAGGCGAAGCAGCAGATCAGAGACGCAATGGTCGACCTGGAGAGAAGCGCCAGGGAGCCGCACTGAGGGGAGCTATCCCCTGCTGCAGGGGGGTCGGTGTCACTCAAAAAGGGGGTGGGGGGGGGAAACCGGAGAGGGGCCGCAAGAACAGCCACTGGATGCCTGCTCCACCGGGCTGAACCCACCACGACCATCTCCTGCCGCATCGCGCTAAAGCTCGACCGCCAGGATGACCGTGGTGGCTGGGGACAACATGGACGAGACCTCCACTCTGCCGGGACACCCGCAGGACACGTATCCCCCGGATCACGACGACCACGAGTGCTGCGAGAGGGTGGTCATCAACATCTCCGGGCTGCGCTTCGAGACACAACTGAAAACGCTCGCCCAGTTCCCAGAGACGCTCCTTGGCAACCCGAAGAAGAGGATGCGGTACTTCGATCCGCTGAGAAACGAGTACTTCTTTGATCGGAACCGTCCAAGTTTTGACGCTATATTGTATTATTATCAGTCCGGAGGCAGGTTGAGAAGACCCGTGAACGTACCTTTGGATATGTTCTCGGAGGAGATCAAGTTTTATGAACTCGGGGCGGAGGCCATGGAGAAATTCCGGGAGGATGAGGGCTTCATTCGGGAGGAGGAACGCCCGTTGCCAGAGAAAGAGTTTCAGCGGCAAATCTGGCTTCTATTCGAGCACCCTGAGAGTTCGGGGCCTGCTCGGGGAATAGCAATAGTGTCGGTGATGGTCATTCTCATTTCAATAGTCATATTCTGTTTGGAGACATTGCCAGAACTCAAAGAGGACCCTGCGGGTCGGACGCAAACTATTGGGAACACCACCTTCTATTACAAACCAAATATTCTCACCGACCCCTTCTTTATTGTGGAGACACTCTGTATCATCTGGTTTTCTTTTGAATTGATAGTACGGTTTTTCGCTTGCCCCAGTAAGGCAGCGTTCTTCAAGAACATGATGAACACTATTGATATAGTGGCCATTATCCCATATTTCATCACGCTGGGTACCGAGCTGGCAGAGGATGCGGATGGGAAAGAGGTCAAGGGAGAGCAGGCCACGTCCCTGGCCATCCTCAGGGTCATTCGGCTGGTCCGGGTCTTCAGGATCTTCAAACTGTCCAGACACTCGAAGGGACTCCAGATTCTGGGGCAGACTCTCAAGGCCAGTATGCGGGAGCTTGGCCTCCTCATCTTCTTCCTCTTCATCGGCGTCATCCTCTTCTCCAGCGCCGTGTACTTCGCAGAGGCCGAGGAGAAGGAGTCGTTCTTCACCAGCATCCCGGACGCGTTCTGGTGGGCGGTGGTCTCCATGACCACCGTGGGCTACGGGGACATGTACCCCGTGACAATCGGGGGCAAAATCGTGGGCTCTCTGTGTGCCATCGCTGGGGTGTTGACGATTGCGCTGCCAGTGCCTGTGATTGTGTCCAACTTTAACTATTTCTACCACAGAGAGACGGAGGGAGAGGAGCAGGCGCAGCTGTTAAACGTCAGCAACCAGAACCTGAACTCCGACAGCAACTCCAGTCGCCGTAGTTCATCTATTGTGAGCAAGTCTGAGTACATGGAGATAGACGAGGACATTAATAACAGCATCGACAATTTTAGGGAGGCAAATCTTAGAACTGGCAACTGTACGACTGTCCCCAACCAGAACTGTGTCAATAAGGGCAAGCTGCTGACCGATGTGTGAAATCTACGGCAGCAGGGGGACCTCAGGTGACATCACGACACCTCTGTAAATATTGTAGAAATATCTGAATGCTTGATTTACTTACGTTAATGCGTTTTTTGCATTGCGTGTATTACATTTGAATGAGAAGAGAACTGTTTGAACGAAGAGAAAATGTTCCAAGTCATAGCCTAATAAGGTGGTAATCATAAGGTAATAAAGGTATCATTTCCTTTATTTTCAAATGGGAGTTTTACGTTCCATATGGGAAGGAATCATTGGGCTACAGTCACTCAAAACAGAGATGGCCTGAACGCCCAATGGAGACAACCGAATTTGCGTGTGGGAAAATCAGACATGCTCATTGAAGAAACGGTTTTGCATGGATTACAGTGAACTTGAAGCGAGTGGGCAGCGCCTCCGGGGAAATGAATCAGAAATCTAAGATCTGCATCTGCATCAAGCATCTGCAGATAGATATTGATCAACGTTGTCCGCATGCAATGTATGATGATGCCATGACCGGAGATCTACTGACCAGCAAAGCACCTTACTTAAGAGAACTACAACACACTGGTCTCTTGCTGCGAGGAGATGGGCGGAAGAGGGTCTTTTTGGAGGACATCTGCAATGCTGCTATATTTTCCCCGCAGATGCTGCTACTCAAATCTTCTCCTTATGGGGGTACGATGCCATGCAAGACACCTTTATAAAAAAAAAGCTCGAAATTAGCATGTTGAGACACTCTTCTTTTTTATATTGGCATGCGCGAGACATTACCTCATTTTACTGTCTTCTTTTTCTTACCCGTCTTTCTTCTCCTATTCGATCCCAACGTTGACATTTTTTTTTGTTTTGTTTTTTCTCTCATTTGGTTTCACCAAAAGTGCACTGGTTATTTATTATTTAAGTTATTAATTATTTAAGAGCATTTAAGTGCTGAATGTTAAATCTTAAGGGAACAGTAACACTTTTTTGAAGATCATGGCATGTCAAACTACTAAGCATTATGGCCTAATTAACTAAGGTACTATGTATCCTGGTATATTCAATGCATGACGTCAGTATTAACTAGCTTGCGGTTCTGGAGAGACGTTGGGAACAGTGGACGACTCTCCTCATTATTGTCCGGCTAACAACAGGATATTTTCTGGTGGTGATGGATCAACTATACTGTATGGCTGAACTGCTCCAAGCCCAAACGCTGGAATGAACACCTCAACAATAACACATCAAAAGAAGAGGAATATATATATATATATATATATATATATATATATATATATATATATATATATATATATATATATATATATATACATATGTAACAGCGATTAAAAAAAGACATTTCATGGTTAGCTTCTTATACAATTACTAAGGCGTTGTTGGTGCAGTGCATGGACCCTCCCTGATTAAGAAATCTGAACATCATTATGTGAATTGTGACTCCATATTGCCGTTGATTATTAGATATATAGACACAGAACAAAATTGAATACAGAAGAAAGTGCATAAGAAAAAAAAAAATCTACTAAAATTAGTTGCTAGTGCCTTCAACCCTCTTATCTCACAGAATATACAAAAGTGCCTCCCTGTACCGTAGACACAATTAAGATCCCACCCCTTGTGCAGTTTCTCTTTTCCTGCCATAAGATGCACTTCTAGCAATCTGCTCATTCGAAAGAGGGTTCCAGTTCAGTTCTTCTAACAAAACAAAACAACAAAAACAAAAATCAACTCATTGGTCCCTAGTCCAAACTCTGCATGGGGCCTGAGAGGGAAGGGTATCCACACGGCTGTCCAGGAAGTCACACGGGCATGACACATGGCTGGAGGATTATGGGATGGCGTTGACATGAGGACGAAAGGTGGAATCTGGAGCCCTGCAGTGTATGTAAAGGTCAAATGAGGTCACACTCGAGATGGTCATGCATGTACTTGAGCGCTTTGTACATAGGCCTCCTTAACAGCTAACCATCATCAGATAGCGACACAGTACCCATAATATTTCATTAGCGCATCTGCAGTGTGTTGGTCATGAGTACCCACCATTTTGCTTTGAGTTTGTACCATAATGAGCCTTTCTGTTGGTATGTCTACCTCAGTGTGGTAGCGCCCTGAGTGCATGTGTCCAGCAATGTATCCATCCTCTGTTGTCATTCTCACGTCCGTTGTCACCTTTGTAAGTCTGCCTATTTGCTGTACGAAGAAAAACAACAACCAACCCATGTATACATGTAGAGAGAGGTGACGAATACTCCCCCCGTTCCGATCCGTCCATCGATCGATCAGCTCCCAGCGATGCTCAGATGACGAAACGTATGTTTCTGTGGCACAAGCGGAATCAACCGCTGGGGACTGGCTCAGGTCCAGCCGAGCATTGTTGTCATTAACCTTCATGTTGAAAGAAAGAACAACAACAACCGAGCATTAACAATCTGTCAATGCCAAAAGACGGCGGACACAAGCAGGTCTCTTTGCTAAAGAGTGGGAGGTGCTTTGCCTGAAAGGACACGTCTGTCTGTCTGTCTGTCTGTCTGTTGTCTGTCTGTCTGTCTGTCTGTCTGTTGAAAGAGTGTGTTTACTTATACCAGATTAGCTCCTCTCCTGCCCAGAGCATCAAGCAATTCAGCATCCATCTGAACATTTGATAGCCAAAGGCATTAGTCACTCTGCATGCAAGCAAAATGGCGTTTCTTGTTGCTGCTGTTTTTGGGGAGGGAGTAGCACGTCATTGTACCGGATGAGGGAGAAGGAAGGATACAATGCTATGCTGTGACATTTCATTTGCGCAGTCTTCTTGCCTCCAATGACATGTCTGTGTAGCATGGATGGTTGGATAATATAGTGTAGAATGGGTATTCGCCCTGGCTCTTGATCATGTGGCAAACAATGACAAATTGCCTTGGGCCTAAATGTGAGACAGACTCAAAGAGGCACTTGAAGGCTGTATGTAAGGTTAGCAATATGAAAGTACAAGGTGTTGGATCAAAAAGGACAAGGTGTTGGATCAAAAAGGACTACAATTACGGTAAAAAAAAAGAAAAAAGAAAATACCTTGCACGAAAAAACACCAGAAAAGTATCAATTGAAACTGCCCTACTCTATTCTGCCCTATTCTAAATTAGCAGAATCTACATCTGTCATATGTTCAACATGAGTTTATTTTCTGGATGAATATTTGCTGGTTGATATTGACAAGGCCGAAACAAAGTCGTTTGTCAATTTACACACGATGCTAAGTTGGCATTATTTACACCAAATAGAGTAGTATTGTTCTTTACTTGGTGATCAAGTACAGAAACACTGATGTTGATAAAGTACATTCTTATGTACATCTTCTTATCTATCATCTCTAAAGTTGTTATTGCAGGGTGCCATTCTGCTCGTGATATAACACTTTTCCGATACAGTTTTCAATTACCTCAGTGTCTCAGTACAGACAAGCCTTAGCAGAGTTCACTAATCAACTCGTGCTCGAAACAATGCTTAATTGCTGGCATGCATGGGCAAAACATGGATCACAGAGTCACTTACAAATAGCAACAAAAATGCATAGTGGAGAGACCCAACTACATGTCTCAGTCCTTTTGTGAGGAGGCACGATATCTAAGCAAGCCTTATTTCGATTTTGTCTGCTGTGCATATATGTGTGTTGGCTGTGTGTCATGACCCCCCACCGTCCGCCCCCCCCCCACCCCCCTGAGTCTCGGCCCATGTTGTAACAGTTGTTGAACGTGTGGAGTAAATTAAACCCTTTAATTAATGTGTCATAATATCGGGCATTTGTTAAAGAAGGAACACAAACTGTGGCGTATGGTGCTACATGTACAACCTACAGTCGATCCTAGGAGCAGTGGAACAAATTGATACACTTTCTTTTTAAATAAGAACGGCAAAAAATATGTGTGTTTTTTCCTGCCAGATAGTGAATAATCTAAGTGGTTATCAAACACCAGAGTAGTTGTTACTGTAGTTTGAACTCTTCTATTTGTTCATATATGAAATGGTACAGTCGGCCAAAGTTTGAGACATATCTGTACTTTTACACAGCACCAGACACCAATCCAGGGACCAAATATTGTTTTATAGAGGTTGTTTCATCTTTAATATGAGTGTAGGTTAAAGGTACAAGGGATGAGAAGGACACTCCATTCTAAATGTTTAAAAGCATCGTTTCTAAGGCTAAACTTCATAGGATATCTTTAGAAACCTTAACAAACTGTGGTACAGCATCAAATGGTATAGCTCAGTGCATATACTGTGTATATATTCATTGTGTTTGACATGCAGCAGTGGGAATGAGAGGGTTTGGATTACTATTTCGGTTTAAGAATTTCTACCACACATTTTTTACCAACTGCCGAGTGTTTTCGTCAACGGACAAGTTCAAATACACGTTCGTTCTGTTCATTTACTAGAAGTGAGAAGAGGGAAAAAATATGCTCTGTTTTGTTTATTAAACCCTCAATCCACTGAGGATTAATGTTAAATGTTAAAGTTAGGTCATCAATTTCAATATGGATCCTGTTGACTTTTGTATTTTCATAGCACATTTGTGAGAAATAGGAACTGTCTCTTAACCAACAATAATATTAATTGCTTTAACTTAAATGTCACTGACAGAAATGTCATAAGCCATTAGTTGACATTTCAGAAGCATTCATTTTGTTTGTAACTTAAAAGCCATGATTATTACAGTACAAATGCGTTGATAAGATTTTAATGATATGTAAATGACCTATGAGTGCACAGAAAAACTCATTAACGTTAAGATGTTCTTGATCTAAAAAGGTTGTCTTTTTTATTCAATGTATCAAAAAAAACTTCAGCTCTAAATACTCATCGTTAAGACAGCTTTCATCATATGAATTGTGGTGATCCTATGGCTTCATAGCTCAGTAACATTCTGCTTATCTTGAAACTGCATGGTCGGTGGAAGACTGCATGATCTTAACCATTCAAATCTGATAATCAATTATATGCTGGCGACATCATTTTCAAAGTGCTTGCCCTCATTCTTATTATTATTACAAATATTATGATTATTATTATGATTATTATTATTATTATGATTATTATGATTATTATTATTATTTCATGCAGCTCCTCCCTCGACCAGATTATTCAATAATAATAAGCCTACAAAATACTGCCACACACTTTGTGAAACTACAGCAGGAGAGTAACGCTAACTGGGAAAAACAATGTCTACTTCCTAGTTGTGATTGATTGGTATGAATGCACTCCAGCCCCTCCCCTATCCTAACCCCCTACCCTAAGCCAAAGCCCCGCCTTGATCAATCAGACTGAACTCCCACTGCAGGAACCAAGTAGAAAAAAAAAAATGCTGTTCCTTT
>NC_139674.1:13425715-13440715 GCF_951799395.1 Argentina silus
TGTAAATGTAAGTGTGTGCACACTTACACACACACACACACACACACCCTCTGAAAAATGCCATTCGTGGTGAGTGGGTAATTTGTCATTAGCATACGGGTCAGGGTTCTGGTTCCCCGTGCTAGTGTGTGTGTGCCTCTCTCTCCCTCTGCAGCGGAGGGGACACCGCTGGGCGCCACTCCTAGGAGACCGCACTCAATCAGTGACCCTCTCTAATGAGCTCCCCTCAGAAACCGCACCATGCGAGATGTCGTCTTGTCAGAAGTATCATGTGCCGTGTTAAGCGTTCCGTAAGCCTAACTCATAGGCGCACTGACTTCTTTTAAACGACTGTGCCGGGCTTCGCTCGGTTCATCACAACTTCAACAAGGTTACTCATGTTTTTTTTTTCTTCCGTGACTGCCTTGACAGGAGTTTCTCCTCATCGCTCATAATTCCTATTCCTTTATTTTTTTTTTCTCCCGCAAAAACTCATTTGTGTGAATCATGTTGGTGCTGCATGGAGAACGCGCTGACATGCTGTAGATGCCCATGTTTGTGTTGTGTGTTGTGTGTTTCGGTGTGTGTGTGCAATTGCGAGGGAGTTAGAGTGTGTGTTTATGTGAGTGTACGGGGGCTGGAGTGTGTGTGTGTGTGTGTGTGTGTGTGTGTTTATCTGTGTGTGGTGGGGTGCTTAAGAGTGCATTTCTGTTTATTTGTGTATGTGTGTGCGCAAAAGACAGAGAGAGAGAGAGAGAGAGAGCGAGAGAGAGAGAGAGAGACAGAGAGAGAGAGAGAGAGAGAGAGAGAGACAGAGAGAGAGAGAGAGAGAAAACAGAACGGTTTTGTTGAGCCTAGGGCATGGTGCATGTGAGGTTAGTGTGGGTGGACGGAGAGGGAGAGGGAGAGGGAGAGGGATAGAGAGGGAGGGAGGGAGAGGGAGGGAGGGAGAGGCAGCAGAGGGAGGGAGAGGCAGAGGCAGAGAGAGGGAGGGAGGGAGAGGCAGAGAGATGGAGAGCGAGGGATTGGGATGGGAAGCGCAGATGAGAGGAGTCGAGAGAGGGAGGGCGAGAGAGGGAGGGCGAGAGAGGGAGGAGGCAGATGCAGAGAATGAGGAGAGAGTGGAAGGAGGGAGATAAAGAGAGAGGGAGAGAGAGAGCCAGTGATTCAGCCTTAGCACATAGAATCTGGGGCCTGCAAGCCTGCAGGGGAACTCACACACACACACACACACACACACACCCACACACACACAAAGACTGAGTTTCGGAGACGCCGTGTTCCTCACCCATGGCACTCTGGACAGAGTCTGTGTCACAGAACAAGAGTGCAAACTGTGAGAAGCTATTCTGGGCCATGACGAACAATACAGAGGCCGCCTGTTTCAGGCCAACACATGTTACGACACAGGGAGGCATTGCAAGCAGTAGAGTCATTGGCTTACACACAGCACTGGCCCTTAAAAGGTATAGTTAATACATGAGCAGCACACCACACAGCACAGCAACTCTGAAATGGCTGCTTTGGAAACGAAAAATGACGAAAAAAAAATCACCCTCAAATTTCACACCGGTACTACTGCATTATAGATGAGACGATATCTCACGCGATACGGATACGATCCCGATTCTGAGGCTCACCGTAAACACATTTCGATAGATTTCATCATGCATGCATGGGCGGATCGACCCTCAGCCGACAAGAGCCAAAGCTGTCTGCTGGATAGCATACGCTCTATATCTCTGTCTCTCTCTCAATCCCTCCCTCCCTCCCTCCTTCCCTCCCTCCCTCCTACTACAATCCCTCCTTGCATCCCTCCCACACGTTCTCCCCCCCTCTCCCCCCCCCCCCCCCCCCCCGCGCCCACCAGTGTGCTGTTGAAGAGGTAGAGAGCGCCCCCGGTCCACTTCTCTTCTCCCCTCCTGGCTTCCCGGCCCACACACGCTGGTTGCGTAATGTCCACTGGAGCGGAGTGGCGAGCCGGGCCGGGCTGCTGCTGCTGCGGCTGCTGCTGCTGCTGCGGCTGCAGGGCCGAGGCCTGCTCAATTATTGAGAGCTCTTCCATCTCTTCCATTGTTCGAGTGGAAATCCGCCAGCGAGCTGATCTGGGTGAAACTCAAGCCCCCGTGAATATGCCTCTTTTTCTCCACTCCAGGGCTAAAAATAACGGAAGTGAAATTCTTCTTCTCCCCCCCACCCCACCCCGCCCCCCTCCCCCCAAATAAATAAATAAATAAATAAACGATATCGAGGCCAAGGATTGCAGAGCAGACCACTCCGGTCTCTCTGGAGCATGTCAGAGATCATCGCACACAAGGAGAGACACAACCGAGGGGAAGAGAGATGGAGGAGAGGAGGAGAGGAGGGGAGGAGGAGAGGAGGAGGGGAGGAGAGGAGGAGGGGTGCACGAACTGCACTACCACAGATCATTGTACATAAAAACAAAGTGTTATTTCACCTACATTTTAGTGACATCATAACACACGAGGTGCCGATTGTCCTGTATTGCTTATCCACAATATGATAAAGAGTGAAAAGATAGAGAGCTTAATTTCACATACTTTGTGTCATTAACTGGGGTTTAAAATGATTATATGGTATACATATTGGGTGTATAGTGTGTACGGTCCATTGTGATGTTTTTGTAATGCATATGTTTTCAACGTTTACCACCAAAGCAGTCACCTGCCAAGTTACCATTGTTTGTTTCGCAATACCGCTTTCTGATTCTGATATTTTGTATGGTAAAAAGGTACATCAGTCTTATTGAAATGATCGGCTTAAAATATGGCCATCCTAAATTCCAGGAAAGAAAAATCATCAACTTGTCTGTAAGATGTAGTCCATTGTCTGTAAGATACAGTCCATTGTCTGTAAGATACAGTCCATTGTCTGGTGTACCATTAGTCTATACATGTACATGCATTGTCACTGCATGGCCAGTCAGGAACAAAGACCTTTGCTAAATCTTTAGTGTTGATCAGGTGAGGCACCAAAGCCATACATATCCATTAACACCTAGTGGATAAGCTAGCCCCGTGGGAAACATATTCGATCTAGCTTCAAGGAAAAACAAATATGGCTGGAGTTGCCAAGTTCTCTTCTCTAAAAGGCCACTGAATTTGCTGAACATGATTGGTCTGACAAACCCAAAAATAGCATAACTCTATGTTGATGTTTTGAACATGAATCCATTGAAATGCACTGCTGTATGTGAGCAACAAGATGGTTCTCATGGTACTGGGCTGTAGGGTGCTGGTGCTCAGCCAGGTATCTGTGTACCCATGGGGGAACTGGGCCTACCCACGGGGGAAATCAGAAGAGCATAGCCCTACTAGTAAAAGGCTCGTAAGGGTGTGCTTTGGGGGTACACAGGAGCAGAATGTGATGGGGGGGTGGGGTACAGCAACCAAAACATGTTGAGAATCACAGCTCTAGGGGTTCAGGGGCTAAGTAAGAGCTAAAACAGGAAGAGTCCTCCAGGGCTGTTTCTCGTCATTGTTAATCCGTTCACACAGCTAATTCCTCTTCCACATTGTGTCTGTGAAAAGAAGTGTGGCTGGTTAGAGCAGTAATTTTCTCTATCCGTGATGACGTACCTTGGTCATGACTTTGAGATACACTAATAGGATTTTCTGGAAATGATAGCCTCGGGAGAGAAGCCGTGACTGTACTGAGACAGTATCAATGGCTCATCTTACAGTATGTAGAGTAAGGTGTTGGCAGAGCACTGTTTTGAAGTGCCCTCTAAATAAAGTTGGACCTGATTCGATTGCAGATAGCCTCCTGTATGCGTCAGGGGAACAGTGCTTAGGAGTCTGAAGACTGGAAGAGACCTTCCTGACCAGCATCTCATTGAAGCACGACTAGGTCAAAACCTAAAACTAACCCAACCTTAACCAATCCCTTAACCCTATCCCTAGCCCTAACCTCAACCAATCCCTTAACCCTAACCCTAACCAATCCCTTAACCCTATCCCTAGCCCTAACCTCAACCAATCCCTTAACCCTAACCCTAACCTCAACCAATCCCTTAACCCTATCCCTAGCCCTAACCTCAACCAATCCCTTAACCCTAACCCTAACCTTAACCAATCCCTTAACCCTATCCCTAGCCCTAACCTCAACCAATCCCTTAACCCTATCCCTAGCCCTAACCTCAACCAATCCCTTAACCCTATCCCTAACCCTAACCTTAACCAATCCCTTAACCCGATCCCTAACCCTAACCTTAACCAAATCGGGTGTATGTAACCAATTCGGAAACTCAACGTGGACTTGCTGGTCAATTGTCTCCCTGTAGTTTTTTCTTTGAAGACCTGTACGTCCAGCAGTGACTGAGATAGATGAGGCTGAGATAGGAGAGGCTGCAGCAGTGAAGGTGACAGAGGGCGTCTGGACGTTCATCATCAGAGAGGGATTTACTACCTGGCTGTGGTGGCTGGGGCCTTTCATGCTGCTTGTGGGGCAGTTTGTCATCTGTTAGTAGCCTTCCTTCTCCTCCCAGATAAATCATCCTCTCTCCCAGGACTGAGACGGGAGACGCTGAGACGGGGGAGGCTGAGACGGGGGTGTTTGAGACGGGGGAGGCTGAGAGGGGAGAGGTTGAGACGGGGGGGTTTGAGACGGGGGAGGCTGAGAGGGGAGAGGTTGAGATGGGGGGGTTTGAGACCGGGGAGGCTAAGAGGGGAGAGGTTGAGATGGAGAGGTTTGAGACAGGGGAGGCTGAGGGGGGAGAGGTTGAGATGGGGGGCTGGGAGGGGAGAGGTTGAAATGGGGGGGTTGCAGAAACAGGACTTAAAGCATGGCAACGACTGTAGATCAGCTTGAAACGTTTTACGATATAGCCAACACATGTCGTTGTCAGTCAGGGGTAAACCACATCGAAGACAACTACTATAATAATACATGCCATTTAGCTGAGGCTTTTAGTAACTTAAGACCTGTTTAAGAGTTGTGGATAGTCAACCCTTACATACTGTGCTGTGTACCAGTGATATTGTCTTACGAGCCTACAAGTTCAATCGTCCGAGAGAGGAAATTCAAAGCATGGCAGTGCTCTGCCAACACCTTACTGAACATGGTGTAAGATGAGCCATTGATACTGTAATGGTACAGTCAGGGCTTCTCCCCCCCCCCCCCCCCCCCCCCCCCCCGGCTATCATTTCCAGAAAATCCCATTAACGTTTCGATCTAAAAGTCATGACCGAAGTGCGTCATCGCAGAGAAAGAAAACGACTGCTCTAACTTCTAGTCCGGCCCATTGAAAACGACTGACCTTGGAAAGCTACTGGAGGCTTGCTGATGGGAAATGTGGGCACGCTATTGGCACACACTGCAAACACCCACACAGATACGCCCATATGCATACACACATACGGTAGTACACACACATACACACACACACACACACACACACACACACATGCACGCACACACACACACATGCACGCACACGCACACATAGAAACAGAAACACACACACACACACACACACACACACACACACACACACACACACACACCGCTAACCCAATAGCTCTCCTGTCTCCTCGAGTTTCATTTTCCACTGGTGTGTTCCAGCGCTCACCTGAATCTGCATTAATCTATTCAAGCAGAAAGGGCTCGGGCTAGGGGCCAGCATCTTCTTCTGACACAGAGGAAGACACAGATAGCACCCACTGAGCACAGACACTCAGTTTTCTTCTGCTTCCGCTCTCCTCCTCTCTCTACCTCCGTTCTGACAATGTGCCCTGACTGCCAAGCCCAGAATCCATATGGTCTCACAGCATGAGACATGGTGGTGCATGGTATGTCGTTAAATCGCATTTCAAGACCACATAATGCTCTCCCTTTTATTGTTGTTGCTGCTGTTGCTGTTGTTGTTGTTGTTGTTGTTGTTGTTGTGAAGTATGGTATGGATGCTGTGATCTGGTCTCCTGTTGCGTTTCGCCCTCTCTGATGGATGGGGTTGTCGGTGCTCCGTCAAAGTGTCATACAGTACAGTACCACAGACCCGGGTTGGTGTTGGTGGCACCGGCAGCTCACGGGAGGAATTGGCGCCGATGCAGCCTTTCCACCGCGGTGGTGTCTGTATCGCTCCATGGGTGGTAGAGGGAGGCGCTCTTCACCCGATCATCCGATCGCAAACAATGCATCCATCCATGTGTGTGAACATATAGAATACGGTGAGGACAGATTGGTATTAAACGGAACATTTCTCTTCATTGGGTCTCCGAAACCATTGTTTTCTCGGTGGTCTTCAGACTTGAAATACTAAGGTTCAGGTATCTCATACTGAAGGAGACACATCTCTCGTTGTTTCATTTGATTTCCTCCATGTACATGTACAGACTGTAGACTATTGTTAAACCAGCCTGGCTTGTCAGTGTCGATGATGCACTGTAGAGGTCTCTTGCAATAGTGGGAACTGTGTTCTAGTGTTCTAGTGTTCTAGGGCATTTCAAGGACACACCTTCCACCTCAGTGCACCGCCATTTGGAACACACTTACTGCACCACGGAGAACCATCTGTTACACTAGCACTGAGCCACAGCGCTGAGCAGCACCTCTCTGAGTCCTGCTTTAACGCTACGGAGGTGGAGGAGAGGGAGAACCTGCCAGGAGAAGCTGACGGAAGAGTGTGTGTGTGTGTGTGTGTGTGTGTGTGTGTGTGTGTGTGTGTGCTGTGTGTGTGTGTGTGTGGGGGGGGGGGGACATTTCCTCTTGTATCATATTAGCTTATGAAATATTCACATTTCCTCTCAGGACACTTTCTTGAGCACACTGCCTGTGGGCTCCGTCAATAGAGAGAGAGAGAGGGGGGGGGGGGGGGGGGGGAGGGCGGGAGAGAGAGAGAGAGAGAGAGAGAGAGAGAGAGAGTAACCCTGAGGCCATAGATGCTCTCCGTGACCTTTGAACTTCAACACAAGCTGAATTGGGTTCTGAAGACGGCCCCCGGGCGACGTCTGACGACGGCCGTAGCCAGCGTGTGTTTAAACGCCTCAGGCACGCTTCAGTGAAAACAACACTGAGTGAAATGGTCTTCTTCAAGGAAAATGGCAAAGGGGTAACATAACATCGGTCTCGGGAGCCATCACTTTCCTGGTCGTCTTCACAGTTGAAGTACGAGGAGGTCCAGGTAGTGTCATACTGAATTAGACACACCTCACTGACTCTCGTACATATGGGGAAATACTAATGTTTCCTTCTTAATTTAGGACTCCGCTGAAACCAAACAGTCAAATGGCATTGTAGCAAAATCAGACCAAGGTAAAATTGGTCCGTGAGTAGGAATTAATGCTGCCGTTATACTTGGCTGAATTATATTTCTAGAACCAAAATTCAAGTGGTTGTACAGTACTGTGCAGTAGGAAAACATCAAGGAACTGCTCAAAGTTACAATGCTTCACCACACTAAGCAGTGACACATAAACATGCAATAAGGATGTACCGTATGGAACAAGCGGAATCTCTGAGAACCAATCATAGGATAACACCAGGGGGGTAAGAATCCGGATTGCAACACAAACATTCATAGATGACGCTCATTTTCCTCACGGGCCCATGGTGCCTCAATTTGCCCTGCATGGCTAACTAAGTCAATTTCACTGAAGACACTGAATCGCAAAGGAAAGGACGAGCCGGTTTAATTAAAATCCTATTAGTTCATTTTGGCGCGATCATTAATTGATGACAGCGTGCCGTGAGTTTGCGCGGCATCTCACGTCGAAGGGGCGTCGTCCGTTGTCTGAGATTAGAGAAACATAATCCATAGCGAGGGAGAGAGAGGGCGAGAGCGGCGGAGCAGCCAATGAGAGATGATCACGTTAGAAACCGCCTTGGAACCCCATCTCCTTGGCTTAAGCAGTGAGCTCCCTATCGAGTTCATGTTGATAACAGGATCTGAGCGCCCATAGACTGACCTTAACTATTTACACCCTCACTGACAGGCCACGGGACAGCCACGGGACGAGGTGCGCGTGATTCAGGTTGACCTTTGTTGCGTGCCGTAATACGAAGTTCTACAGGTCATTCTTACGGTAGATGGCGACGGCTGGTCGGTTAGAAAGAAGATATTTGAGGAGGCTCGACACAGAACGGGCCTACGTACATATTCCTCCAACATCTCCTGACTTCATGAACTTCGCGGAACGTCGGTATTCCAGTATTCCAGGAGATGACCGAATGTACTCCCTGCAAGACACACATCCTTGCTGTAATATGACCTCATGCCTGGAGCATGAGTGATGAGTGACGGTGGAGGAGCACTAGGCCTCTAAGATCAAACACCGGCATATGGATTGACTACACGAGAGATGGCCTGGAAATGATCCACACACAGTAAGGATCTGCGGAACAGTTGGAGTGCCAGACAGTCGACCACACAACCGTGTTCCTGCACTCCCTGACCCAGCGTAACCATGCAGCCAGCCAGGCAGGGCTGGGGGGTTGATCAACACCTGTCAGAGCATGTGATCCGCCCCGCGGGTCGCCCCGTCTGCCTGCATGCCCCCGGACAGTATTTCCATGGCTCTGTTCTTGGTGCAACAGCCCTCTTTCCATACACCTGTCCATCGCCAGCCAGGCGGGGAGGACTGGACCAATCTCGCCTGGCCTGGCCACCCTCCCTCCCCTCTCTCTCTTCCCCCTTGGCTCTCCCTCTCTCTCGTCGTCTGGTACGGATCAACACAATCTCCCCATATTGAATGTGAAGGGGGGAGGTTCTGTACTCCGTATTTGTAACACGATGCTCCCTGGATGTTGGAGCGTGGAGGCCTTGTCGGCCGAACTCCAGAGCAGGTATCTCAACCCCTCTCGTCTCTCCACCGACGGCCTCATTAATACGGCTGTCGCAGCTGACTGACGGGACAATGGAGATTCTGGAACGGGATCTCCTTGCGTATCAATGGCAGCCCTCAGGCAAGGGTGACGTATGCAGAGTCAAGGGCTTGATCAAAGGAGCAGGATTCCTCATCTGTTGCGTGTGTTACCAGTCAAAGCTGTTGTGCGCATCATACCTCTTCGGGACTTGTTTCCAGTCCTGACTACTCAGTTCCCTCTAGACCATCAACATTTGGCATTTACTGTATATGCTGAATCCACATTACAGCTGTTATTCAATATTGGAGATCTCTCTCTCTCTCTTTTTCCCTATCTCTCTCTCTCTCTCTCTCTCTCTCATTAGATTAGCAGAGCTGAGAGGGGATTTGGTATGATAAGTTTAGCTAAGATGACCCATTGACAGTCCATCATGCTTATCGCCAGCGGTGATTCATTTCATTTGGTTCGCTATTTAAGGCAACACAGTCCAAATATCGGATTTTTGCAATAACACCAGAGCAACACGTTCAATCAAGCCGAGATAATGACATCACTGTATACAGCTACAGCACAGTTGGATGACAATAATAAGATTCAACAATTATGATGTTTTTCATGGAGACATTTTCATTTTGGTCTCGGTGGTCCTACAGTGTATGACTGGTACTGTATGCTCTGGATGCATAGCCCTGATTAATGCAGATACTAAAGTCACGAGGAGGAATAGAATTGGCTGACAGCTTGTGTGTGTGTGTGTGTGTGTGTGCATGCATGTGTGTGTGTGAGGGGGGCAGACTATTCATGATTAATAAGGGGACATAACCCGGTGAAGGGCACAGACAGTTCCAGCACAGTGAACACTATTGTATTGAGTGGCAAATTAGGATCTGCTGGTCTGTATAATGAGCAAGACATGGCATTTGGTAGAGGGTTTTATTGACTCCAAGTAAATGTGTTTGATAACCCCTGTGGACTTCCTTTTCCTGTCAGTACATGGTGCACCAGCCTGATCACGAAACAGCCTGAAGACACCGAGGGCTGGTTGTGTTTTTACCGCACCAGTGTACCCTGTATTTGTTTGTGATCAGCAACACATGGGGCTGCCTTTGACTTCAACAGGAGAAAAATGGAATCTTGAGAACAAGGAGCTGACATAGTTCCGGAATGATGCCCTTGCCTGGAGTCGTGGGGCACGAAGCAGCGGTGTGAGAAACAGAGGAGAGGAGGGAGAGGAACAGAGGAGAGGAGAGAGAGAAAGGAGGGCAAAAAAGAAGAAAGGAGGAGGTTTGACATGTGATGTTGATGTTGCATGTCCATCTTTCCCATCCCACAAATCCCTGGTCTCCCCCCCCCCCTCTCCCCACACACAGGTCAAAAGTAATCGCGAAATCCTGGTGTGCCCCGAGTGGTGTCTGGGAAAGAAGGGGGGGGGGGGGCGGGGGACAGGAGGAACTAAACAGGGTGACACGAGGCTTCCATGCAGGGGAGAGGAGAAACCAGACAAACTAATTACTGATGTAACCATAGCCTGGTGGGAAGGCCAGTTGAAGGTATTCAGGAGAGGAGAGAAACACATTGTCCCGGAATTGTAACTACAAGGGGAGCCACCCATGCCATGCATTAGGCATTCTTAGAAAGGGGAGTGTGTGGGGAGTGGGGGGGTGAGGAGTTTGGGGGGTGGGGCGTGAGGGGAGTGTGTGGGGGGTGGGGGGTGAGGAGTTTGGGGGGTGGGGGGTGGGGCGTGAGGGGAGTGTGTGGGGGGTGGGGGGTGAGGAGTTTGGGGGGTGGGGCGTGAGGGGAGTGTGAGAGGTGAAGGGGTAGGGGGTGCAGGGTTGGGGGGGTTGGAGGGGAGGGTCGGGGAGGGGTAAAGGGGTGTCCTATCTAACTCTAGTGCCCATGCACGTGTGGTATGTGCATTCCTCAGGTACCACTCTGTGTGTATGCATCGCTACAGCAACAAGCCCCACAAACACCATCTCCTTATGTTACACTACTTGTTCAAAGCTGGCATCAATCAACCACCCTGCCCATGCATGAGTAAGTACTTGGCTCTGTTGGCCTCTGTCCATTAGCCTGACATTTCAGGTTGGGGAGGAGGAGGAGGGAGGCTGAGGCTGACTGCCTGCCTGCCTGCACAACAAAAAAGAAAGAAAAGGAGGCTGGATTTATGACCAGGCACGTCAAGGGCCACCTCTCTCGATTAGTCATCACAAATGCAGAGGAAATCAAATCAAATCCGATGAGTAAAAGGGGTCTTTTTTTTAGAGAGGACTAAGTGTCTCTGTGTCTGTCCTTCCTCACCCCCACCCCACCCCCTCCCTCCTCTCCAGTCTGCAGCCCATCTCACCTAGTTGGTATTGATTGGTTGTACATACCAGCAGGGATCCATTAGTGAGGCTGGACTGAGGAGGCTAAGCAAGTAGACTGGAAAATGGCATCATTTAAACAACACAAAGCTCTCTAAAGCTAGCTTCTCAATGATGGATGATTCTGCATGCTTTCAACAGAGAGAGGCAGCCCTCAACTCCTTGAGTTACAAGGTGCACCGTAGACAGTACACAATACCCTTCTGTAGCTGATTCAGTCACCTGAGGCGGCTGCTGTGTGTCTGTGTGTGTGTGTGTGTGTGTGTGTGTGTGTGTGTGTGTGTGTGTGTGTGTGTGTGTGCGTGTGTGTGTGCACAGCAACCTCACCAACCCACTCATCCCAGACACACTCCCAGACTTTTCACCCGTCCAGCATCTCGACAGCCCACCACATTTCTCTGAAGTTTTCTAGGCCATCAAAGAACTAAAAAACAAGAAAAGCACAGGACCTGATGGGATCCCAGCCGAGATCCTGCAGCATGAGGGATACCTGCTCACACAACGCCAGCACCACCTGATCGCAGCCATCTGTCTATCAGAGACCCTCCCCCAGGAGTGGAATGATGCCAATATCCTGGTCATGTACAACAACAAAGCTGCCTGTGGTAACAGCTGAGGTATCTTCTTCCTCTGTCGCTGGAAAAGTGCTGGCCAAGATCACGCTGCACTGACTGGCGGAGCACGTCAAAAAATATCGTCCCTGAAACTCAGTGTGGCTTTCGGAAAATGCATCTTTAAATGGCCTTCATGGATCCATTTTAACGCAGGTCCACAACAGGAGGCATGCCAGAGTCTTAGTAGGAGGTCTCCAATCAGAACCCTTCAATAGCGATGTTGGGGTCCAGCAGGGATCCGTCCTGGCACCAGTCATTTTCAACCTCCTCCTCTCCGCTGTCACACACCTGTCACTCAACTCCCTTGGCACAACAGATGGAATCCACCGACAATATTGTTTACCTTTTTCAACCACAGACGCCTCCATTTCCACACAGAAACCCAGACCCAACAGATCATTGAACTGCAATATGCTAATGACTGTGCACTCTCACACTCTGGAATCCATGCAACTCAACACAATCTCCTCCATATACCACTCAGCTGGCCTTCAACTCAACACAATCTCCTCCATATACCACTCAGCTGGCCTTCAAGTCAACACTCTGAAAACTGAAATCATTGCTCAACTGGTATCCCAGACCCCTTCACTTCCCACCGTCCACATCAACGGTGTCCCCCTCAAAGCGGTACAGCGCGTCACTTACCTCTGTGCCCCTCTCTCCCCATCCTGCTCTAGAGATGACGAGGTCAATACCCGTGTAAATAGAGTCTCCGCTGCCGTCAGACGCCTCCGCTCAGGAGCATTTGAGAACCAGAAGATCAGCACCAAAATGGCTGTGTACGGTGCAGTAAGTGGCATCAGAGCTAGTAGCGCTAACTCTCTCCTACACCCAACCCAAATGAAGCAAGCGTCATCATCCACCACGATGGACAGCTAAGATGGTGTGTGTGTGTGTGTGTGTGTGTGTGTGTGTGTGTGTGTGTGTGTGTGTGTGTGTCTGCGTGTGGCAGTGGGATTTGGGGTTTTTCATAACCATCTGGATACTGACCTTGCGGTGACACTTCCCCAGAGCCAAAACAAACAGCAAGGAAAACAAAAAAAAACAAAAAAACAACAGCCACAAATGCGAGCAGGCAGCAACCATACAATATAGACACACACACACACACACACACACACACACACACACACACACACACACACACACACACACCATTGTGAGCGTTGATTTCCTGCATTGTGATGTACACTAAATTATGAAAGAGTGCTCAGCTACCCAAAACACAACAACAGGAGATTAGAAATCCAAGGAGGATTCCATTCAAACTGCGACACACACAACTGTGTATAGAGCTTGTGAACAAAACGGGCACAAACATTCTTACATGGATGGTACCGTTGCATAAAGCAGTCTGACTATTTGACGGATGTTACCGTTCAAACATTTACTGTTTTATACAGATAATAAAACATGAATGATGGATTAAACATCATCATATCTGACACACACACACACACACACACACACACACACACACGCACGCACACTCACACACTCTCACACACACACACACACACACACACACACACACACACACACACACACACAATAGAGTGAACTCACATACCATATCTCCTAACTCAAATACAGTAATACAAGACCCTATGTCAGTTAAAGAGACAGCGCGGTCCCTCCACCGCCTCCATGTGAAAGTGAGTCACTGCAGTGTTTGCACATGAGCGACTGTCCAGATGGCCAGCATGCAGAAGCTGGCCGGCTTAATAAGCAGAGTCCACCGAGGCCTATACAGGAAGTATGTCATTAATAAGCAGGCGAAAAATAACAACACAGGATATTGTTCACATCATTGGTGATTATTATGCTCCTAAAGTCTGTCTTTTAAACATTTACTTTACTGATTAACTCTCGCCAGATTGGATTTCACTATCAAACCGAATGCTAATGAATGCATTTCCAAAATTAATGTCTCTCCATATTTGAAGTGCTAAGCAAAGTTTCCAGACTTATCAAAAATGAACATGCTGGAACAATTGTTACTGAGCATATTCACTGCTTAATAGCAGTTCACTTGTATGTGACTGGAATAGTTGAGAATAAAATCAGTATATACATACTACATGATCGCATATCTCCATTTGTTTTTACCAGTGATCGTTTTTCCATTAGTCGACACAGCTAATTATAGTTCCCATTAAACTCATACCAAAGCCAGGTGCATACAGTACAGTATGTTCAATGTGGCGCAACAAACCGCAGAGGTCATGGCATTGAGCCGATGTGCTATGCAACCGCCGAATGAACAGCGGCCATTTTGTGCCAACAGCACACCAGTTACCACTGTGGGATAGGAAAGTGACCCACGCTGCCGTGTGTTATTGTGATGCGCCGGTGCTTAAAGACACGAGGGAGTGAATGACGCTCCTGCAGTTGCCACGGGAACAGTTTACTCACACACCGCTGGTTGTGTAATCACACAGTGTCGGGATAATAATGAAACCAGGTGAAACAATTGTCTCTGTGTAAAAAAAGCCTCCCAGTGCATACAGATGGTCCTCATACATAAACATGGGAAATGGAGTTCACCGCTCCCAGCGCTCAGAGCCCACCTGATGAGAGTGGGCCTCGCTCATGTTATATAAGGGCCGACATGTTTTGTTTTTTCCTCTCCTCATGCTATACATACTGGATAGACTCACCGGCCACTTTATCAGGTGCACCTGTTCAACTGCTTGTTTACGCAAATATCTAATGGTGTGGGGGATATTTTCTTGGCCCACTTTGGGCCCCTTAGTACCAATTGAGCATCGTTTAAATGCCACAGCCTACCTGAGTATTGTTGCTGACCATGTCCATCCCTTTATGACCACAGTGTGCCAGTCTTCTGATGGCTACTTCCAGCAGGATAACGCGCCATGTCACAAAGCTCACGTCATCTCAAACTGGTTGCTTGAACATGACAATGAGTTCACTGTACTCCAACGGCCTCCACAGACACCAGATCTCAATCCAATAGAGCACCTTTGGGATGTGGTGGAACGGGAGATTCGCATCATGGATGTGCAGCCGACAAATCTGCAGCAATGATGCTATCATGTCAATATGGACCAAAATTTCTGTCCAATATTCTGTCCAAAAATCCAATATTAGCATAAGCTTCAACAATTAGCAAGAATTACCCCCAAAAAAACGTGATTCGAACGCATGATTCGAACCAGCAACATTGCGTTGCGTTTACCTTTACCTGCCATTTA
>NC_139674.1:13443215-13448215 GCF_951799395.1 Argentina silus
GACAGTTGGGGGGCATGTTGTCCGTGGCACCTCCTTTGTCAACACCTCATTGCGGATCCCAGAGACGTGCTCAGACTCCAACGAAGGGCGCTATGACACATTCACCAGAACACACAAGCAGAATGACCCTCGTAAATACTTCCACGCACCCTCGCGGTCTGGGGGGGGGGGGTCATTCTCCTCTCCTTTTACCAGCAGAACAGACACAGGGAAATGAAATACCCCAGGCAGGACTCTGACCAGCTAAAGATGGGAGTCACAGTCTGTGTTAAGATCTTAGCGGACTGGAAAAAAAAAATCCCCCCACCCCCCAAATAGCCCGGGACCCCTCTCACCACTCGCCCGCTGTTGCTACGTGGGCTACCTCGGACATACCGCCCTGATCCTTCCCAGAAAACCACCTCCTGCTGTAAGGGTGACAAAAAAACTGAGGAGTAGAGATGGCATATATCGGCTCTGACGTGTGGCTGTGGGACAGTGGCCTGGCTCAGTGCTCTGCCTCTTTCAGAAAGGCCCGGGACCCAAAGCCAACCCCTCAGAGAGACACACACACTGTGTCGACTGACAGGACGACAGGAGTATTATTCTAAACCGAAAAAGACGACAGAATTCATGATGATAGACGTATCGGACACAAATGCGCTGCACTATTTGGCAGGGTCAAATAGGGTGTAACTATTTGGCAGGGTCTGGTCTGGTCTACACGCACACACACACACGAAGCGTGCACAAACACAAACACGCACACACACACACACACACACACACACACACGCACACACACACAGTGATTTACTGCCCTATGCCACCCAGCAGCCTCCACTCTCCCTGACTGCTGGATAACTCACACACTCCCAGTGATTTACACACAGCCAGCAGTACCAACCCCCCCCCCCCCCCCCCCAACCGCACACGCACACACACACACACACACACACACACACACACACACAGGCATGCACGCGCGCACACACGCACGCACACACGCACACACACACACATACACACAGAACCAGCGCCTCCCAGTTCCTCTACTAGAGAGGTATGTGGTGTCATACGGTCTGCTGGTCTCCTCTGAACCAGACCCGTCATTGGATCGATACTGGAGGTCATCACGAGGACATAGCCAATCACCTCGCCAGCTGCTCCACGCTTTAACTACAGTAGGGTGTGACGGAGAGGTGCTGTAATGTGTATGTAATGTCATATCACGTGAAATGACCACAAAGCTGTCCACTTGTTGTTGAGGCTTAGAGTGGACTGATGTCAGTGTAAAACCAAAATGCCAACCTGGTCACTATACGTGACAGTTGCAATAACAAGCATGCTGTTTAAACACTCACTCCCTCCACGAGACATGTTTTTTAGACGTCGAATGTCGATTACAGTCAGAATATAACACAAACTCATATGTCCATCGATCCATAAGCTGTGTTTTACAGAGCAAACTGCAATACATTTACATTTTACATTTATGGCATTTAGCAGACGCCTTTATCCAAAGCGACGTACAACAAATACATTTGTTTAAGTAAGTGAATCATCTATCCAACAGTCATCATAAGACAAAGTAATCAATGCTCACACCAGGCGCCATAGGCAGTCGTAATGCCAGTAGGCTAGTTTTTTTTAATTTATTTGTTTAATATATTTTATTAGCAGGAGAGAACTTGTACAGGGGGGTAACAGGGGAGAAGAGGTCTCGGGGGTTGGGGTTAGGGTTAGTATAGGGGGGGGTAGTGAGGGTGAAGCGGTCTTTAGGAGGGACTGTTAAGATGTAGCTTGAAGAGATGGGTTTTCAATCTACGGCGGAAGATCGGAAGTGACTCTGCAGTCCTGACCGTTGTGGGAAGCTCATTCCACCAGTGGGGCTCCAGGACAGTGAAAAGCCGTGACCGCGTAGCGCGGCCACTGCATCCAATGGGCACGATCCATCGGTGAGTCACACTGCACTGGAAGCTCCTCATGCCATCTTTACACCAAGGGCCCAGTGCAGTCCTGCAGTACCATTTCCGGTCACAGGGTGGCAGCACTGAGCTGCTCCTGTCCTGTCCTGTCCTGACCAGAGGGAGGGAGGCTCAGTGGCTGCGGCAGCACTGCAGACTGCAGCATCGCAGTGAGCCCCTGTAGTGTGGCCATGCTGCCCAGGCGAAGGTGAGCCTGAAGGTGAGTGGAGAGCTGTGTCTGTCTCTGTCATGAGCACGGCTAGCTGGGCCACACCACCTCCATCATCGACTGCATACAGTACATGGTGTGTATGTGTGTGTGTGTGTGTGTGTGTGTGTGTGTGTGTGTGTGTGTGTGTGTGTGTGTGTGTGTGTGTGTGTGTGTGTGTGTGTGTGTGTGTGTGTGTGTGTGTGTGTGTGTGTGTCTCTCTCTCTCTCTCTCTCCCTCTCTCTCTCCCTCTCTCTCTCCCTCTCTCTCTCTCTCTCCCTCTCTCCCTCTCCCTCTCTCTCTCTCTCTCTCTCTCTCTCAGCATTGTATATAGAGCACCTTCCAGAAACCCACAACTAAACCCATATGAGAGCTGTCATGCAGCAGGATCTAGTATTCCACTCTCTAGATTCTAGAACAGGCCCCTTAGGTGACATTGAAGGGGATATTCACCTCAGGAGAAGATGCTAGAACCTTACAGAGAGCTCCAACATGATTCCATCAGGATACCATAGGCTGCTGTTGGCATGGTGATTATCATCAGAAGGGGAATGTCATTGAAGATGCTCTGGTATTCAGCTTCATAAAAACATACTGTACCAGACTGAGCATGCCTGCAGTTGAGAACATAGTGTGTGTGTTTTTTCAGAGGGCAACACCGCCACCTTGTGGCTCCAGCCTGACACTACAACACTCCACTGAGCTAGTCAAGCAAGCCTTGAAAACATACACACACACACACACACACACACACACACACACACACACACACACACACACACACACACACACACACACACACACTGTCCATCACATCTTTGGAGAAGGGATGATTCATCCACAGAAGGGGAGTCTGGTGGAGGTAGATATCTGATGACAGGCTCATTGTAATGCATGGAAGGGAATGAGGAACTGTGTCAAACACACGCGTTTGAAACCATTCCTCATTCCATTCCATGCATTCAAATGAGCCTGTCCTCTGATTTCTCCCTCCACCAGCCTCCACTGATTCCCATGGGGACAATCTAGCTGCAGTTACAGGTGGATACCCAAGCCCACGGTCACCTGTGATAAGATGAAATAGAACATCAATAGTAGGTAGACATGAGAGAGAGAGAGAGAGAGAGAGAGAGAGAGAGAGAGAGAGAGAGAGAGAGAGATGCACAACAAATGACCTGTCAATAATCAAATAACCTTTACAACAATGTTGTGGTTAAAACAGATAGCTACAGAAAGGCATGGAATTCACGTATCTAATCAGCCTGATAAAACCCCAATATCAGTCATGTTATACTTTAAGAAATACAATATATGTTTTTGTAGTGGTATTTAGGTCAATCGACGCTTTTAGACATGAGAGAGACATCCACTTTGTCTTACAGGAGGCACTGGCAGTCATCACCTCAAATGCATCTGTATCTGCCCCCCCCTGCTTGCTCTACCCTTTGAAATACCAAACTAGCGATCTCTAATCCCGATGTATAATACACCAAAGGTAATCGTGAGAAGGAACTTGACATTCTTACTTGTATCACATTCCAAATGAGTGACTATTTCAGAAATAATTTTAATTGAGTCCTGTCCCCAATGAATGACCTATTTACCATGACATTTCAAAAGTAGGACAGGCTTTTCCTGGTGGACAATTATTAAACAAATCGTCTGCTCACACCACACATTTCCAAGGCCAGGATATTACAACAAACAACTGGAGGATTCTTTACATCCACTAGAGGCGCTGTTGTCTTCGTTTACGCTCCTTTATCCTCTGTTCTCTCTTCCTGCATGTTAAAGATGGCCGTCGCCCGAGAGTGCAACTACAAACATGTCACATGGTTGTCTCCACGTCTCAAACACAGTTCACTTCAAACACACAGAGACACACTCCTCCTGTCCAACTCAAAGATAGAATCTCTCCTGAGGCATTCCTGACCCAGTCTTCTAGCAGCAAAACAAGGATTGGCTCTAAATTCTCTGAAACAATCATTGAGATTGAATAACAGTAGCATTTTGAATTGTATTGCAGGTGTAGCCTACATTATAAATAGATGCATTGTTGTGATTAATTAATTGTGATTAAATTGTGATCAAATCGTCACAGAGGCAGCTGCCATTACAATCTTTCCAAACTGTGTTTATGGTAATGGGATATACACTCACCGGCCACTTTATTAGGTACACCTTGCTAGTACCGGGTTGGACCCCCTTTTGCCTTCAGAACTGCCTTAATTCATTGTGCCATAGATTCAACAAGGTGCTGGAAACATTCCTCAGAGATTTTGGTCCATATTGACATGATAGCATCACGCAGTTGCTGCAGATTTGTCGGCTGCACATCCATGATACGAATCTCCCGTTCCACCACATCCCAAAGGTATTAGATTGAGATCTGGTGACTGTGGAGGCCATTGGAGTACAGTGAACCAAGCCAAATTCTGACCATACAAGGTTCGACGTGTTGTGCGTTCAGAGATGGTTTTCTGCATACCTTGGTTGTAACGAGTGGTTATTTGAGTTACTGTTGCCTTTCCATCATCTCGAACCAGTCTGGCCATTCTCCTCTGACCTCTGGCATTTTCGCCCAGAGAACTGTCGCTCACTGGATATTTTCTCTTTTTCGGACCATTCTCTGTAAGCCCTAGAGATGGCTGTGCGTGAAAATCCCAGTAGATCAGCAGTTTCTGAAATACTCAGACCAGCCCGTCTGGCACCAACAACCATGCCACGTTCATTGTCTACATGCCTAAATGCATTGAGTTGCTGCCATGTGATTGGCTGTTTAGATATTTGCGCTAACGAGCAGTCGAACAGGTGTACCTAATAAAGTGGCCGGTGAGTGTATAATG
>NC_139674.1:13460599-13500599 GCF_951799395.1 Argentina silus
TGGGGGGGAAGATCGTGGGCTCTCTGTGTGCAATCGCCGGAGTGTTGACCATCGCTTTGCCGGTGCCCGTCATCGTCTCCAACTTCAATTACTTCTATCACAGAGAGACGGACCAAGATCAGTCGTCCCTGAAAGATGACCCTCCTAACAATGAACATAACAGCCCCGAACACAAACGAAGAGGCAGCAAATCATCTGCCAAGTCAGGGGACGCGGAGAACAACGACACGGAGAACACGCCTGTCGAAAAAGCTAATATGAAGGCGAACAGCAGCATGGACATCAAAAGATCCCTTTACGCATTTTGCTTGAACACACGGGAAACGGACCTGTAGTCCTAGTGTGCATTATGTCTTTAATAGTCATCAATCTAGACGGTGTTTTAAGACAAGAGTTCATAGCCCATAATGTCAGTTGATGTGTATAAATACATCTCCCCCCCTCCCCCCCACCCTAACCCTAACCACACTACCCCCTGCTGCTCTCTAATGGGTTCTACGTCTTTGCACAGTCGGAGCAGGAAGATCAACACGTTGCAATCCTGAAAAGTTCTAAAATGCACATTGTAATCCTTTGATCTGGTAAAGCACACCGACCAGAATCACACACACACACACATAGAGGAACACGAAGAGAGACATACACATTAACAATGCACTGACCATAGACCTACTAGCTACCCCCTGGGAGTGCATCCTGTAAGGTTATCTACAAGCAACCGTACTTCCTGATCACATCCAGTTTTTACACGATCATCATTCAATTAAGGAATCAAGTAGGACATCTAGGCGATCGAGTGCACTAATCAAGGATGCCAGGACTAGAAATAATTACTTGGGCGCTTGACATCAGGAGGGGATTAGTCTGCTGTGAGACTGCTGTCTCTCGGCCTTAACTGAGCGATCACTACCAACGAAAATGTCGGCTCTTGCATAAAGGCTATACAGTATGTCATTAGAGAACGTTTCTGAAAAGAAAAAAAAAGCCAAATGGGTATTTTATTTATGTACCGTCCGTTAGTCGTATGTTTACTATAAAACAAATGGTTGCATTTAATGCTTCTGAGAATATGTACATATTTTCCTATAGGCCTACTATTTATTCATTTGATTATTGTATTATTGTAGATCGGAAACAAAGCACACTTTATTTTTACGTCGTAAAATATATTAATATATATTGTAAAGTTATTTAGCAGACACCTGTTTACCGTACTCAGGTCCTGTATCTTTGAGAGATTTTAACGACAGAAAAATAATGTTTGGGAACATTATTGACAGAGGACTTCAAAGGAAGCGTTGGGACTCGATCTCAGTTGTTATCATTACGAAGGACAACAGCCTTGCTACTGATTGTTCTGAATGAAAAAAACTTTTGAAAAAAAGAGGACATACAATTATGGAGTACGAGACGAGGAAAAGGGACAAAAGTGAACCGTTTGAGGAAAGCACAGAAGCCATCTGATCTGAAAGTGCGCAAGATGTCCACACCAAAATCACACAGATTAAAGGTCAGTATACTGTGATGCACTGAAAAGCTTGATATATACATACATATCTGTGGTTATTTTGCCGGTTCAAAATGTGACTTGAAATGTATATGACAATAAGGTTCAGTTGACTAGATACATATAATGAAGACAATCATTCATTACAGAAAATATATTTCTGTATATGTTCATAAGAAATAGTGAGAATGGTTACAGATCTTGTGTGAAAAGGAGTTCTGGGCACCGATTGCCCTTTACGTATCTTACGTCAAAACAGGTGGTCAAACGGTGGTATAGCCAGATAATACGATTTCCTGGTCTGCAGAAACGATCCCCCAGAACATAATAATTTGGAGACTGTGTTGAGTATGCAGGTAAAATGGGGAGCTGTCCTTTCAGCACCACTGCCGCGGAATTCAAAATCTCAGCGGCACAGTTCAGTGTTATAGGGTAGGAGAGAGAGAGTCTGTCCAAAAGGAGCAACTCATAATATGCAGCAGACTTAACAATACATTAATTCTACAACAATGGAATCATCTTATAGGCTAATTAAAAAAAAAGCTATACATCAAGACAATTCAAGTAAGTAGGCCAAGGTCAAGGGCATTTGTTCTAGACAAGGTTAATGATCTATTCGATCAAAAGGGATTATAGAGGCAAACAATTCAAGAGGTTCTTCTTAGAAGCAAACTGGCAGAGCAATAGTCAGCAGGTGTCCAAGCGTGAGGTGTTGAATGCTGGAGTTGGTTTGACAAGGTTGAACGGTGGAAAGTTAGGGATCCTCTTTCATAGCAGATTACTCAGGGCTTTATTTTACAGCCATCACAACATCAGAATGTGAGAGAGACGTGTGTGTGTGTGTGTGTGTGTGTGTGTGTGTGTGTGTGTGTGTGTGTGTGTGTGTGTGTGGTGCGTGCGTGCGTGCGTGCGTGCGCTAGTGTGTGTGTGTGTGTGTGTGTGTGTGTGTGTGTGTGTGTGTGTGTGTGTGTGAGAGAGAGAGAGATACAGGACAACAAAGCTACACAATGATGAATAAAACGAGTACGCTACAAGGTGAAGTCACATGGCCTTAGCCGCTGAGTGCGCATTTGAATAATTCCAAATGTTTGTTGCGTTGCGTTCTATTTTGGACGACTGGTTAAATATAAAATGTTGTCCCTCGAATATCCACGCTCCCCTCCCGAGCAGGGACATGGCCTCTGAAGTTGCATTGGCTGGCAGAGCGACACCGCGACACTCTCCTTCTCGTTCTTGTCTGATTGAGTTGCCATATCTCTGGGCCGCGTTAGACGTGTCAGCTCGTATCGGGAGACAGCACGGCTGAGTCTCCGTCTCTAAAAGCAGGCCATTTGCAGCACACTGGCTGAGATCGCTTGCATCTCTGGAGACTCTTTAACAATTTGGGATTCCCTTGGTGGTTTCTCAGTGGCAATTCCCTCGGTGAATTCTCGGTGGCTGAATTTTTTACTGGGTCAGGTCCCTCCAATCACTTTTTTTATTTCGACTTGCATGTCCGGCAACAAAATAAATTCAGGATTATGTGACGAAAACAAACTGTAGGTTATTCTTTTTCATTCGTTTTTTTTTTTTTTTTTTTTTAAAGGGGTATAGGTATTTGTATGTCTCTCAGCTCTTGTCGCTCGGCACAAATGCTATACAGGTATTCATTACCTAGTAGGAAAGCAATGGATGATGTCAACCTCCGTTAACAGCATTCCCCTCCGTCAACCGTGCTTTTCATAGCGGTGGCGGTGCCAGGGAACCGCACGGCATCCTGGTACATATGGTGGAGGGTGAGAGTGTTCAGAAATGTTGAGACCTGCTAAAAAGGTCAGTGGAAAAGTGTTTGCCGATGGACGTAGGCCACAGGAACGTGGTGGGGGGTTTCTCCGGGAACGGAGAGGCCTGTTTGTGGGTATTGTCTTTCACTTGTCACCCTCTGAGCCATGTCCATGCAGCTGCCGGCCGGGGGACAGGTGCTGTGAGTCCGGGGGTGGCAGGTGCATCGCGCCTGGCTTCGCATGACCTCTGGACCTGCAGGAATCTGGCGTTATCCACAACGGGGGAAGTTACTGTACATGTATGTTGTCACCTTTACATGAGGGGACAACACGTTCTTCATTTTACATTGGATTAATATTATTATGCTATATCAGTTTAAAAAAGGCAGTGGATTCTGCTATGATACTTTTCTAAGAAGGAGTGTATACGAGTCTATGGACTTGTTGGACGTTCAGGCTCAATGTAACATGATTCAATGGGTTAGAGAAGAAGAAAAAACAACAACAACAACAACAACATCCAATTTGACGAGCAGTTTGTTAGCAGAGTCGGAGCTCCCGGGGCGTTTTAATGCTCCGTTGGACATCCTGAAAACGTTACGCGTTGAGAACGTTACGCAAGCGACTCACCCTCTCGTTTTATGACACAATGTCGTAGGGGGCCCTTTGATGTATGTTTACACTGTGCTCCTTGAGTTTCAAAAGACCGTCCAGAATTAGGCTGGTGGTGATGAATGCACCAGGGAGGGAGGGAGGGTGGGAGGGAGGGAGGGAGGGAGGGAGGGAGGGAGGGCCGACTAGCCCCTGTAAATAACCCCCCCCCCCCCCCCCCCCCCAATCACTGTTGGAGGCCTGGTGATTAGAGAAATGACAAATGAGTTCAGGTTCAAGGTCAGAGTGAGCTGACGACGCAGCGAGCGACGCAGGAGTGATATGACATCCAAGTCGACACGCGCTGACGGACAGACGTGGCACATTCACTGCACGTGTGGACAAAGCTGTATATATATCGTCGCGGTTGTTGATATTTCACCACCGCCACCGCCACCGCCGCCGCCGCGTTAAATGACCTAACAGTTGTTGAGGTCATACATCTACCACAGGGTAACGACATGCGCTTGTCGAGATCGTCATGGGAGCGGAGGGTTAAAACAAACAAAACACTGAGTGGCTGAGTGGTTCAGTTAGCACCGCGGGGACGCGGCCGGCGCCCGGTGAGAGACGAGGGGGACTGTAGGTGTGGAGACACACAAAAACAAACATACCATATTGTGAGATATTGAAATAAACGGACATGAACGTTTTTTTAAGCCAAATCACATCACATCAACGTTGTATTGTTTCCCACGACCGAAACCAACACTCTCCAAAGGGAAACTAATTACAGCATGTTGACTGACTTGCTGTGGATCCCAGTTACTGTATTACACCAGCTGCAGGTCAATAATAATACACAGGGTTGATGGCTTGTACACGTGGCAGCCAATCAGAGGGAGAAAGCACAAAGTGTGCTATCAGAAGACCCAATCATCTACCGTTAGACCAAGAGGAGTGTCTCGAGGTCTGGGAGCAACACTTGAGTTACCATGTCGCAGGGCTACCCATCGTGAGGCCGTGGTTCCAATACTGTCCTCCCCTCTCCTCTCTGTGGACAGACGGCCGCGTCCTGATGGCGGTCGGTAGCTACATCTGGCTAAGTGGCCGTTGATAATCTGCTGCTGGGATGTGACTGGCTGGAGAGACGCCAGTGGGGTTGAGGGGTGAACTCCGGGGGGACCTACTGTGGAATTACATGTGATGGAGAGAGAGAGAGAGAGAGAGAGAGAGAGAGAGGGAGGAGAGAGGGAGAGAGAGAGAGAGGGAGAGAGAGAGAAAGGGGAGGGAGAGAGAGAGAGAGAGAGAGAGTGAAAGAGAGAGAGAGAGAGAGAGGGGGGGAGAGAGAGCGGGGGAGAGAGAGTGAGAGAGAGAGAGAGAGGGGTGGAGAGTGAGAGAGAGGGGGGGGAGAGTGAGAGAGAGATAGAGAGAGAGAGAGAGAGAGTAGGAGGGAGGAGGGGGGGCAGAGAAACAGAGAGACAGTGAGACAGTGAGACAGTGTGGGGGAGAGAGAGATCAACACAAGCCCTAATCCATCTCTGTCAGTCCAGGCAGAAAGGGGCAAGGAGTTAAACCACTAATCTTATGTAAAAACTTCACACCACATGGAAAATCATTTTAGTAGTATTAGATCTCACTGGTTCACTCTTCATTCATTTTCCCATCGTTGATCTTATTTCCCACAGGAAGAGAGAGTTTGATCGAGGTCAAAGCCGGATAAAATGCATTATGTATATGAGTTACATAAAATGCACCACAGTAAATGCTCCATCAAATATTTGTAGTATCCCCCCCCAAAAATACATAAATAAATAAATAAATACTTAGTAGGTGTACTGTTACTACCCGTCCATTCTGGAACAATGTCGCCAACATTTTGTCATGGCCAATCCATCTGTCCAAAGAATGATCCTAAATATTGGGTGCTTGCCAATAGAAAATTGCAGTGTTGCATGTAAAGTACATCAAATACCCTGGGCCCTAAATAATAATAATAAAAAAAGATACAGCTTTTCCTCATATTTACATGCAAGATCTATCCTTTTACAGGGCCTTAAAAATCAAACCATCAGCTCACTCCTGGCTTAATCATTTCAGCGGTCGCAGAGTTGATTTTCACAGTTGGGTCCAGCTGATCCCAATATAGTAGTCCCACTCGCTGCCTGAACCCACTTTAGATTATGTAAGGATTGTTGTGTTTTTTTCCGGCTTTAAACTAAGAGAACAATTCTTTGCTGGGACATAGAGAGAGTCATTAAAGATGGAACATTGACACAGATTGTATCATTAACTGTAGAGCTTGAGGTAATGTTAGCACTGCAGATCCACGTGAGACCTCTCTATACCTATGCTCTTGACATATCGCCCCAGGAAAACATCTGGATGCAGTCTTCCACAGCCCAATTACATGCTCTGTCCTCCATACTTGTTTTAAATAGAACTTCTAGTAATTATAGCTTACATATTTCATCTTGACAATGGCCTAATTGTGAGAAAAGTTTGTTCTGTACAGCTTTGGTTGGGGCCGTGATACACTGTGTCACAGTCCTGTAGAATAGTGTGTGTTGTGGGTCTGGGGGTGGTCCAGTGGTCTAGCACCATGGCCTACACTGCACATACTGTATGTGCCCATGTTGGCAAGGGTTAGAATCCGGCCCATGCCCTGCTGACATACCCTCTCCTCCTTACTTTCCTGTCTTTCTCCACTATCTCTATCCAATAAAAATGAAAAATATAAAAATATAAACATAAGAGTGGCCATTCAAAAAATAACCTTTCAAAAAAAGAATAGTGTGTGTGTGGAGAGTTGGTTGGCCCTAATATACAATAGTGTGTGTGTGTTGTGGTCTATGCACATTGGGTGGGACAGTGGACTAGACCCCAGCGTGGGTGATCAGACCACTGTACAAGCAGCTGCAGCGAGGATTTGAAGTCGACCTCGGTATTGTCTAATCGCCGGTGATGAAGATGATGATGATGACGACGAGGACGATGATGGGGTGATTAATCAGCCGTGCGCGGACGACATGCTCGGCTGGCCGCGGCGGCGGCGGCGGCGAGGCATGATACAGTCTGACTCAGTCACATCCTGTTGTCCTCACGCGGTAGGATGATTGTTCGTTTGGGGGAGGGGCCCCCGCCGGAGGGGAGGGGCTATATCAGGCTCGTCGTGGGGGGGGGGGGGGTCCGTTGTCTTCGCCTCACCCTTTGTGACGTGAATCAACTCCGGAACGCTCCTCAGCTGTGCTCAGAAACATGCCCCCCCCCCCCCCCCCCCCTTGTGCGCCTCCCCCACGCTCCCGTCTCGACCCCGGTCATGACCTCCCGTCGTCCACTTCCTTCGCTGTGTTTGATGAGGCGGCCCCCAAAAGCATTAGCTGCTCATTATCAGCAGATCACATCAATTAGCCAGATAAAAGGATATCCACTTGCAGCCAGGACGTGGTCCAACAGCTAGAAATTCTGGCAGGCGGGCGGTGTTCTGGCCGTGTGTGATCCAGCGCTGGAGGCTCCTCTTCAACTTTCAATTAGGGAACTAATTCGCTGGAGGCACGGGGAGGAGGCTGGCGGAGGTGCAAACCGGAGGACGGGCTCATTGTAATGCACGGAATGGAATGAGGAACGGTGTCAAACACACGTTATCGTATTCCATGCGTGACAATGAGGCCGTCCTCCACCAATTTCTGCCTCCACCAGCCTCCCCGATGAGGCCGTCCTCTGATTGCTGCCTCCGCCAGCCTCCCCTGGCTGGAGGTCAGTGGCTGCTCCCCAACCCAATACTGCCAAGAATAAGAAGGAGGCAGCCAAAAAGTACAGACAGCAGTGCGATGTGTGGCTTGGCTGACCCCCATTTCTCCCTCGCTCCCTCCCTCGATCTCCTTTTGGCCTTTCTCTTTATCCTTCTCTCTCTCTCTTTCTTTCTTTCTCTCTTTCTCTCTCTCTCTCTCTCTTTCTCTCTCTCTCTCTTTATTCTTCTCTCTCTCTTTCTCTCTCTCTCTCTTTCTCTCTCTCTCTCTCTCTCTCTCACTCGTTATCCTCACAGTCAGACGGAGCGATCCACTTCCATTCAAAACTGGAAACTTTATTTTTCGTTTCCAGACTTCTTCTTTTCAGCAGCTTGTGCCTCTCACGCTTTCAGAAAATCATTTTCACAAGCCCGGGAACATTGAGGAGTGAGACATCGCACCAGAGGTGGCGTCAGTTTAAATCTGGAGGTGTAGTTTTCACAATGGAATACAGTCAACTTAGAGACTGTATTAAATATTGAGGCTTCCTGAAAAGATGAATTCCTCCCTTTCACTTTAGACCTACAGTAGATACCAAAAAATGGAAAAAACAACCCGAAGAATTTTAAAGTGGCTTCGGTAGGATGTCTCTGATAGGTCGCCAAGTTTGTGGAAAGCTTTTAATTTTCGGCACAGTTGGTTGGCCCTCATATACATATACATTCACATTCTCCTGACATAAAACAACAACAACAACATGCACTAGCAGAAGCGGCTTCATTTCAGAAGAGAAGATAAGCATTCCAAGCATGTCTTAGTTGTTATCATGCTAAATCACTCAGATGAGCGCTCCATTTCAAAATGGAATCCCAACTCCAGTCACGGGCACAGGGGAAGTGGCCACTTATTTACTCCCTTTGATGGATTTCAAAGCATAGGATGGGTGTAAACATGTCCCTCTGCTTTTACAATCCATGTCGGGGTCGTAGACGAGTGCACACTTCAGGGAAAAGAGTGAAGAGAGGGGAGGGGCCGCAGGGAGAGGCGTGATGGAGACAGCGAGGGTCTCTCTACACTACTGTAACACCCGGCACATTCTATATCCACACTCTGAGAAAAAAGGGTTCCATTCTTTTGGGTTCCGTGTAGAACCCTTTTGGGTTCCATTTATAACCCTCTGCGGAAAAAGGGTTCGACGTGGAACCCAAAAGGGTTCGACGTGGAACCCAAAAGGGTTCTACATGGCTCCTAAAAAGGTTCCATTCTTTTGGGTTCCATGTCGAACCCTTTTGGGTTCCATTTATAACCCTCTGCGGAGAAAGGGTTCGACATGGAACCCAAAAGGGTTCTACATGGCTTCTAAAAGGGTTCCTCTACAGGGACAAATGAAGAACCCTTTGTCGGTACAAACTAGAAGCTTTTTTTCTCTCAGAGAGTGCAGATCGACCCATCATCAGTAAGGCCACCGTCAGGCCATGCCCTGATGTCCTGGTAGGGCTGCCCTGGCCTGCCAATGCTCCATGCCCTTAACACGAGGTAAATCCCTGGAGGGCGTTTGTAGATTAGTTATAGTACTACAGTAGCAGTAGCACTGGTGCACTGCCAGAGTGTCTGCCCCTGTACGCACACACACACGCACGCACACTGTGTATGTGTATGTGTGTCAGGCCTAAACCTGTCAGGCCTAGAGAGCCTTAATGTACTGTACTGGCCCATCCATGGGGTAAGCTCTCAGACCAAGACAGGAATGCATGCATAACCCCCCCCCCCCCCCCCCCCCAACAAGCTGCTGGTTCAATCTATGCACACACGTGCCTGATGGTGGCAGCGTTTCAGCCCAGGGCCCGAGCTAAGCCAGCTCCTCCTCATTAGAACTGTCAAACTAATCCTGTAAACACTCTTGAAGAGATTAAAAAACAAACTTTGTATCATGACTAAAATATTCAATCTTAACTCTCGTTGCGTGATTGAGAACCTTTTTTTTTTTTTTTTTTTTTTTTTTTTAAATGAAAGTTATGAGTTGAACCGGAGGAAAGATGGGGTCCTCCTCGGCAAATCCTAATTGCTTAGAGTGTGTGTGTTTGTCTGTGTGTGTGTGTGTGTGTGCATGCATGTGTATGTGAGTGAGTGTGTGTGTGTGTGTGTGCATGCGTATGTGAGTGAGTGAGTGTGTGTGCGTGCGTGCGTGCGTGTATACAATTTTATAAATAATGAAATGACCCACTGTGACCTCTAATATTAATCCCACATAGTTTTGTATATATTATTAAAAAAATAATATATAGAAAATTCAGTATAAACCCTAAGACTTATATCAGGTACTCAGTAGCAGGGCTACTCATACTACAGGAGCCCAAATCTGTGCTATAAGCTCTCGTCCCAGCGTGGGGCTATGAAAGATAGGGATAGGGTTAGGGTTAAGGGTTAAGGGTTAGGCTGTAGGCTATATGGTGTGGCTGCATACCAAAGCCTACAGTAAGCACGGACTCTCTTCTCGATCGGCCGTAAGCCTCTCTCTCTCCTGTACCTCAGGACCTTCCACCTCCACCTCTTACGTAGTGGATGCTCTGTCAGAGAATGTTCCAAAAGCAGAGAGCAGAGGGGAGGGGAGGGGAGGGGAGGGGAGGGGAGGGGGAGACAATACAGGAGCTTCTTACGTAAGGCTTCCTCCGTGTGCTGTAGCAGCCCACAGCCTCCGCTGCCTTTCACAGAGAGTTGAAAAGCCATTGACCGAGAGAACGACGCGGCCATTCACAGTGTTGAACCAGATAGCTCGTCTGAATAGGGAATGACGTTCTGTTTTCTGATTTTCTTTTGTGTGTGTGGAGTGTGTGTGTGTGTGTGTATGCGTGGGAGGGGGGTATGTGTGTGTGCGTGTGTGTGGGGGTGTGTGTGTGCGTGCGTGCGTGTGTGTGCGTGCATGCTTGCGTGTGTGTGCGTGTATGTGTGTGTGTCTAAAATCGATTTTGTTCTTCTTTCTTTCTTCCTTTCTTTGAACACTGCATGCGACCGCTTCTTAATTAGGCCATTCTGAATTCCACTGTTCTGAATTCCGCTGTGAGAAATAACGTCCCAACATGTGTGTTGAGATAGAGGGTTTAGGTTTTTTTTTCCTATTTCAATGACCAGATACTAATGGATGCCGCTGCATTAGGCAGCATTTTAGATTTCATTTACGATTAATCTGCTCTGAATAAGTTGCTGCTGTGTGTGTGTGTGTGTGTGTGTGTGTGTGTGTGTGTGTGTGTGTGTGTGTGTTACAGCAAGTGATGTGTCCTTAGCTGTGCTGGTGACTGGAATGAAAGCCCATGTCTATATTTGGTATGTTATTGCATCACAGGGGTCTCTAGGATCACACAATGATGTAGTGCATATATATGTAAATGTGTATATATACACGTCGCAGCCACTGACACACGGACACAGGACGTGTTTGTGTGTGTGTGTTTGCGTGTCGCGGGTTATCCATGCGACGAAAGTCCATACATCCCAAACTGCAGAACGTAAACAAAACCCGAGACACTCGTCATTTCACTGAGACGGGCTCCATCGTTGTGATTGCTAGAAGAAACAAGAGTTCCTATTACAGTTAGCATGTGAGAGCGTCAGAGGCATAGAGGCTCACCGATACAACAGGATGGCCTCACACTGACTGACTAACCGATGTGAAATGACCGTGCCGCAGACGCTGAACACTGCGTGCGACCGCTTCTTAGTCATCGACGGTCATGTCAGCAGGAATCGCAGAGGGCAACATTTTTCCCCCCCTTCGTAGGCGGTGTGTTTGTGCCCGTCTATCAGGAGGAGGCATCGGCTCCTGTACACCGTGGAAGGCGCTTCTCTGTTTGAAACCGGGAGCTGATATAACACGTGTTAGAGGAAGACTACGTCGGCATCAAAATGCATCTCCCTTGAGCGGCGCGTTAACGTGGCTCCGAAATGGCGGTGGGTCTATTTCGGGTTTGTTTGCTTGACAGCAGGAATGACACTTGTCAACAGATGTCATTGTCTGGGGAAGGATGCATGCGCGCGCGCGCGCGCGCACACACACACACACACACGTGCGCGCACGTAAGTGTGCATGCATAGGCACACACACACACACACACACACACACACACAGATATACACATATAGACACACAGACAGACACACACACACACACACATGCATGCATATGCACACACACACACACACACACACACACACGCACGCACGCACGCACACACAGTGTCAGTGGCTGTGGCGTGCCCTATCCGAGCAGCTCGGCCTGTGGATAGTGTGACAGGGTGACGGTTTGAGACAGAGCCCAGCCAAGGTTCCTATCTGGATGGCCGAGGCGGGTCTTTAGGTGAGCATCGGGCCGGCGTGGGCATGGCCGACAATGAGTCGCTTAGCGTGACTCACACACGCTCGTCATCTGCATACTGACAGACAGGCACCGCTCCAAGTGTCTGCTATGGTAGTGTAGGGAGTAAGGGAAGAAGAAAAAGCAACAAGAAAAAAATAAAACATTGACCATTGACCATTGCTTTGTCTTGATAGGAAGAATGGCTAGCAACCTGCTACAGTATAGGCTGAACTGTGGCTAAGCTCTGAACAGTTACGTATGTCCATGGACGGGCAGAGTGATGTTATTGGGTGTTGTTGAGTTGTACAATCACTAATCAGATTAGGTACATTTCAGCATTGGTTTCGGTTGGTTCAATTAACACACACACACACACACACACACACATATATATATATCAAAAGTCAAAAGTTTGGACACACCTTGCCAAGAGTGTGCAAAGCTGTCATCAAAGCAAAAGGTGGCTACTTTGAAGACTCTAAAATATAAACCATATTCTGGTTTGTTTAACACTTTTTTGTTTACTACATAATTCCATATGTGTTCCTTCATAGTTTTGATGTCTTCAATATTAATCTACAATGTCGAAAATAATAAAAAAATAAAATAAAAAAAAAACCATTGAATGAGAAGGTGTGTCCAAACTTTTGACTGGTACTATATACTGGTACTATATACTGGTACTATGTACTGGTACTATGTACTATATATATACTATATATATATATATTGCGATGTCATACAAGCATGTCATGAGATCGTATGGGATTTCCCAGCATTCAATTGAATGAAGAGGCATTAACAGTTTGTCTACCTCCACAGTGCATTCATGTGTAAGCTTTTAAGAGCACTGTCGATGTCAAAGGTTTGATCTTGACAACATTCGGTGCATTAATGATGGCATCCAGCGCTATTTCACAGGAAGTCCTTTAACACACTGACACTGAGTCATGGAGTAGACGACACTACCATAACTGTGTCAGATGAAAAAAACAAAAAGATTATAATATTTCATTCTCAGGCAAAAAAAAAAAAAAAAAAAAACAATGATGAAAATAAACCATAATTTATTAAGGTCAACAAAATACACAAGAGATTACTAGGGATTACAAGGGACATGCGATATTAAAGTTGTGCATATTTTTCTAAACTGATGCCAATTTTGAAAGCCAATCATTTACCTTAGCCAGGTCTGCAACAATGGTCACACCTTTATAACCCCCCCACACTAAAAATAAATAAATAGACCCAGGTGGTTATATTACATTTACATTTAGCAGACGCCTTTATCCAAAGCGATTTACAACAAATACATTTGTTTAAGTAAGTGAATCATCTATCCATCAGTCATCATAAGAAAAAGTAATCAATGCTCGGACGAGGGGCCATTGGCAATTATTGACAATTATAATGGCATTTTATTGCAATATAATGAGGTTGAAGCTGTAAGATGGTGACATTCATATTTGTTTCTAAATAGATGTAGTCCTTCAGAATTGGTTGGACTGATTGGGATTTGGTGTTTTCTGTCTTGGCCCCTGTTTCTTCACAATACCTATAGTTCCATCTGTGATGCCAGCTTGTTTGTTTCAGAGATCTGGCCTTGTGTGCCAAACTAAATCAGCAAATAACAAGCTGGAATTCAGAATTTTTCACAATGCTAATTTTGAAATGTAAGTCAAATGTAATTAGATAATGCTTTACATGCAAGTTGTTCATATAGTCAGAATCTGAGAAGTCTCCTATACGCAGGCCTTCTAAAGGGCCAGTGGAAGCTTCATACAGCCTCAAATTATACAATAAGTGCTTTCAAGTGGGACCTGACATTGTGTAACATCTACGAGAGCCATGCCAGCTGACAGCATCTGTGGCCATCCTATACCTTCAAGGGTTATTAGCTTAGGAGAGTGTGAGTGCATGCTTGAGTGAAAACACACACGCCAACGAGCCATATGAGCCAACCATATACACTCACCGACCACTTTATTAGGAAGCCCTGTACACCTTCTCATGGTGGAGGTGGTGTAGTGGTGTGGGGAATGTTTTTTTGGCACACTTTAGGCTCGTTAATACCAATCAATCATCACTTGAATGCCACAGCCTATTTGAGTATTGTTGCTGACCATGTGCATCCCTTCATGGCCACAATTTACCCATCTTCTAATGGCTACTTCCAGCATGATAATGCACCAAGTCACAAAGCAAAAGTCGTCTCAAACTGGTTTCATGAACATGACAATGAGTTCAGTGTTCTTCAGTGGCCTTCCCAGTCACCGGATCTGAATCCAATAGAACACCTTTGGGATGTGGTAGAATGGGAGGTTCACAGCTTGAAAGTGCACCTGAAAAATCTGCAGGAATTGCGTGATGCAATCATGCCACCATGGACCAGAATCTCAAAGGAATGTTTCCAACATCTTATGGAATCAATGCCACGATGAATTGAGGCTGTTTTGAGAGCAAAGGGAGGCCCTACCCAGTATTAATATAGTGTTCCTAATAAAGTGTTCAGTGAGTGTATATCACTCTTATGCAATACACTGAATTATGTTGTAATCATATTGGGTAACCTGCACTCAACATTTCGGAATTGGATACACAAAGGAAAACACTTGATGATGATGATAATAATAATAATAATAATAATAATAATAATAATAATAATAATAATAATAATAATAATAATAATAATGTGCTTCCACAGGACCATCACTCATAATTATACCTTTTAAAAAAAGTTGTGAGTCCAGCAATGAAGTACTGACCACAACAACAACAAACAGAGTGCATTTTGGGGCTTTTTCTTTTTCATTGACCCACGTCCTGGCTGTACGATGCTAACCTATTCTCCACGGTTGGACTCAATTCCACTTCAATTCAGTCCATTCCGGAAGTGAACTGAAATTCCAATTCCGATTCCAAAAGTTCCAAATTGAAACGCACAGAGGACATTTGGAATAGACAGAAAGAATGAACTGGAATGGAATTGAGCCCCACCCTGCTAGCCACTCCATACACACAGACCAGACTAAAGGGTGAGCTATGGAGCCTGACGGTATAGCTAGAGAGTGTCCTCCCCTGCCCCACACCCTGGCTGGCGTGTGGATCCTACCCCGCCTGTCTACCGTACGTATCAGTGGGTCCACCTGGATCCCACCCCTGCTGTGCGATGCTCGCTGTAATCCCCTGTTGATGGATATGTTGCTTCTGTGGGGATTTAAGCCTGTGGTTGCATAAGTACCAATCCTCTGTATGGTGGTGCGATGGCAGGGGAAAGAGCACAGCAACCCGACCGCTCTTCAATATACGTGCTAACACCGGGTCAGACCAAAAAGGATCATTTGTACACAGGGGAGGCTGGCGGAGGTAGAAATCGGAGGACGGGCTCATTGTAATGCATGGGACGGAATTAGGAATGGCATCAAACACACATGGAATGGAATGAGGAATGCTATCAAACGCGCGTGTTTAATCCCATTCCTCATTCCATTCCGCGCATTACAACGAGCCCCGTCCTACGACTCCTACCTCCACCGGCCTCCCCTGTTTGAACATAAAAACAACACATAAGCTTGTGCAGAGAGGATTTGAAGCAACTGCCCTGTCCTTGATTTGGTTCAAAATGTGCCTCTCTTTGAAATACTGAACCACGGGGCCCGGAAAAAAACTAACATCACAGGTCTGAAAACGCAGAGCTAATCTTAAGAGTCAACCCACCCCGGGCTGTACCGCCGAAAAAACAAATTACAAATGCGTCTCCCCCTGCTAGTCAACTCTTAGTCACCCTCAACCTTTCCGCTGATGACTCCCCTTTGAAATTCAAATGAGATGTGAGCTCGGGGGGCTACCCAGCCAGGCTACCCAGCCAGAGCTCTCAGAACGGGCCGAATCAAACGGGCTTTGGCAAGCATCACATCGGCTGGCAGTCATCAGCATCACGCTAGATTGACTATTCCCTTCATCTAGATTGACTATTCCTTGACTATTCCCTTCACCTAGATTGACTATTCCCTTCATCTAGATTGACTATTCCCTTCATCTAGACTGACTATTCCCTTCATCTAGATTGACTATTCCCTTCATCTAGACTGACTATTCCCTTCACCTAGATTGACTATTCCCTTCATCTAGATTGACTATTCCCTTCATCTAGATTGACTATTCCCTTCATCTAGACTGACTATTCCCTTCATCTAGATTGACTATTCCCTTCATCTAGATTGACTATTCCCTTCATCTATGGCTATTTTTAAAAACCGCGTGCCACACTGTGTCATTAACCGCACACGTTTGCACAGATGTGAGTTGAAGACTAAATATAATACGATTGCTTCGTTGGTTTGCGCTCCGTGTGTGTGTGTGTGTGTGTGTGTGTGTGCGTGTGTGTGTGCGATAATTAAGGGTTTTCAGACGAGCTGCTCAGCTGGCTCGAGGTCTGTGCCGTGGAAATGGAAGATCCTCTCTCCGATGAGCTTACGTAACCTAACTGTTTAGCCTCTGAGAAAAGCAGTTATCTTAAAAAAATAAATAATAAAAAAAACAAAAACGGCGAGGATCGTGAGGGCTTGAATTAATCAAATATATGTAAACTCTACTGAGTATGCTAATTAATCCTCTCTCTCTCTCTCTCTCTCTCTCTCTCCCTCCTCCTCCTCCCTCCCCTGCCATCTCTTTCCATGTACATGGATGAGTTCTGGTGTTGTTGTGTTTATGGTAATCGCCTGGTTACACAAGGGGAAGGCTGTGTTCTAATTAGAGGCCTCTATGCTTTCAGACGGAGCCTCTATTTTGTCTCTACAAAAGACACGTACGATTTCATAACAAGCGGTGGAGAGTGAGCCGAGCCTCCGAACGCTTTCATGACTGTAAAGACCCGATTGTCCCTTTTAGCACGTTATCCGAGAGCCAGAGTGTTCCTTTCACATAACCACTCATCTGGTGTGTACGGCCTACAGCACTCATCTGGTGTGTACGGCCTACAGCACTCATCTGGTGTGTAAGGCCTACAGTACTCATCTGGTGTGTACGGCCTACAGCACTCATCTGGTGTGTACGGCCTAAAGGACTCATCTGGTGTGTACGGCCTACAGTACTCATCTGGTGTGTACGGCCTACAGCACTCATCTGGTGTGTACGGCCTACAGCACTCATCTGGTGTGTACGGCCTACAGTACTCATCTGGTGTGTACGGCCTACAGGACTCATCTGGTGTGTACGGCCTACAGGACTCATCTGGTGTGTACGGCCTACAGCACTCATCTGGTGTGTACGGCCTACAGTACTCATCTGGTGAGTACGGCCTACAGTACTCATCTGGTGCGTACTGCCTACAGTACTCATCTGGTGTGTACGGCCTACAGTACTCATCTGGTGTGTACGGCCTACAGTACTCATCTGGTGTGTACGGCCTACAGTACTCATCTGGTGCGTACGGCCTACAGTACTCTCTGCATGTCTGTTCAGACACTGTCATCCCTTTCATTTTCTAACAAAAACTACAGCCGTAGATGCCACCCTGGAAAATGCCTCCCTCCTAAAGACCTCTTCACCCCCACTACCCCCCCCTGTACTAACCCTAACCCCAACCCTAGAGACCTCTTCACCCCCACTACCCCCCTGTACATGTTCTCTCCTGTTAATAAAAAACAAAACAAAAAAAAACAAGCATTACGACTGCCAATGGCCCCTGGTCTGAGCATTGATTACTTTATCTTATGATGACTGTTGGATAGACGATTCACTTACTTAAACAAATGGATTTGTTGTAAGTCGCTTTTTGGATAAAGGCGTCTGCTAAATGCCGTAAATGTAAAAAAAAAAAAAAAAATAATACAATCCAGCCTACAGTACTTAAATGATCTGCGCCACGAGTACGCACCGCTCAGGTCCAGCTCCTCGGGTGTTGTCGTTGTTGTTTTTGTTGTTTTCCCTTGTGCACCAGATGGCGGCGAGGGGTCAACAGGCAAAATGTGCAATGGTTTGAGCCACTATGACATACTTAGCGGCAGGCACATGGAACACGTGTGTCCATATGTGTCTAACGTGTCGTTTCAAGTGATCGTAAAATACACGTCGAGTTGAACTTCGACGCGGTGAAGGTTCGGCCCTCTGTGGTGGCCGTGTCAATACAATGGGCCAAGCGTTGAATGCTTTCTATGCACTCTGTCACAGAGTCATTTCAGCTGCTCTGGTCCCCACGGGGTTTTGTAAACAAACAAAATGTACGTGGAAGCGTCAGAGAGAGAGAGAGAGAGAGAGAGATGGGAACGAGAGAAGAGAGAGAGAGAGAGAGAGAGAGAGAGACAGAGAGAGAAGCGGGCACGGGCATCCCTCCTGCCGTTATCTAACCGGACACATTGCTGGAAGGAAGGCTGACGGAGGTAGAAATCAGAGGCTGGTTGTAAAGACGCTGGTCGCTCATTGTAATGCATGGAATGAAATGAGGACTGATACTGTACCACACGTTTGATACCGCACCTCATTCCATTCCATGCAATACAACGAGCCCCCGTCCTCTGATTTCCACCTCCGTTCTCAGCCTCCCCGGACACATTGTGACATATTGTGAGAGTTCCACATGAACACGCCGCCTGTTGTTCGTTACTTCCACCCCCTGCGTGTTTGTGCCGAGACCACATCCGTCCGTTTGCCCGCCAGGAGCGTTTCTCAGAGTCGAGCCCACCTAGCCTGCTGCACGCTGGCTTCCTCTTCTACCGTGTCACTGCTGCTCCGAGCCAATCAGATGACCAGTCAGGCAGAGTGACAGGGGGAGGGGGTGGGGGGTGGGGGAGGGGGGGGGAGTGCTTTGGTCACAGAGACAAACTCACACTCAGGGACCGCCGGTTTATTCTCCGGCAACGTTACTTGGCAAATGGAAAGATTCCAAAGACATGTTGCAATCGAAGTCCCTTCGCCAGTATGATGGACTAACCCTAACCCGAAACCGGTGTTGTGTGTGGAAGAGCACGCACGTGGAAGGAGCATCGATTATGACGAAACACGATTATGACAAAACACGATTATGACAATGACGCCTAGAAACACGGCCCGGCTCTAAGAATCATCACGGTTGTCACTCTGACGAGACGAGCTTTCCTTTTCAACATGGAGAGATCTCTGACTTCTGCATCTCTGACATACAGCAGTGTGGTGTGTGTGGTGTGGTCACATGGGCATCTCAGCAGGCCAATAATAACCCAAGTAGAAACTGCCGTTTACGTAATCGGCCCGACCGGCTGCCGATACGCTCGCGACCACGCCGGGAACATAAAGGTCAATGCACATGGCCTCGCTCTGGCTGCTCCACAAACAAGCCGGCCAGCCGGCCAGCGAGCAGGGAAGCAAGCCGCGTTCCTTGAGTCAGCAAGCCGCAGCTGGACCGTCGTGTGTCGGAGCTGGGTGAGAGGACGGAGGGAGGAGTTCTCTCTTCCTCTCTCTCTCTCTCTCTCTCTTTCTTCCTCTTTCTGTCCTTTCGTAAAGGTCTGTTCATCCTCTCCTCTAAAGTGTGTGGAGACCAGTGAGGGAGGGGGGGGAGGAGGTTTTCTCTCTCTCTCTCTCTCTCTCTCTCTCTCTCTCACTCTTCCTCTCTCTGTCCTTTTTAGTAAAGGTCTGTTCATCACTCCTCTAAAGCGTGTGAAGACCAGTGAGGGGGGGGAGGGGGGGGGGAGGTTTCTCTCTCTTTCTCTTCTTCTCTCTGTCCTTTATTGAAGGTCTGTTCATCCTCACCTCTAAAGGCTATGTGGAGGCCAGTGAGGGGGGGAAAGGTTTCTCTCTCTCTCTCTCTCTCTCTCGCTCTTCCTCTCTCTGTCCTTTATTGAAGGTCTGTTCATCGCTCCCCTAAAGTGTGTGGAGACCAGTGAGGGGGTAGGAAGCCCCCCCCCCCCCCCCCCCCCCATCTCTCTTTCTCTCTCTCTCTCTCTGGCCTTTATTAAAGGTCTGTTCATCAGTCCTGTAAAGTGTGAGGCAGCCCAGTGAGGCAGCAGCCTGGTTCTGCAGGGCTGGGCTTTTCCCTCAGACATGCAGAACGCAGTGGAGAGATGACAGATATATTCAGTTGGCCCCCCAGGTCTGTTCCCTGCCCAGGGGAGGGTAGACCGCGTCCACACATATCTGTGTTGTTTCTAAGAGCCTGGGTGTACAGTACAGTGTGTAACCATGGCAGGGCTGAGTAATGAACACACTTTGACCAAAGGTCAAATTGCGGAGGATCTCTTCCAGCTCACGGTCTGTAATGGTCAATGTCAAACGCCACATGAACGGGAGGGGAGAATTAGTGTTTGTTCACCCCCCCCCCAACTTGATGATCTGGTTGTATTTACTACTAGAACTCTAGAATAGAATTGTGCAACTGCAGAAACGATTCTTTTTTTTTTCTCTGTTTTTTTATATCCCAATTAGGCTACTAGGCTACCTTACACAGTGGAGGACCAACATAATCCATCCATTCATTTGTTAGTAATGAAAATGAAAACTAATATTATGTGGATTAGGCTGGATCATTTTTCTGGCTGGCAGTTGAATATTGTGTGTGTGTGTGTGTGTGTGTGGGGGGGGGGTGAACAAACACCTCAAGTGACACCACAGTGAATACACCCCATCATGTAGGCTACATCCCAGTTACCAGCACAAAGCCCTCACCCAAACACACACACACACACACACACACACACACACACACACACACACACACAAACACACACAATTGCTTCCCAGTCAGCCAGGATCTGGCTTTCCATTTGGCGGGGAGAGAGAACAGTTGGTGGGGGGGTGGGGGGGTGGGCAAGCAAAAGGCCCACTGAATTGGGAAGCTATTTTTAGGGTCTTGGAGGGAAAATCCTGTTTGCGGTATCTCGTTATCCACGGCCGAGGGGGCACAACTGCGTCACGTAACCCTTCCGGCCGTGTGCCCGCCAGCCAGCGGCGAAGCTGTGCCCGCCGCAAACAAGCACGTTCAATTCCACGTGCCGCATCAGCCGCGCATGAGAAAGCTGATTTAATTACTCAGTATAAATATTTGCTGTGTGTATCACAGTTATAAATAGAGGATATGAATGTGTACATGCAGACTCTGTAATCATGCGGATATGCCTGCTATACTCCAGGGCTTGTTGGTCAACATGATGCAGCCATTTCATGTCCCTGGCCTATCTGAGCCGGCCGAGTGGCGATTCAATCCCTGCGCCATGCAGGTTCCAACCACACCAGTATAGATTACCTTTAAGGGTGTATGGGTCTATACAAAGTTTGACCAATGAGCAATTAGCATCGAACACTAACAGGCATTGTTTACACGGGGCATCATGATACTGTACTATGACCCCAGCTAGGACTCTCTGTGGGCTAGCTGAGTGTTATATGATGATGGTAAATGATCTGACCCGGCTAGTGTTTTGACGCTGGGGCAGGCTTCGCTACCGTAACAGCAAGCACGTGGAAAGGGGGTCAAAAGCCCCTGGCTCTTTGCCCTACCACTCACAAAGTGCCCTCCTGGATGGTGTTTAAAAAAAATAAAATAATAATATGGTTATAGGCCATCGCCCAAACCACCCACCCACCCCACCCCACCCACCCCACCCTCCCCCTGTTCGCCTCGTACCGCACGTCCGTCCGTCCGTCCATCCGTTGTGGGGAAACAGCACCTGCCCCTCCATAAGTCTGTGGCCGGCCCTGCATAACAGAGTACGACACGAGTGACTGAGTGACATCTTATCAATGCCAATGGTAACAGTGGATATCGTGTGGGTGCCAAGCGCAGATTGTGTGCAACCATTCCACAGGCTAAAACGCCCCGGGCCTGATGAGAGTCTTATTGAGACATTAACAGGGATTAGCTGAGGAGACATATCCCCCTGCCCACACACACACACACACACACACAGACGCACGCACACACACACACAGACGCACGCACACACACACACAGACGCACGCACACACACAAACAGACGCACACACACACACCTCTGTCTCTGATATGGCTAGCCAAGCTAGCTTCTGTGTTCCAATAGCCACACTAGCATACCGTACTACATAAAATGAAGCAATGTATGTGCATTCTTAGTAGTATGCTAGTATGGAGTGTCTATAGTGTCTATAGTGTCGACCAGTATACAGTATGTAGCGCTATATAATACAAGATCTATTGGAGGTTAGCCCTGTCAGGCCTACAGGGGAAGCTGCCCACGCCAGCCTGTTTTTCAGGTTTATCAAACACTCACCACCTCTTCTCTGACATCTCCCCTCTACTCTCTCTCTCTCCCTGAGTCTCCAACACCATAACAAGGTACTTACAAAGCCTTAGTGCGTGGGCACACTGGGAGGAAAATGTACTTTTTTTTTGTGACAGTTTGAAGGAGCGGAATGTAAGGTTTTAGCTCTAAAAAGCTCTAAAATGGCCCACGATAAATCGGTAGCAAGATTCGGCGGGAGAAATGGGGCACTAGTATTAGACACAAGGCACCCATGTACCATGTAAACAGAGTGCTGGCTCATCCCTCCTTTTTTTTTTTTTTTGGAGCGAAATAAACCATCCACCATTTAACAGACAAGGCCGGGCCAACCCCGACCCAGGATTAGAGAACCTTGCCAGTAATATGTTCAGAGGAGGATAGACACAGACACTGCTCATCCGTTCCCTTCTAATGGTGGGGGAGGAGGGGGGGGGGGGGTAAACGTGCAGCGGTGCTGATAGACTGACCTGCCACGGATTAGCGGTGTTGGTTGAGCACACGCTTTAATGCAAAGCGCTGCGATTCCCCGGCCATCTTGTGAGGGGGTCAGAAAAGGATGCAGGAAAATGTGAGAAAAGAGAAATAAATTGATTTCATGTATCTTCTATTATCACGCCGTGAGACTGAGTTATCCCCCCTCCCTCCCAAACACCTCCACGCCTCTCCGGTTTCAGACTGAAAGATGTGTCGGATGGTGGGGGGGGGGGGGGGGATCTTTGCAAATTGCTTTTAGCGACTGATTCTCATGACAGCGGAGTGCTGCGAAAAATGCTGTTGTTTTCACCTCTGCAGCGGGTTGAGGCGGAGGGTAAGGTCAGAGCTATAATCTCTTCTTCAACTGGAGAGAAAGCGAAATGTCAAACCTTCACTTGCGCTGGAACAGAAGAGAAACTGAGGGGTTTTGCCAATTGATGTTTGGATACAAGGAAGCAACCGTAGCAAGTATAGTCACACTGTTCATTATTTGAATAGTGTTTTAATAGTATTTTGTGGAACCAAAAAAGGCCAGAGTAGATCTTTAGGTGGACTTATTTTGTATACACACACACACAGAGTTACAGGAACGTGATACACAAGGTGTTCCACCAGCACCAGCCTGTTGTTTTAGTTCGCTTTACGGAGGCTGCTATACTGTGGTATGAGTCCAAGGGTCAACTTCTGGTCAACAAAGGCATTAGTGTTGCATCAAGCTGGTGGTGTGGATCAGCTCTCTGAACTGGAGGTGAACCCAACCTTTCACTGCCAAATGGTTGTTACGGTATTGGAGCCCTGCTGGCTGTGGAACACTATCAATGTCATGAGCTGGACTATCGTTTGTTGTTGAATGGTACATATGGTACATCATGGTAGATAGAAAGACCATTCTAGAATGCGCTCTACTTTAATTATCTCTACTATTACAACACTTAGGGGCCTGGTTTCACAGACAAGGCTTATGCCTAGTCCTGGACTAATTCACACTTTCAATGGCAAATTGCCACTGAGGATGCTTTTTAGTCTAGGACTAGGCTTAAGCCATGCCTGTGAAACCGGCCCTTAGAGGCTTAAGTGATGTATCACACCCCCATAACAAAATCTCATCAAAACACAGTCATGGTCAGCTGTTGCTAATACAAGCTTTCAGATCATAATTTCAGCATGATTGCCTCATTAATATTCCTGGCATGTGCATCTACATAATGTATAACAAATATACTCTGTGTGTAAACTTTGCACTCTGGACGGAATTAACATTAACACTGGACACATACCGTACGGTAGCATAAAGCTGCATATAATCTGCTTTCCATCGTTAAATGGATGCCACATTTTAAATGCTCAACATAGTCCAGAAGGGAACAAGTGCGGTTCGATAGAGCAACCAAAAGCCACGATTTCATCTTAATATAGATTACCCAGCTCATCTGGAGAGGCCAGCCCTGAGGGAGGGGCCTGGCAGTGGGTTTGACAGACTGAGCTTGACGAGCTCGCTGGGCGGATGAAGCCATGCGTAACGTTATCATCCCCCCCAGACCCCCCCCCACCCCCTCCCCACCCCCACCCCCACCCCCACGCCCTCGTGAAGAAATGAAAATCTGTCTCAATGTTTTACAATATGACAGCGGCGGCATGCCAAAGCACCATCCACTTGTCTCCCCCTTTCTCTCTCTCTCTCTCCCTCCTTCTCTCTCTGTCTCTCTCTCTCCTTCTCTCTCTGTCTCTCTCTCTCCTTCTCTCTCTCTCTCGCTTTCTAGAAACATGCAGACGAGAGTAATCCTCTCTGAATTGTCTTAATGACACGCTACATCCAGTAGAGCAAAGGATATTTTCTTGGTAAATATATTCTTTCATCAAATACACTTTTTCTGCTTCGATGGAGCACAGGAAGCCATCCTAGATTGAGTAAACAAACATCCCTGTCTCCGGCGAAGCACAGAACCACTCAGACGATTTTGGAGCACAACAATATGTGGGGGGAAATACTAGAGCACCACCTAGTGGTGGTCCATTTAGATTAAGTAAAACACCAATCAGAGACATAAACACAGCTAGCATGTGTGTAGCAAGCTAGTAATGACTAGCATGTGTCTAAACCTTAGACTAAGTCTAAAGCAATGTTTACCACATAGTGGGGGGTAATATATCTGGTCTGAATGAACATCATGAGCTGCTGGGTAGTGTCGTGATGTAGTGTACACTTGGAAATGCTCTAATATCAAATCTAAAAACAGAGGATGAAATAATCTTCTAATCTTGAAAGAAAGAAGAAATGAAGCGGACTATAGCAGTAAACAGATTGAATGCATCTTGTGGTTCATGTCGAGGTGCAGTAATACATACCTACTTGTTCCCCAATATACCTGATCCCATCTCCAGATGTAGTTCAGTCTAAGGGTGTCAACACAGTTATAGGGCCCCAATTTGATTGAGGAAATAGTGCTGAGCAGAGCAAAAAATACCTTACAACTCAGAATACTCTACAGCATGATTTTTATTGTAGCTTGATTTTAACTATGGTTTTGAGAAAACTGTCATTATTCAATCAGAGTTTTTGTAAATATTATGAGAGTGCATTGCATATCATGGAAATGCTAGATGCAGTATTCAAAACTCCCACTGGATTATTTCTCATTGCGTCTTATTAGAGATATTACGGTAAAGATGGCCGACTTTGCCCCAATTTGACCAATTTCTGCACGTGCAAATTGGGGCCTGTTGTCTCCCAGGACAGTAGAGTTCTGGTGGTGAATCCAGACAGGCAGAGACCCTCATTCACAGCCTGGCTGAGCTGTATTGGGCTGGATCCACCATCCACCATAGTGAAACACTGCTGGAAAGGACCAGATCCAGATCCAGGACAGTATGGTTTGGGTCCGGCCTGTAGCAGTACTCTAGCAGTACTGAGGTGGTGGACCCACTGCCCACCCGTCTATTGAGAACACTAAAGTGATTACAGACAACAGCAGTGAGCTTAGCATAATCAATGATTACATCACTCAGAGAAATCCAACAGGCATACGGCTGGGGGCCTCCAAAGGTCACATGGGAATACGAGGGATTTCCATACACGGGTGAATCAACAACATTATGAATGAAACCGAGCAGCACACTGCTACAGCAGGGGAGGCTGGTGGAGGTAGAAATCGGAGGACGGGCTCATTGTAATGCACGGTATGGAATGAGGAATGGTTTTAAGACACGTGCGTTCGATACCATTCCTCATTCTGTGCGTTCCTCATACCATTCCATGCATTACAAAGAGCCCCGTCCTCTGATTTCTACCTCCACCAGCCTCCACTGCTGTACAGTTAAGTATACCGTGAGACAGAAGAGCGTGATTGGACCCAGAGAAAGCAGGGATTGATGACTGAAGGAAAGGGAAATTGTTCTTCTTCTCCAGCTGTGTCCTCTCTTGCCAACAGTTATGCCAGTGTGTGTGTGTGTGTGTGTGTGTGTGTGTGTGTGTGTGTGTGTGGGCGTGCCTGCGTGTGTGTGTGTGTGTGTGTCTGTGTGTGACACCTGAGCCGAGCCTATGAGTCGGGGAGTCCCTTCAATCCCACGCTGTGGTGGTTTTTCCTGCCCTGGAGGCAGAGGCTCTTCTGCTGTTCCTTGTGTCTGTCAGGGAAACTTCATCATCACGCAACGGGTGCCCAGAGGCAGGGGAAAAAAACTGGGCCAATCGCTGCTCCCCGCTGCTGCCACGCTGCTCGCTCACCTCACCGAACCCCCGGTTAGAGACGAGTGGCAGAACGACAGGGCACAAACAACGAGGCGCCCCGGTGTAGAACCTGTCCTCTAGTTCTCCTTGATCAGGACTCCAGAGGGATCCGTGATAGAACATTTAAGATACGGTCACTGCTCTTGTATTCAGGCTATCATATTCATATGAATCATATTCATACCTTCCACTTTGACGTCCGTCAAAGCAGAGAGCTTTTCACAGTGGAATACGGATTTCAAACGACATAGGGGTTTCAAATGACATAGGTCTAAATACCTTCTGCAGACAGATTCCTCAATGCAGAGACATTTTCTGGGAGGTGCTCGGACCTCCGAGCGGACCTGTCCTCAGACTTCGGCTATTGCGCAAAATATCTTTTGCGGAGACCGATGGGGGAGCGGAAGGTATAAACCAGCCTTTATGAGTCTATGACGTGTCCTTGGAATGGGCTGTCATTGCCATATTTATAACACGTGGTTTATAAACTGCATTTCGTTGTCTCTGTACTTGTACTCTGCACACTGACAATAATGTTGAATCTAATCTAATCTAATCTAATAAAGCTTTTTGATGGTGTAGATTATATTATTGAGATCATTGAGATCAACGATTGTACATACTGACACTCGTGTGCGCATCCATTTTCAGTGGCCACAGAGGCTGGTAAACTTTAAACCTATTTAAAGGTTCTGTATTGACATTTTACACATTTACATTTTGATTCAGGCTAATGCTGTTATGTTGCCAAACTTTTCCGACTTGCCACTGGCATGACCAAAACCAATCACAACATAGTCTCCAACGGAATACGGACTGGGGGATCGTTTCTGCAGACCAAAGAATACGTTCACCATCAGACTTTTTTGTCTTGCTGGTGAAGGGCTTCAGTGTGTGGAGCTGGCTCCCTGTGGGTTGAGGCACTGACTCTAGACCCTCATTTACACTACAGAGGCCCAACCGGGCTGAGCCGAGCAGAGCTCTACCGGGCTGGCCTGGTTTCCACCACATCCACCACAGCTGCTGAAACGGTGCTGGAAATCAGGACAACGTGAAAGGAAAACATCCCAGGCAGCACAGTTTGGTTCGGGTCGACGCTGTAGCGTGTAAAGGCCTTATGTGTGTGTGTTCGGGGGGGGGAGTGTGTGTGTGTGTGTGTGTGTGTATGTATGTGTGTGTGTGTGTGTGTGTGTTCGGGGGGGGGCTCACCTTCGGCTCCGACGCAGCAGTCGTGTAAACAGTTACCACACGGTCCTCTCTGTGGCGGTCCATATGTGGAGCTGGAGGTTAGGAGCCGTGGTGCAGTACAGCAGCTGACTCCCCCCTCCGGGGGGGCAAAGAGGGGGCCAAGGCACTTACCGTCAGCACAGGCCGGTTCCTGGCACATCACTGGGCCCTTTGTGTGTGAGACCTGGGATATGAAAGGCACGGAACAAAAACAAATGACGGAGGCCCATGGGCGTACACGGCGATGTGAGGGGCTTGTTTTCTTCAAGCTCGCTGACCCGAAAGAGCGGATACAAGGCAGGCACGCATACACGCTGCTCTGAGGGGGAAACTCATTCTTTATCAGCGCTCGGCCAGATGAAGGCTCTGGTGTTTGTGTTCTAAGACTTGATAGATAGCTCGCCGCAGTGCTTTGAGGACGCTCGTACACACACACACATAAAAGGCCAGGCGAACGTCCCATGCGGTTCGCTGGCATCTTTGTTTTGTTGTGGTGGGGTGGGACGGAGACGGTTGGGGGGGTGGGAGGGTGGGGGTTATGGGCAAGCGCTTTAAAACGACCAACCGAAGTTCAGAAGCTTTGACGCCCCCCCCAAGCTTTATATGTAAACCTATCAAAAGCTGAGATACTAGATTTCGTTCTATGGGTTAGGGTGAGGTTTATTCATTAATCATTGTATTAGGCCTGGGCTTACACCATCATCACTATCATTGAGTATCTTGGGTTCTACAGTGGTGTGGGTTCCTAGAGGGTTCTAGAGTGGTGTGGGTTCTAGAGGGTTCAATAGTCTGGTGATAAAGAAGCGATCATGCATGAACTGATCCCCTGTCAATGAACCGAGTCAAGTTTGAAGCTCATCCTATAATGCCTACTGTATCTCATGAGCCTGTCACCTGGTCCTCTGTGGCTCAGTTGGTAGAGCATGGCGCTTTGGATAAAAGCGTCAGCTAAATGGCGTATATTATATATATATATATATATATATATATATATATATATATATATATATAGCACTGTACTACACTGCTGCCCAGGCCAGCCAGCCAGTCAGTCAGCCAGTCAGTCAGTCAGTCAGCCAGTCAGTCAGTCAGCCAGCCAGTCAGCCAGCCAGCCAGCACATAGATTTGGAGTAAAGCGCTCTCACCCACCACCTCCACATGCACCATGCCAGCCAGCCAGTCAGTCAGCCAGTCAGTCAGTCAGCCAGTCAGTCAGCCAGTCAGCCAGTCAGTCAGTCAGCCAGTCAGCCAGTCAGTCAGTCAGCCAGTCAGTCAGCCAGTCAGCCAGCCAGTCAGTCAGCCAGCCAGTCAGCACATAGATCTGGAGTAAAGCGCTCTCACCCACCACCTCCACATGCACCATTTTGCCTGTTTCTGGCCAAAGAAATCAAATCAAATCAAAACCAAATCAAATCAAAGTGTATTTATCACCTACACAGCATGTACAGCCGTAGACGGTGCAATGAAATGCTCAGGGCAAGCTACCTCCTCAACAATGCAACAAAGTCACAATAATAATAATAATAATAATAATAATAATAATAATAATAATAATAAAAACAATAGCATAAGGTAGCGATAGTATTTAGCGGCAGAAACACAATGACAATAGCAGTAGCAGTCGTAAACAGAGTGGTCCGTACCACAGCCAAGCTCCAGCAGCGTCCAGGCCCTCATACAGTACCATCCCAACACACTGCTCTAGAATGGCACACAAGATTGTTTTATTTATCTCACGGATGTAAGGGGATGATAGTTGGATGTTTGGACATCGTAACTGCATGTCTCACTCTCCCCTTGGAGGGAGAGAGGGAGAGAGAGAGAGGGAGAGAGAGAGAGAGAGAGAGAGAGAGAGACAGAGAGAGACAGAGAGAGAGAGAGAGAGAGAGAGAGAGAGAGAGACAGACAGAGAGAGTGAGAGAGAGTGAATGAGAGAGAGAGATGGCGGGACGGACGGGAGAGAGGGGAGAGAGCGTTCTTCTGCACGGTGGATTTGGCCTTGCATATGCTGCCGTGGATTACACTGATCCAACTTAATGCTTAAGACGATGCAATCATTCATAACTACAGGAGCTGTGAGGGCCTGTGCCATCACCACGGGCGCTCGCCAGCACCATCTGCCACTGCGGATTAACTTCCAGGAAGACGGGGAATCGGGGTGGGGTGTTGGGTTCTAATGCTGCAGCTGCGGCCAGAGGCACACAGACCCCCTAGCCTAGCGCCGCACGACCAGCCGGGCCCACCCGGATCCGGGGTAGAACGCTCTCTCTCTCTCTCTCTCCTACCGCCACCTTCACCTTCCGCCATTTTGCACGTCAATTGGTGTCTCAGAGCAAGGCGTCCGTGTCACATAGACGTCCGAGTGAGGCCGAGACAGTAGAGCCCAGAGAGAGAAGGGTTCGGGCTTGATGTATGCTAAGCAATATAACAACGATGATATCGGGTAACCGTTTTGGATCAGTGTGTATTGGGTCAACAGGTCTGATCGGGCTGGCCCAAAGCATGGGAGAAGCGGGCGAATTATTTTTATTTTCTAATTTTCTGGTTATTATTTTCACCCCTTATGAGCCACAACTTCGGGCCGTTCGTTGCTTCGGCGCGACGAGCAGCACAGCAGATGTGAAAGCCGACAGCGGAGCAAGGGAGATAATTCAAAGTTAGGAATCGCAGAGTTAGTTTACATTTGTTTATCAGGCAAGACCTGATATGAAAGACTACGGATTTCATATTTTGTGGCTCAACTAATAGATGTGTTAAGTGCTGCTCAATGCAAGATCGACACACTGGCTTACTGAGGTCTGGCTGAGGTCTTAAAGGGGCAGTGTTGTATTTTAGGAAAGACAGAAGTTAAGCGACAGTTGAATATGCTTTATAGGTTTCAGGTCAAACATGTTGGCCGATAGCAGCATTTTCATTAAAGCCACAGTCTGTCATTTTCCCAGTCATTTCAAATAATGTATACTGTAGGCCTACCCCTGGATTTGGATAAATATGACTTAGAAATAGCACACTGAGGTAATTACAACTGTGTCACCTTTCCACAACCAAAACACCAACGATGTATGCTAAGATCTCTCCTCGGGCCCCCAAATTCATTAATGTTAATGTGTTTAAGAATCAGACTAATGTAATGTAGCATATTTCTCATACTTGTCATGTTTTTTTCGCTCGCTTACCTCTTTACTTTTCTGAAAATGACGTTCAACAATGAATCAACAATGAATCAAGTTTGCATGGCCTAAGGCAACCAAAACAATATAGGCTGTGTGTGTGAAAATGACATCCAATTGATCTGACAATAATCAATGAATCTCTCTCTTCTTCCCCTTTGTCTCTCCTGTCTCTATACCTGGTATTGTCCACAGAGAGGCAGTCCAAGACCCCCCCCACCCGGCCTCCCATCAGGACAGCCAGGACCCCCTCCACCCTGCAGGACAGACCACCATGTTCTCTTACACAAAGGAGCATCTACAGTAATCCAACTACTACTACCCTTTTGGAAACCTGTGCCTTCAACCAACTCCACCAGGCAGTGACATATTATTTTTCAAGAAGTTGATTTTTGTTTTGGGGGCTGGAACTCTGCTGGAAGGTGCAGTGCAAAGCCCCCCCCCCCCTCCCCCCTCCCCCTCCTCCTCCCCCTCCCATTTACTTGTACTGCCCTCGGCTTCAGACACCTGACTGATGTTGTGATGACTGGGGACAGAGTTGTTCTCTCTTCAGAAAGAAAAAAAAATGAACAGGGCATGCGACTTTCGATCATTTTGAAGTCCTAACTTCTGTGTTTTCAAATTTCTAAAAAAAACTTGTGTTAGTGATTTACTTCATATTGGAAGAAATCCCAATCTGTGCAATATCAGTCGATATTTGTGTGAAGTTGTCATGTGGAAGTAGACTTTGGATGACTTTGCTCATTTTGTTTATTTTTGTAATGCTGTTTTTCCTAATTTCTATTTTTCTAAAATGATATTGTTCTCCAAAGGACGGATAAAAAAAAAAAGAAAAAAGAAGGAGAGATATTCGAACCCGAGCACTGGAGGGGGACGGACACCTAGTTTTAAAATGTGTTATAGTTTCCTGTTTCTCTACACAACCCTTCCTTCCCTGTCCAGGGCCAAAGCCATAGCCTATCTCAGATACGACAGGGGGAGTTGTCACCATTTAGTCAGGAAACCCCAATGTCCCCCAACAAAAAGGACTGAGAGAACCATGTCTCCTTCCCAACTTCTGGTGATGCAAAACGCCTCGCTAAGTCACACAAAAGAAGACGGTGGACATGACGGATATTTTGGTTTCTACATCAGGGGGCTGATATCTGAAGTAGTTAGCCATTCTCTACCTTTGTGTGGCCTGTTCTTCTTGCCGAACGTCAAGTAATTTTGTACTTCTTCCTGCATATCAAGGCATTATGTGGTCTGTGTGTGTGTGTGTGTGTGTGTGCATTTGTGCGTGCTTGTGTGTGCATGCTTGCGTACGCGCGCGCGTGTGTGTGTATTTGTGCATGCATGTGTGTGGGTGTGTGTATGCTTGCGTGCGTGTGTGTGTTTGTGTGTGTGTGTGAATTTGTGTGTGCATGTGTGTGTGTGTGTGTGTGTGTGTGTGAGTGAGTGTGTTTGTTGGAATGGAGGGTAACCACTAGACTGTTTATTGTTTTGACCCAGTTTCTGCAATTGTGAATTGTGATTCCTGTATCCTTTAAGCTGCTATCCTTGTACTGTGTAGACTGGAGATGTCCAGCCTTTATTCCGAAAGGTTTTTTCAATCCTACAAATCCACCCTTCATTTATCTCTCCATACACCCCATGTCTCATCACGCCATGGAGGATCACCAGAAGAAATCCACCTGACCGTCCAGAATCACACAGTTCTAGTCAATCAGCGCATCAGAAGCACACCATGGGCTCAGTTCAATCAAACTAGCATTGCGGTATTTCCCGGGGGAACCATATCACAGATGATGATGATGCTACGATATCACGGCATACCTTTATTTCCCTCACAATTGAATGACATTGCACAATGTTTTATGTACGGTAAAAACAAAAAGCAGGTGTAATGTACTTCCCTAACACATAAGTTCACATGAGGAATAGGCTACCTGTGATTGTGTGCAGAAGTGGGGTGTAACCGGGTAAATATGGCTATGTTGGTTTTGACTGAATCTGGCTGGCCCATTCATTACATTGGTTCTCCACCCAGGGATGTTGTGTTGGCTTGCCAACAGTCACTGAGGTCTTTTTTCCCTGTGAGCTGTCCGTAGAGTATGCTGCCTGTGTGTGTGAATCATTTCTGTGGAGCTGCCTCCATCCATGAAGTACCTTTGTTGAAGTTGTCTCCCAAAACAAAGCTGCCAAATTGGTCTGAAGCCAAATGTTATGATGTTCTCTGTTTGTAAACTGGTTTAAGTGTTTCACATGTTAAACCTCATCCCTTTAAATGTTACATTGTGTTTTTAACGAAAAATCCTATTTGTTAAATTGTTGATATCTTCAGAAGATCATAAGAATTATGGAATAAAGTAAAACAAATAGATGTGGTTGGTTGCTTTGATAATGATTATGGAATATTGATAGGGGAGGCTGGAGTGATCAATTCAATTGATGTTTTGGCAATAACATCAGATAAGCAATATATTTCTCAGCCAGAGGGTGGCGACATTCACCACAATCTCCAATGCAATGTCACACCGGTACAGTCAACCCAGTACAGTTCATTCCATTTAGCTGACGCTTTTATCCAACGCGATTTACATTGCAGTGAGTGCATACATTTCAGTATATATGGTCCCAGCAGGAATCAAACCCACAACCTAAGCGTTGTTAGAGCACCATGCTCTACCAACTGAGCCACACACACTCTGAAACACACAGTGTGTGTATGACAACACTTATACACGTTACATGGAAAGGAAAATAAGGAACATATCTGTTACTGATCGAGCACTGAATGGAGAGATGTCGTCTGGTAACCGCACTTGATTGGATGATTAGAGCCAATCGTGGACATCTGATTGGAGGATTAGAGCCAATCGTGGACATCTGATTGGAGGATTAGAGCCAATCGTGGACATCTGATTGGATGATTAGAGCCAATCGTGGACATCGGATTGGACGGTTGGAGCCGATTATAGCATTTCTTCATCATGCTAAATCCGCTACACGATCCTAGCTAACCACATACACATTTGTCCAAAAAGTAACAATTAGCTAGCCTGCTCGTCGTTTACAGAGACATTCAATGCGAAGGTGAGTCTTACATAAGGGATTGTATATACAATTTAAAACGAACATACACTGAATGAAGTGATGTGCCTGTATACAGCTAGCTATGACGAACCGTAACTAGCGGACCGTTCGTTAGGCCCTTACCGGCAGAGAAGCTCTGGCCCAACACATCAGTGAGTTGTCAACTGTAACTGAATGGAGCGACAGTGGTTTCTGGCCTCCTACAATATCGCTGTCGCTTTTAAATGCTTTAGCACCATGGCCAGCCGAGCCAGGGGTTTCGGTTTCGGGCAGAGGAAGAAGAGGAACACCGAGGAGCATCAGAAACAGCGGCGGCGTGATCTCCAGGCCCGCCACCGCGCCACACTGGCCACCCTGTTTGAAACCCTCAAAACGGTCGTCTGCCCGTCCTCAACCAAGACCCCCGCCAAGGTAGCTAACTGGCTAACTCTTTCTAACAGACCGACCCCCAACCAAGACCCCCGCCCAGGTAGATTTCTAACAGACCGACCCCCAACCAAGACCCCCGCCAAGGTTAGCTAGCTTAGCTAACTCTTTCTAACAGACCCTTCCCTGCCAATCTAGCTAACTAGCAAACTCTTTCTAACAGACCGTCCCCCAACCAAGACCCCCGCCAAGGTAGCTTTCTAACAGACCGACCCCGAACCAAGACCCCCGCCCAGGTAGATTTCTAACAGACCGACCCCGAACCAAGACCGACCCCGAACCAAGACCCCCGCCCAGGTAGATTTCTAACAGACCGACCCCGAACCAAGACCGACCCCGAACCAAGACCCCCGCCAAGGTTAGCTAGCTTAGCTAACTCTTTCTAACGGGCGTGCATTCCGTTGCATAGCGAGGGGAGACAGAGTTCAACATGTCTTGTCCATTTACAACTTTTGATTTCACTCATGATAGATATCACACCAAACAAAAGCCCACTGAAACTTTGGCCTACCCCTACCATGGTTTTTTAAATGACTCAAATGTCATTTAAGCCTCAACCATTATCCTATATCCTATATAAAAACAAAGGATAACCATGATCATTCTCTCTGACAGTGGAAAATCCTGGACCACGCCAAAGGATTTCTGAAAGAGCAGGAGGCCTACCTCTCCAGGCTGCTGTCGTTGAGGGGTGAGGTCTGGAAATTGGGGGCAATATAATAAAGCCAACTACATCAGTGGTGCGTCAACCATTTAGGTTTTTTTCGATCGATAAATGTAATGTTTTTTTATTGTTTATTCCCTCTTGTTTAGGGATTTTCCTTGGCAACGAGGACGGACAATTCAATATGGACGAAGTGCGGGAGGAATACCGCACGTTATCTGCACACCGCAGGTATTTAACACCTGCACATGCGACGGAGTACCACAGGAGGGCAGCATCTGTCCATGTCATGACCGACACACCACTGATGCTGGTCATCGTACAACTGCAGCGAATGTCACTCAGTCACTCCAACCATTCTACATTTTACATGTTGCATTTACAGCATTTACCAGACGCCTTTATTCAAAAAGCGACTTACAACAAATACATTTGTTTAAGTAAGTGAATCATCTATCCCCCAGTCATCATAAGATAAAGTAATCAATGCTCGGGCCAGGGGCCATAGGCAGTCACAATGCTAGAAGAAGGATTATTATTTTTTTATTATTAACCAGAGAGAAACTTGTATAGGGGGGTAGTGGGGGTGAAGAGGTCTTTAGGAGGGACCGTTCTCTGGTCCCACACAGTAAAACAACAGGTTAATCTGATGAATAAGTACTGTGTTTACCTGGACACATCAGAGACTGACTGCACTGCACTGACTGAGCATCGTTTTATTGTTATTATAGTAAACCTGATGTCGTTCCTGAACGTAGCAAAAAACATGTTGTTATTGTTGTTTTCATCTGCTTGTATCGCTCCAGGAAGCAGGGGCTTAGAAGTCCCGGGCCTGAAGGGGAGGCGAGTAGCGTGGAGGAGGAGGAGGAGGAGGAGGAGGAGGAGGAGGAGGAATCAGTGGAGGAGGCCATGGATGAGTCAGTCCAGTCACAGTCATCCATCAACTCCCTGCCCAACATCCTGGAGTTTGAAGGGTGGGTGGACTGGCTCTTCAGAGGACAGGGCATGATTTGACTCCACAGAGAGCAGGCAGACACAGTCGAGGGTCCGCGCTCCAAATCAATACTAGATGAGGGTTTTCCGGTGCTCCTGCGGTTATTTTCTCAACGCAACAAACACACACGTTTCGACGGTTACGCCGGTTATGTTCTTCACGACTCCGAATCACGGGTGGACAGAAGTAGTCACGATATAACACAATCACATCACAAGTGTCAAACCAATCTCAGTCTCCTGCCTCTGTCAGTCCACGAGTCTAGTGTGTCCATTCACAAGGAGTGTTTCCTCATCCGATGGACCGCTGTTCAGTCTCCTCTCCTCTCCCTGCTGAGGTCGTTCAACGGTCCTGAGGGGGTGGCGGGACCTGTCATCTCTCAGATCAACCACGGAGGCCATCTTAGATCCCAAGTTGTCTACTGTACTGTGGCCATCACCATGGAGAATGGTTTTCAGGAGTGGATGAGATGAGTCCGTTTATTTCACCGAATGGCAAAATGACAATCTGAGATAGATAGCGTAGCTAGTGTAGATCCCCGGGCCTCAGTTTTTCCCCCTCCGGAGCCAGAAATGAGAGTTTATCCTCCACCCCCACAGCTTTACACAGGAGGCTGCTGTGTTACTGTTACACAGTACTGCATGGATCTTAGTGTTTCTTTCTCTCTCTCTCTCTCTCCCTCCCTCCCTCCCCCCCCCTCCCCTCTCTCTCTCTCCCCCTCCCTCTCTCTCCCCCTCCCTCTCCCCTCTCTCCCTCTCCCCCCCCTCTCTCCCCCTCCTGCTACCCCCCTCTGTCTTCCCCTCTCTCTCCTCCCCCCCTCCAGGTACCTGTTGTTCTACAGGCAGACGGTGGACACGTTGGTGCGTAGTGGCGTTCTGAGGCAGGGCCAGACCGGCCTGGCCGTGGTTTCAGAGGCCATCTCAGGCCTGTGGGACAGCCTGTCTCCAGAGCGCCAGGCCTCCTACCAGACCCCTCCTCCCCCACTGCAGAGCACCCAGGCCTGGGCAGGGCCCGCCCAGGCGGCCTCCCCCGACCCAGACACCCACCTCCAGCCCCTCGAGGCCCACAGCCAGGGAGACATTGCCTCCTCCACTTCCTCCACCTTCCCGGAGGTAAGGGCCATTAAAGTGCACTTATTAGGCTCCGGAAACGATGATGGGATGAGCCACAACACATATTTTGTGTCATATTTTATGTCATCATAATCATAAGAATTATAGTTTATAAGCGCTTTTCAGAGAAAGCAGGAAGATAAAGTCAGAAGCTACAGTATGTGACGAACTGGGAAGAACCACAGCACCTATTTTATGTCATCGTAATAATAATAATTATAGTTTATGGATGCTTTTCGGGAAGACCCAAAGACACTTAGCATCCTAAAAAAAAAACAGGGTAAGACAATGTCAGATGCTGCAGTATGCGATCGTCCCTGAAGTCAGAAAGTCATTCCTCTAGAAACTCTGAGCAGTCAAAAGCTGTTTCCAGGCTCAGAGCTCCTCCAGCTCCTTCTGCTGTCAAGGAGCAGGTCATTGTCACTCTTATTAGATTCGGAGTGGAAATAAGCAAGCGTTTTGCGATAGCAAGGAGAACCCCTTGCATAAGCGGGCCGTTTGTTTTTCCTGTCTGGTCCGATCTGAGAGCTGGTTATCTATGTCTTGGAGGGAGATGCTTTATCTCACTACAGCAGATGCCTTCGCTGGTGGACAAGTGATTTCCAGCATGGCTCGACTTGCTGCGTCTCTCTCTCCCTCCCTCCCTCCCTCCCTCTGTCTCTCTCTCTCTCTCTCTCCCTCCATCCATCCATCCCTCCCTCTCTCTCTCTCTCTCCCTCCCTCGCTCCGTCTCTCTCCCTCCCTCCCTCTGTCTCTCTCTCCATCCGTCTCACTCTGCCTCCCTCCCTCCCTTCCTCTGTCTCTCTCTCCCTCCCTCCATCCCTCCCTCTCTCTCTCCCTCCCTCCATCCCTCTCTCTCTGTCTCCCTCCCTCCCCCTCTCTCTCTCTCTCTCCCTCCCTAGCTCCATCCCTCTCTCTCTCTCTCCCTCCCCCTCCCTCCCTCTCTCTCCCCCCTCGCTCCATCCCAGTCGTCTGCTCCAGGACAGATGCCATCGCTAATCCGGTCTCAGACGAGGGAGGGGGGGAAAAATCATTCCTCTCAGTACTAACGTTTCGGGGAGGGGGGGGGGGAGAGAGAGAGAGAGAGAATAGACTTGTGTCCCCTCTATCCCGGGCTCTGGCTGAGGGAAGCAGCATCAGCGGCGGGTTTAAGAGCCAGCATTGTTTGGGTGGCGGTATCGCTCCGCGTGTGTACGCCACCCCTCGCCCTCGCTCCGTTCCGCTGGTAGAAGGCCAGGAGCTGCACCACGGTCACGGGGAATGACAGAGTCCCGGAGGCGCGTTCACGTCGGGGAGAGAAGGCGGGAAAGCTCGCAACTCGCAGCTCCGTCTCGTTCCGTAAAAGCGTGGTGTTTTGATTTAGGCACGCAGAGTTACTGGACACAATTGATTGTTGTCGCTGCCACCACCGCGTGCTTGTGTGTGTGTGTGTGTGTGTGTGTGTGTGTGAGTGTGCATGTGTGTGTGTGTGTGTGTGTGTGTGTGTGTGTGTGTGTGTGTGTGTGTGTGTGTGTGTGTGTGTGTGTGAGAGTGTGCGTGTGTGCATGTGTGTGTGAGTGTGAGTGTGCTTGGTGTGTGTGTGTGCGGTGTGTGTGTGTGTGAGAGTGTGCGTGTGTGCATGTGTGTGTGAGTGTGAGTGTGCTTGGTGTGAGTGTGAGTGTGCTTGGTGTGTGTGTGTGCGGTGTGTGTGTCTGTCTGCCGAGTGCCCTCGGGTCAAGCTTATTCAAGGTCAGGGGGGCTTTAGGTGGTCTTAGGTGTCGGCTAATCTGTAGACCAGACTGTCGTCTGAAGGCTCAGGGAAAAAAACTGACCAGGCTATGACTTCAAGTCTGCAACCTGCTCTGCTGAGGAAATGGCCATCAGTGGACAAATACTCACTGTACAGATGTGTGTAACTGTAGGTTATTAGGGAGGGGGGGGTGGGTGGGGGGGGGGGGGGGAACTAGCCTGCCACTGTAATGTGCAATGCTGTAGCTATGTTTATTGTGATAATTATAGCTGTTCCCTCTCCTCAGTCCCTCCATATAACGGAAGCATAACGTGAGAACACTGCGTTACGTTTGGTTTATTTCCCTCGTAAAGCACGTTGTATTGTAATGGTATGAAACGCACTATAAATCCAAACAGACGTTTGATTGGATTCCGATGCTCTGTGTACTCAACATCCTCTTAACTTAACTGCACTCGTAACAAGATTGTTTTTGAATGTTTCTGTTTCGGTCGTTTTTATTTGTGTTCTTCTCTTCGTCTTGGTCTTCTCTCTGTCTCTCTCTCTCTGTCTCTCTCTCTCTGTCTCTCTCTCTCTGTCTCTCTCTCTCTGTGTCTCTCTCTCTCTCTCTCTCAGGACCTGCTGCAGGACGCTTACGACGTGGTGATGCAGGAGATGGACTCTGCCTCCGAACACTGGTTCTGTCAGACACACAGGTCCTGTCAGACACACAGGTCCTGTCAGACACACAGGTCCTGTCAGACACACAGTCTCACCACACAGGTCCTGTCAGACACACAGGTCCTGTCAGACACACAGGTCCTGTCAGACACACAGGTCTCACCACACAGGGAAAAAGACGACACATTTCTAGCCATTTTCTCCACTTCATTGTTATGGACACCAACAAGAAGGATGTATTTATCAGCGATATTAAAAGCCAATAACTATGTCCTTCAGTGTTAAAAATAGCCAACGAGTACAGTGGTACACTAATACTCTTCCTCCCTCCCTCTCTCTCTCTCTCTCTCTCTCCCTCGCTCCATCCCTTTGCCAGTCATCTGCACTAGTATACTAGTAATATAACATATGCCATTTAGCTGATACTTTTATCCAAAGCAACTTACATTGCAGTGAGTGTATACATTTTTCAGCATATAATGGTCCCAGGGGGAATCAAACCCACAACCTAAGCGTCGTTAGCGCCATGCTCTACCCACTGAGCCACAGAGGACAACCCGAGTCAAACCCTCCCTG
>NC_139674.1:13505599-13515599 GCF_951799395.1 Argentina silus
TAATGCATGGAATGGAATGAGGAATGGTGTCCCGGCATTCCCTTCATTCTTTATCAGAAGGCCCAGGCCAAATTCATGCATTACATTTTAAATTGAATTAATGAGCTTCCTTTAAAACTTTTAATAACCTCTCCGATAAGAGAAATGATGTCCTGGGACCTTGGGGGAAGTTAAGAAATGGCTCTGCCAGGACAGTCTGACGTTCAGGAGCAGATAAACTGGGGTGCTGCTACAGTTGGGGCTAATTTCATTTAGAGGTCAGCCATTTTGTCTCTCTTCACTGTCAGAGGGGTCTGTGGGCTCATTGGAACGAGGAAACTGACATTGGAAGTAGGAAACTCAGAATGTCCTACTCAGGGCTACTGTATGTCAGAATTAGCAAATAGAGAGCCCTATGCAACATCCTCCACTAAATTTTGGCGGGAAAGAGTTTCCAAGGAGCACTTGAATGCACCATTACCTTGTGAGAAAATATACTATTATACTGAATTGTGCGTAAAGCGCTACATTATGCACAATGACGCTTGGTATTGTCATGAGCTTCGCTGCTGGGATTGGTTTGTTTTGTTTTATTTAATTGACTAATCCATCATTGTCATATCACATTGTACAGGCACAATATAGTAGGTGTGAAGGCATTCCCAAAACCATGTAAGTATATGGATCTCCACACTCAGGCTGAAAAGACCGTGTGTGTGTGTGGAACGTTTCCACGGTGAAAGAAGAAAGGACACCTCTGTCTCACTCATTAGCTTTTATTCAGTTAGCAGCATGTCTGTCAGTACTGTCCTAGTTACGCTTCTCTGCTTCCCCCTCGGGATACACACCGCCCGCAAAGCCGCACACACACACACACACACTGAAGTCTACATACACACAGTCACAAACCACCTCCCTCTATATATACACACACACACACACACACCCTCACACCCCCACACACACCCACCCACCCACACACACCCCCCCCCACACACACACACACACTACTGTGGCGAGCCCTTGTCCGGCCAGTCAGGCGTGGTGAAGGCCATCCAGTGCAGTGCCAGCCAGGGCCCATCAGTGTTCAGACAGAGTCCTGCTGCTCTCCTGGACGGTAGGGTAGAGATAACCCTAACCCTAACCCACCCACCCCTCTTGTTTACATTTGAAACGCTGTCCTGAAGTCCTAATCCCTTTTGAGTGCTGGGCCTCGTCCCGTCCACTGATTTCCCCCTCAGAGGGGGTAGATAGTGCAGTTTCACTGACTTGTTTGCTTGTTTTCGACAGAACGGACTGTAAACACACACGGATACATAATACTGACAAATAAAAAGGTAAGTAATGAGCTTGATGATTGATGCTCCACTCCCTGCTGGGTGTGTCAGAGAGAGAGAGAGAGAGAGAGAGAGAGACAGAGAGAGAGAGAGAGAGAGAGACAGAGAGAGAGAGAGAGAGAGAGGCCTGGAGCAGAATCAAGGATCCTAGTAACAAGTTGGTAGAATGAGACAAGATGGCCACCTGGAGTTGAAGATAGTGGTATCGACCAAAGGAGTGATGTTTCAGCAGTGTTCAATGTGGGCAAAGATGTTTGTGTGTGTGTGTGTGTGTGTGTGTGTGTGTGTGTATGTGTGTGTGTGTGTACCATCCACATTGTTAACCATTCAAAATCTGTCCAAGCACATTCCACAAATTGTACACGGTATCAGGTCTGTCCAAGCTTTCGAGTCCAAAACACAACACAATTCCTTTTAGTGTAGCTGATGTGGAGATGCCCTGAATATCAACTGTTAGAATGACCTCCAATTGTCCTTGTAGTGTAATTCCCTTTGTAATGTGGAGTCTGAAGATTTATTTTTGATCAGTATCAGCCACAAAATAAATTTAGCAATAGCAGATGCAGACGGACTTAAGATCTCAAGATGTGTCGCTCATCGGAATGAGATTTTTCCAAATGAGTAAGGACATGTTCTGCTGTGGCTCCCTACCGATTCATCTTATCACGTACTGTACTCACATATTTGCATTTTCTTAAAAGTGAACCGCGGGTGTGCTGTCAGTCAAATCATTGCTTTTTTATTTTGTGGCACTTGGAAAAAGGTTCCGTTGAGCAGTGTGTGGACATAATGTAAGCACACAATGCTTCAAAGCATCGCTCTCCACTTTTTCTCAAAGCATTGTCCTTTAGGCACACACACACACACACACACACACACACACACACACACAAACATTACATTGAGCCCAACAGACAGCAGCTGGGACTCCAGTCGCTGAAGTCGCTGGTCTCTCAGATATGGCAAGGCAATGAATGTCTGCTTCCCAAGGCCTGCTTTGCTTCAGCATCCAGTTCTTTTGATCTGTGAAGTAGCAGAAAGCTGTGCCACTCTGGTGCTGAGCCTTCAAGGCCAAAAACAGCCCTGCACACTGAAGCCCAGAGACCAGTCTTAGAAGAACCAGTTAACCTTGTGTATCAGCTTCCACAGTAAACAGCTTTCTTGCCCAGGCAGAACGGAAACTCCTGCCCGGACAGCTCATCCCATCTCTAGTGGGAGACAATGTTTAGGTACAACCTTGTGACGCCCCCAGTGGCTTCCACTAAGGTCAGAGGTCACCAGGGAGTCTCGAGTCAACGCCCGTCTCCGACAGTCAGCGTCTCAACGCTCCTGACGACCAAAGAGTGGGGCTGTCCGTAGCATAGCCACATCCCTCTCCCTCCCTCCTCCCAGCCCAGCCCGGCCCAGCCCAGAGGGGTCCGTGGTGGTCCTAGTCTGGGGGAGTGAGGGTCTGCAGTGGTGGCTAGCTGTTGTTTTCAGCCGTCATGTATTTGAGCGCGGCGAAACCGTAGCGCCGGGACATGTTCTGCTGGAACTCCTCCTTGAGGGTCTTGAGGCAGACCCGGTACTGCTTGTTGGAGCGGAACTTGGTGATGTCGAAGCTGGGCGCGTGCGGCATGTGGATCATGTAGGCGTTGGGCAGGACCACGAACTCGTACTCCTGTCAGAGAGCAAAGGAGAAGTCAGAGGGACATACTGTAGGTCGCTAACACAGGGGCTACGGCCCGTTGACCATCGTCTCCTTTCCTCCTCTTTGGATCCGAGAAGTATTATTTTATTTTTTTTATCCCTTACAAAACGATTTCAATGTTACATAGCTTATCCCTCTGTCTGTGCACAGGGATGTGAGGGGATGGAGAGAGTGTGGAGGTGGAGGTGTGAGCGGATGGAGAGAGTGTGGAGGTGGAGGTGTGAGGGGATGGAGAGAGTGTGGAGGTGGAGATGTGAGCGGATGGAGAGAGTGTGGAGGTGGAGATGTGAGCGGATGGAGAGAGTGTGGAGGTGGAGATGTGAGCGGATGGAGAGAGTGTGGAGGTGGAGATGTGAGGGGATGGAGAGAGTGTGGAGGTGGAGATGTGAGGGGATGGAGAGAGTGTGGAGGTGGAGATGTGAGCGGATGGAGAGAGTGTGGAGGTGGAGATGTGAGGGGATGGAGAGAGTGTGGAGGTGGAGATGTGAGGGGATGGAGAGAGTGTGGAGGTGGAGGTGGAGGTGTGAGGGGATGGAGAGAGTGTGGAGGTGGAGGTGGAGGTGTGAGGGGATGGAGAGTGTGCGGGTACTGCAGGGGCGTGCGGGTGGACAGAGCGTGCAGGCGGAGGTGTGAGGTGAGTACCTGAGCGTCCAGCTCCATGATGTGGGCCACTTTGTTCCAGCCGAAGCCCACGAACCTGCGGTCGTACTCCGGGCTGTCCCTCCGCACCATGACGTAGGGCTCGAAGTCCGCCTCCCACTGGACCCGGTACGGAGTGGTGGCTGTCCTCCACTTGGCGAAGTTAGTGGGAGCGTGACCCTTGGTCCACACATGGTATCTACACGGACATGTGGAATAAGATGCTGGTTTAGTGTTGAGATGGTAAAACTCACTCCTCAAATTCAAATACCCACCACCACCCGCATTGTAGAAATCACTAGCTTTTAGATAGCGCAGCTGGTTAACATTGGGTGTTTGAGGAGACGTGTGTTGGCAAGCCAGAGGTCGCAAGTTCGAAGCTCAGTCGGAGCAAGTCGAATTGTGGGGCGACTGTTTGCAGCAACTTGACGTCTGTTTCAAGAAATCATACTCAGACTTTAAGATGAGTGAGAGTTGCTGTGTGCATTTAGCAATCCTTATGTTGCCAGTCTCTCCTTGACTTTCCAGTTCAAGGAGAACTAGTCATTAAAAACCATTGTTTACACATGATTATCTATGCCGAGGTCTTCTCAGTTATTCACAAACTGTCTCAGGCTCGGTTTGTCATTTTCATAATAATAAACCACTGACTCTGTTTTGAAAGGCAAACAAACTTGTCGATGGAAAACGTCTGCTTGTGATTGCGATATGGTTACCGATAGCCACACGTAACTGAGCCTTTGGTCAGACAGTGATGGTGTAGTCCCTGCTGTGTGTGTTGTTTGTTTGTGTGTGTGTGTGTGTGTGTGTGTGTGTGTGTGTGTGTGTGTACATGCATGCGTGGATGGTCTGCTCAGGAGGTTGGAACATTCCAGAACATTCAAATGTGATGACTATAAGTACAATATGAGTGTTTATGATGTGGACAAGGGTTTGGGATAAGGGTTTGTGGTTAGGGTTAGGGGTGGGGGGTTAGGGATAAGGGTTTGTGGTTAGGGTTAGAGGATACGGTTATGGGTTAGGGGTTAGGATTAGGGGTTAGGATTTACGGTTAATATTAGCTCTACGAATCGCATTTCTATATCTGCAACGTTCTACCACTGAGTCCAGGCTGGTGTTAGGGTTAGGGTACCTGAAGGTGAAGAGGGTGCCCATGTCCAGCTGGGACAGCAGCTCAGCCTTAGACTTGGGGTAGGAGAGACGGTACCGCAGGGTCTCGAAGGCAGGAACCACCAGGGCCTTCTTGTTGTTGGCCATGTCCAGCTGCACCACCGACTTCCTGAGGGAGACAGACACCAGAGGGACCCTACAACGTTACTACAACGTTACTGAGAGACAATCCATAGGACAAGACCAGCAGGTCACATACAGTGCCTTCGGAAAGTATTCTGACCCCTTCACTTTTTTCCACATTTTGTTGTGTTATAGACTCAATTTAAAATGGATTAAATTCAAAGAATTTGCCATCAATCCACACACAATACCCCAGAATGACAAAGCGAAACATTTTTTGAAATTTCAGTAAATGTATTAAAATTTAAATACAGAAATACCTCATGTACATGTCATAAATAAAACCAATAGCAGCAAGCGTGCCCCTCTCACCTGAGGTACTCGTAGAGTCCGTACATGGGCAGGAAGTCGATGTCGGACAGGAACATGTAGGGCGTGTTGACGTGCCTCATGGCCACGTTGCGCAGCAGGTTGACGGGGTAGAACTGGCCCTCCTTGTAGACGATGTGGTAGCCCACGTTGCCCCGGTTGATGAGCACCTCGGAGCCCTGGGCGTAGCGCAGGAACTGCTGGGCCTCGGCGTCAGACAGGTACAGGGCCAGGCTGATGGGGCCCTCCCAGTGCTTACAGATGGCCTCCAGCATCTGGAGCCTGGGTGGGGGAGGAGGAGGAGGGGAGGGGGGGGGGGGGCATGGGGTGGGAGGGAGAAAGAGAGGGGAGGGAGAGAGAGGGAGACACAGGGTGGGAGGGAGAGGGAGAGAGAGAGAGACAGGGAAGGAGGGGGGCGAGGAGGGTAGAAAAGAGGGGGACAGGGGAGGGTGGGGCAGAGATAGATGGAGAAGGAGACACAGAAAGGGGGGGGGGGGGGTAGAGGGAAAGAGAGAAGCTTCTATTAATAAGTAGACCAGTACAGCATTTCAATGAGCCAACACCAATAAAACACATGAATAAATCCTCACAGTGCGTCCTCCCCGACACCTACTGTCAATACAGTCCACCGAGTAAGCAGACTCAATTGTGCTCATAATAGCGACAACCAATTGAATGGTGATGTACAGATTAGAAGGCCTGGGATCGATATCGGTAACTGTAATCCTAATCTGTGTTCATTCAACCCCCCCCTCGTCACCCTGTCATGGTCATCCGCTGCTATTGGCCGGATTTGGTCGATGAAATGAAGCGCCAATGAGCGGAATTAAAGCTGGCGTTTGAAATGTGAAATCAATGTCATCTCTGCTGCTGCTGTCTCTGTCTCTGTCTCCATCCACACCACGGCATTTGAGCTGAGCGGGTCAGTTCTCATTAGTATGTGAAGGCGAGGTGTTCTCTATGGGCTAAAGAGGCACTGAGAGACCACCGTATTTACATATGAGTGTGTGTGTGTGTGTGTGTGTGTGTGTGTGTACATATGTGAGTGTGTGTGTGTGTGTGTGTGTGTGTGTGTGTGTGTGTACATGCGTGAGTGTGTGTGTGTGTGTGTGTGTGTGTGTGTGTACATGCGTGAGTGTGTGTGTGTGTGTGTGTGTGTGTCCTTGTGAGTCTCTCAATGATGCCTGCGGTCTTTACACAACCCTCTCCCCCTCAGCTCCTCTCTGGTCTGCTGCTAGCATTCATAAGTGGTAGACTGGGTCCAAATGAGCAGCGGTGATCCGTGTGTTCAAAGCTGAAGGGACGGTCGGCTGGAGGCAAATATCAATAATTCTGCCCTACTTACCAATCGGCAGGTAAATATCTGGCCTTTAGCTAACGGAGCTAACGGTTAGCATCCGCGGGCCACGCAGCCCAAAACTCCACACGGGTAATTAGTTCTCAGTGGATTCAGAAGAGGCAGACACGGAGGGAGAAGCAGACGTTTAGTTATTTCAAGTGAGCTTAAACATTGTCCAATGTTTCCTCACTTTGGGAGAAGTCACAATCTCCCCGCGTGACTTTAATTCACCCACTGATTCAGTCCAAATCAAACAAGGCTCTTGTTGTAGCTGAGTCGCTCAAACGAAACGTGAGAAATGAGCGAGAGGCCCACTCAGAACGGCAGATAAGGCCTTGACTAAATATCGTGGGAGACATGGGCTCCTCCAATTTGGATATAAAATTACCGTTCTCGCCGTGAATGCTGAAACCAAACAGCTAAATTAGCATATAAATAGCCAAGTGAAGAGTTCCATGGTACATTCTGGGATTTTTTTGTGTCTCTCACTGAGAAAACCTAATGATCTTTATTAAATCTAACCGTATCTGACTGACAACAGTGGGGTGTTCAAAACTCCCCTGAAAATAACAATTTCATCAGGCTTATCTGATACGTTTCCCTGCGTGAGCTGCGGTCTCTCTCAGCAGGGCTTGGGAGGAGGCTGCGCGTGTGAGCCGGAGTTTTACGGCCATCTTTATGCTTTATGATAACACCCAGAACTGACTGATGAGTTTGTTTAAAGTTTGTTTGAGTTCAATATGCTGTAATAACATCATCTTCAAACACTTTTGGGAGTTCTGTTCTTAAGGATATGACAAACTGTGGTATGTCATTCAATATTATATTATAAATACATATATATTTTTTGGTATATCTGTCTATCTATCTATCTATCTATCTATCTATCTATCTATATATATATATATATATATATAGATATATAGATATAGATATAGGTATAGATATACAAAAAAAGCTTTATGTGTGTGTGTGTGTGTGTGCGTGCATGTGTGTGTGTGTGAGAGTCTTTTCTGTAAAGACAACACGATTGATAAAAGACTGTGAAAGGTGATTTAATGGTAACTGCTACCAGTAGAAAGCTGACCAAATTGCTGGTATCACCATAAATCTAAAGTTTGTAATTCACGATGAGAATGTTGCCTCTCTGCTTTAATTGGGTTTGGCCTAAAGCTTGAATATCATTGCAACTGAATTAGAGCAGAAAGCTCTCTCTCCCACCGATAGTCTCTATGGCTTATTTAATGGAAAATGTGCTTACCCTGCTAATTAACTGTCACAATAGAACTCAGTTTAGATGGTTTCGTAAAAATAAATAAGTCGTTACCAGCGAATGACATTGTTTGTTGTCGTTGTTCCTTCTTGGGTAATGGAGTAAACAACAACAATGAACAGAGGTTCATAACTTCTGTAGACAACTGGGGCCTCATCCTCTCAGAACCGGGTCACAGTGACTCTGCACCAACAGAACTGGGGCTGTAGGAGCCCTCGCCTCTGTGTTCATCTAACTCACACACCCACAGGTAGTCTAAGGTCATTGGTTACACACACCGAACACACACGCAGACAGACGGACGGAGACAGAAGGGCAGACAAACAGACAGACAGACAGACAGACAGACATAGCAGAAATAGACAGAGAGAGAGAGAGAGAGAGAGAGAACGAGAGAGAGATGTCTAACATCCAGAAGAAATGCAAGTGACGTGTGAGAAATCATTTCCTCGTCTGACGCCTCACTTCCCTCGCCTGTCTCTCCGGATGCTGCAGAACAACAAATAGAGATGGAATGGAGATGGAATGGAGATGGAATGGAGATGGAACAGCCACAAGACAAACTTCGGACCTGTCAAACCAGGAACCCAATGGATGCAAGAGCTTTCTGCCAGATTCTGCCTCTGTTTGAGAAGGAGTCACATTCTGCCTCGGTTTGAGAAGGACTAACATTCTGCTTCGGTTTGAGAAGGACTAACATTCTGCCTCGGTTTGAGAAGGACTAACATTCTGCTTCGGTTTGAGAAGGACTAACATTCTGCCTCGGTTTGAGAAGGACTAACATGCTGAAGCATATTGACGGCTGCATTCAATCAAATCAGCCACATCGATGCTGAACTGCAAGAAAAAAAGCTTTGTTTATACATTCAAAATAAATACCTAAATGTGTATTTTGAGTTAACTAAACCGTTACACTCAGTCACTGAACAGACATTTATTAAACAAGTCAAAGAAAATGCCAGTCTGGCTGTGTTTCAATGTCCACACTAGTATACCACTTAAAATATATAGCTCATACATCGCTCTGTTCTATGTGGCATGACAGTGGTGGATATCAGAACATATCCAATGTCTCATCCTGATCTTCTGTCCCTTAACTTTTTCTTTATCTTTATCCAGATCCCCATTAGCTGCAGCTATGGTATTCCGGCAACTGGGGTTCACATCTAAAACGTAACAGGGGTGGTTTGGAATCACGCTCTGGTGATTTGACGCTCTGCCTGAGACATACTGTATACACTCAAGCATCGCCCTCGGACCTGGAGGAAGAAGTCCTCTTGGCCTAACGGGGGAGACGCTTGTGTCTTCCGTTTGAGAGACCCCGGGTTGGAACCTCTGGCTCGTCGCATAAACCCACGGGTACGAGGCCGGTACCAACCTGTCCATGGAGAGCTGGGCCACTAGTGTGACGTCCGTGTGGTCAGCGCTGGGCTCGTACTCGTAGTGGAGGAAGTACAGATGGGTCCGGTGCACCGTGAAACGCTCCCGCCTGAACTCATAGCAAGGGTCGTCCTCGTCCAGCTCTGACAGAGTCTTCTGGAGCTGGAGAGAGAGGAGGGGGGGAGAGAGACAGAGAGATAGAGAGAAAGAGAGAGAGAGAGGAGGGGGGGAGAGAGACAGAGAGATAGAGAGAGAGAGAGAGACGGGAGAGGAGATCCATTATTAGTCAAAAAGCTTAGGGTACTTTATGATGTTAACTGTTAGAAAGGGTCTGTTTTAAGGAACACCCCATGGGTTGTCCTGACTTTTTAGTTTTAGGCACAAGCGTGTACATACAAGGCTTTCCGGAACAACATCACTGTAGAAGGGCACTATTCTTTGACATTTGAAAGTCAATCGTCAAAAATTGCCAAAACTATTCTTTTCACATCACGTAGAAGGCCCGACCGATAACATTGTTCTTTAATGGAGACTATACTCCGACAAATCAGTCCTACACTGGAACAACAACTCTTAAACTAATGATACTTGGTCTATATTCAGCAACTCCCACTTGGGATACAGAACTTGTGTTTTTTCTCTTTGGTGAAAAGACAGTTTTCAATTCAAACGTTGATGCAATTAGCAAATGGATGAGCGGAAAATATGGATCAAACGCCCGCTCTAGTACCACTGGGAGATACAACACAATGTTCAATATT
>NC_139674.1:13520599-13580599 GCF_951799395.1 Argentina silus
GTTTCACGACCGTACGATGCTGACGTCACAAGTGGAATCACGTAACTCAATCCATTTCTGGAGTGTAGTTCTCAACAAAATGGCTGTTTATGACCCAGAAGATGTGTGTGTGTGCGTGTGTGTGTGTCGGTGGCTAACCTGGTCTGCCAGTGAAGTGGACAGCATGCTCATCAGCTCCCTTTCTGCTGTCAACCTCCACATCTGCTCCCACCTGAGCTTCCTCAGCCGGTCCAACAGCAGCAGAATCACCCCTGGAACACACACACACACACACACACACACACACACACACACACACACACACACACAGACACAGACACAGACACCCACACACACACACCCACCCACACACACCTCAGTAACTCTATGAAAACATTGATTTATATCTGGTAGGTGTCGTCCCGTCCCCCGTCCCCCGAGGGGATAGCTGCTGTCCATTTGTGTGGAACGATGTTTTCATTGTAGCAGAAGGTCAGGGTGTGTGTGTGAAGGCACAGACACATAGGACCAGAGTCTATGTCCACATTACAATACACTCCTGGTGAAACAAACTGGAGATGTTTCAGTCTGACACACTTTCTTTTCCACAAACTTTATCCGCAAAACAACTACAATGAAAAATGAAAAACCTTCTTCTTAATACTTTCGGCAAACTCCTCTCGCGAATAAAAGAAAATGCTCTTGGCGTGCGCAAACAAGAAGAGAAAAATCCCCCCCGTTTTCAGAGAGAGAGAGAGAGAGAGAGAGAGAGAGAGAGGGAGAGAGAGAGAGGGAGAGAGAGAGAGAGAGAGAGAGAGAGAGAGAGAGAGAGAGAGAGAGAGAGAGAGAGTGAGATGGAGTGAATCATTTCTTGGATTGCAACAAACAAACTGTCCTCCAACCCCCTGCTGTGCACCATCTGGTGGAAAACGCAGCCGCCACAATGCTTACCGACGCTGAATCTCAACTCTGTCTGTGAAATTGCTGCTGTATGTAAGGCATGAGCAATAAAGCCGCCCACAGGTGTTCAGGGCACAGAGGTCATTTCATCTCCAGAAAACTCAACTCCCCGATGAGTCACATATATATACCGGTAGTTTGTGGGAGAGGAAAAAATAAATAGACCTTCATATTTGAGAGACTTATGATTGCCTCTCTGGTCTGTTCAAAATGGCTTACTGTTTCCCTCAGAAACGACTTATAAATTTGTCTGCTGTGAAATCCACCCGGCTCCTCCGGTATTAAGCCATAAAGAAAAGCGAACCACTGTTTGTTTTGGGTTATAGTCAATAAAAAGATTATCTTTATACTTCACAGTTCCTGCAAGAAAGCTGTATTGTGAAAAGCCCATAAGTCTCTCTGTGGAAAGGACCTTTCCTTTGTTTTGTTTTTTTGGGGGGGGGTATAAAAGGCAAAAAATAATAACATGTTGTAATGGAATCCAATCAATTTCACTATCAGCGGCTCTGCACGGCTTTCCCCCGAAATGATATGTTGCTTTTTCAAAAATACGTTTCCATTCGCTTTTAACAAACCCTGGTGGTTTATTGTGGCTTCTTGCATATTTCATCAATGTCACGGAAAAAAAGCACTTAACTCCCGTATGAAATACATTCTGTCAAGTCTGTCTGCGTGCTCCACTGTTAAGCCGCGAAAAGAGGAAAAGCCCTCGATGGTAAATGAAATCGGGAAAAAGCTTCAGAGCAATCAAAAAGTGTTCGCATCATCAGGGGCGAAAGCCCCCCCCAAGTCTGGACATGACTGAAATACATTCCGTCATTCTGTCTGCATGCTCCAGTCTTAAACCGTGCAAAGAAACGAGGAAAGTCCTTGATGATAAACGTCTTCATTTACATATCTTACATACCTGTCTGCATTTACATATTCTAAGTCTCAATCTATGTTTTTTGAAGAGCCCATAGGAGCACACTCAGCCTCACACAGAAGCCTCTGATTGGTGGAGATGACTCACCGGTGTTGAAGCCCCTCCCCAGGGCGGGCCAGGGCCGGTGGTTCTTCCACAGGTTCCCCAGGTACCAGTCACTCTGGTTCTCCACCAAACCCAGCACCTGCTGACCTGAGGACCACAAACAAAAAAACACTCATCATCAGTCTGTCTGTGTGTGTGTGTGTGTGTGTGTGTGTGCGCGCGTGCGTGCGTTGCTCCATAGAGTTCCGTAAGTAGAACTGCAGCAACTTGTCCATTGAGATTGCGTCAATAAGTTTCCACGGTGCTAAGAGAACAGAATCAGTTTGGAAACAATTGAAATGAATTGAACTGAACCAATAAGCGCCGCCGTCCCCGAGCCCCGGCACACAGCGGGGTTTACAGCCCGCAGACGCGAGCAGAGGTAGCAGACGGCTCATTATGGGATGTATCTGGGTCCTCTAGTTCAACGCACCGCAGGGATCGAAGCCTTTAATAAAACAGGCTTTAATGCATGTGACTCAACCAATAAGTCTTGAAAATGTGGGGTAAATGGTGCAAATTCAACTCAAGAAGGGACTCGCATGGGGCTGACTCTCTGAACGGGGAGACCAGGGTAAAGGAGGAGATGGAAGGGAAATTAAAGAGAGAGAGGAGAAGAAAGAGGGGAGGGAGGTGATCTGAGGAGGAAGGGATAGAGATAGAACGAGAGAAAGGGAGGAGTGGAGTGGTGTGAGCGGGGGTTCCTTGGGTGGGGGTGGTGGTGGGGGGGGGGGGGGGTTGAGGTGAAGGTGGGGTGGCTGGGCAGAGATATGGGGGGGGAAGAAGATAGGGGGAAAGAGAAAAGAGGAGATGGGGGAGGAAGAAGATAGGGGGGAGAGAGAAGACAGCAGATGGGGGGAGAGAGCAGAGATTAGATGGGGGAGAGAGCAGAGAGGAGATGGGGGAGAGAGCAGGGGGGAGAGGGGGGAGGGAGAAGATAGTGGTGAGGGAGGAGGGGGACAGATAGGGGTTAGGAAGGAGACAGTGGTGAGGGAGGAGGGAGAAGGGGGGAGATAGTGGCGAGAGAGAGGGAAGGGGGTGTAATGGTGGCAGCTTTAATGATGGCAGTAAGGAAGATTAATGAGAGACTATTGGAGGAGAGCAGCAGGGAGCAGACAGCCCTTTAGAAACCCTGAAAAACAAAGACCACCACTCTGCACTCAAGGTGACAACTGAGTGGGACAGTTAGGGAGGTCTAAAAACCAGCCAGCCCTCTGATAATGGCAGCCAGTTTAAAGGTGCTTCTCCTTGATTCAGTCTAATCAAAGCATTTTCCTACCGACTCTCAGAAAGACACACATATAGTGTACAGAGGAAGGACAATCTATGGTAAACAGTCATTTTGAGATTTCAGAGAGGGGAGTTGAAAGACTCGAAAGAGAATGACAGATTGCAGCTCCTTTAATTTTTAATTTTTTTTTTTACTTTTTGTTTTGCGCTTTCAAGAAGCCACAAGCAACTGTGACTAAATGAAAAAACGTGCGACCGTTTACCTCGGGATGCATCTCTAGACCTTAAGATCTCCGCTTTGCACTTGGCAGTCATAATAATAGAAATAATAAGCATGCTGGATGGGTGACATTAGTTTTACTTTGACTTGAAGACCTGAAGCCCAAACTATCCACCTTCCAGAACCACTCTCAAGCCCTCCTTTCTTCAGCCAGCCAACCATGACAGGCCGAAGAAAGACAAAAGACAAAATCGATACTCTTCTCCCAGCTTCTCGAAACAGAAAAAAAGAGATTCACGACATATGTCACTATGAAAATACCCATTTAAAAATACTAATACTAATACTTCTTTCAACCCTTCAAAAGAAACTTCCGGGCATGTGTCAAATTGTACAGTCTTTAGCCATATCCACCCAGTACAGTAGCTGATCTCATTTTCACACCTAATTAACCTCCATTGTTCTGTTTAGTGGGTGTATTGATCCTCTGATCTGACCTGTCACCATGGCTCGGGATAGAAGCCGATAAGGAGCCATTTACAGATAAGAGTTTGGACAGAATACAGTAGAAATTCGAACATAATAGTATGCATGCTTCGTTTCGCAGGGGTCTTCAGACAGCGGTCTTTAGCAGGCGATCCATACGCTATCTTCCAGCAGACAACCAGTTGAGGGGAAACTTATCGCTTCTTTATTTAATTAGCTGTGGCAAAGAGAGAGAGAGAGAGAGATCTCTATCTGGTCCGGGAGTTTTCTGCAGATCCACTGGCGCTGATACAGATGAACGCTGACCTCCAAGGTTGCCGGTGACAGCGTTCCCAGAATGACTCCTGTCTTCCTGACGCCTCCTCATCCTCTAACCGAGCGCCCACCTTCCTCCTGATAAGAACTCTCTCTCGGTGTTCGCTACCGTCGGTTTGTGTGTGTGTGATTGCCGAGTTTGCCTGTGTGTGTGTGTTGCTATTTTATTCTATTTCATTGTGTTCTATTCTATTCTCCATCAGCAGACTGTTTTAATATGTCTCAGGAACTCTAGAAAGTCAACGGACTTACGGAGACTGAAATTTGATTAAGAATACGCGGGAGGAGGATATGAAGCAATGGCAAACGGCAAGGCCGTACCTGTGTCCTTGGCGAAGTGATCAGATAAAAAGCGTCCCCCGCCACCGAACTTTTGATCTATCGGCTGAGTGAGTGAATACCTCATACACTTAAGAATGTGGTAATACAATTAAAGGTGCAATCTGTCATTCAAACAAAAACAAAGCGGGCTCCCTGCCACTTTTTGGGGTAAACAGCGGGACAGAGGGACAGGGCTGGAGAAATGTAACCACTCTCAATTTTATAGACAGAGCCTATTTATGGATGCAAGGACTGACCATCCATGAGATCAAAATGATAGTTTTAGCCATGTGTTGAAGCTATACAGAGTTTGTTGTCCCCCACGATGCAATGTAGCATTATTATTTACTGTTTTTTAAATAATATTGTTTAATCCTTGGAAATGAATCAAATAAAGCACTCCAAGCTCCGGTAACTTTCCAGCCTCCCTCAAACCCGTGGACTGCCTTCAAATAAACTCAAAGCTGTAAGAAGCAAGACTGATAATACAATTACATTTAAATAAGCATTACACGTTCCGGTAACTTTTCAGTCATGCGTTAATGAATAATTGTCACCAATTCACACAAGGAGGGGCACTACATAATCCCATGGGGGGAGAACATGTTTATTTTACACTTGATTAGAAATGCATTGTTTACAATGAATAAAGTGAAACACGCTTATATGTTGGGTTCTAGTGCTGTAAGACAGTTAAAACTAAGCTTCCGAGGCATTTAGAAGGTGTATCCTTCAAGAGTCGATGCTTCTATACCATTCATTTAAACGCTCCAAAAATAGATGGTACCAATTACAGACTGGCCCTTTAGGTGTTCGCGTGTCAAGGGCAGACAGTCAACTTTCAGCTGCCAAAACTGTCAAACTGTCACCTTCCATCCCTCCGTTATCCTGCAGATGGTGAGACGGAGAGAGATCAAGGGGAGGTATGATGTGAGACATGTCACCATGACCCATTTCTGTCTCGGGGAAGGCCGTCCTTGCTGCATAGCAACTACGCGACCGATCCAGCCCCGGCGTTCAAGGGGTTTCTCTCATATTCCGTATGTATCTTTCTCTCTTCTTGACTTCCTGGTACTATAACTCCAGCAGAGAGGAGTTGTTTCTCACTAAAACCAAATGAACGTCCTCTGGGTCCTTCAGAACTGAACGACGTGGCCGTTTAGAGGAGAAGATCTGGTAGTTAATCCAGTTAAGTAAGAGAGGATTTGGAGGAGTGGACACAATTCCAGAGGGTGCGACGGTTCTCCCTTTTAACGCCAACCTTCCATGAGAAAACGAAAATAACTTCTGAGAGAGAGAGAGCACGACAGAAAGAGAGAGAGAGAGACAGGGGAAGAGAGAGAGAGAGACAGAGACAGGGGAAGAGAGAGAGAGAGAGTGGGAGAGAGAGAGAGAGAGAGAGAGACAGAGAGAGGAAGAGAGAGAGAGGGAGAGAGAGAGAGAGAGGGAGAGAGAGAGAGACAGAGGAAGAGAGAGAGAGTGGGAGAGAGAGAGACAGAGAGAGGAAGAGAGAGACAGAGGAAGAGGGCGAGAGAGAGAGAGAGAGAGAGAGAGACACAGTTCACTGTGTGAGAAGCGCACAGGGCGAATGCTTTTGAAGGAATATACTTTGCATGAAAGTCTTTTTTATTATTCTGAAGGTGAGAATCAAAGGAATAGTGGACCTGTCAAGTTCTCAACGCCTTCCTGCAGCCCTCTCTCTCTCTCAACATCTAACCTCCCTCCGTCCCTCCCCCCGTCCCTCCAATCACCTAACCTGTGCTAACTCCCTTTCAGATCCTCTGACCTCTATTCTCAGTGAAATCTCCAGCACTGCTCTCAAGATTAATCAGCCTGCTCTGAGCAGAGAGAGAGAGAGAGAGACAGAGAGAGAAAGAGAGAGAGAGAGAGACAGACAGAGACAGACACAGAGACAGAGACAGAGAGAGAGAGAGAGAACTGCTATAAATGATACTGGTCGCAATTCTCTACATGTGCAGACAGAATGGGTTCACCCACACACACACACACACACACCGTCCTGTTTCCCAGGGTTCATGCCCCCAGCTCTACCCACAATGAACATCTGATGTATTTATTCTTTTGTGTTTCTCCCTCCCTCCCAAAACAGGGTCCTTTTTGCGGAGCGCTGGGGGGGGGGGGGGGGGCACTGACAGCTGATTTAGAGGGAGGGGAGCCGGACACTATATCTCTCTGCTTGCTCTGCAATGTGCTCTGCCACCAGGGGTAAGGGGGTAACCGTGCTCTGCCACCAGGGGTAAGGGGGTAACCGTGCTCTGCCACCAGGGGTAAGGACACCACAGAATACCGCACCAAACACCGTTTGTCCGAGAGAAGGAGGGGGGGAGCGTCCGGCCCCCAGGATGAGCGACAGCGCGGCCCTCTATCAGTCCTCTATCTGTCGGCTATGACTCATCGGATATGAATAAAAATCTCATCGTCAAAGGGAGAGGGCTTCATATCTGGGTTACATGAGTCATGGAGGGTAGGGGAGGGAGGGAGGGAGGGAGGTAGGGAGGGAGGCGTCACGCCATGTCACCCATCACAACCTCCTATGAGGGAGATTCACTAGGTGGGGTGTAGCGTTTCAACCGACACATCGGTTGCGAATCGGTCCGAGCCTCTACGATATGGCTGCAATCAGCCGTCACAGATGGCGTTATTAACGTGCTCGGTTTCATTTTGGGAAGCGTCTTCCCAACTCTCTTACTTCGCCTTTGCCATCAACCGTAAAACATCCAAAAGCAGCCCAGGTGTTTTTTGCTTTCACAGCCACACGAGGCGCATATCAGGATCAGGCTGTTATTGGACTGGGCTGTTTATTGGGAGTTTTACGGTATCTGCTCTGTTCATCCAACACATCATCACACATCAGACCCCCCCTCTGTTTGAAACCGCTTTGTTCCAATTCCATGAGCTGTCTCATCCAATCCAACACCGGGAGGTGTACAGTAAAACTCATTCTGATTGGGTCCCAGGCCACCCAATCGTCTGCTGTCAGTGGCGTGTTAGTCGATGCTTATTGGATGGGACAAGGCAGGATGGAATGGGACTTGGGCAAGCGGCATTTAGCCGAGGGGGGGGGGGGGGGGGGGGGGGGGGGGCATGTGAACCGCTCTACCTGTCTTTCCGATGGCGTTGAGATGTGTTGAGCGTATTTTGCTGCGTATTTTGAGTTCAGGGCGGGAAGGTGACAGCGGTTAAAACCACTTTAGATCCTAGAGGTCAAAGAACGCTGACACCGGATTGTAAATTGCCTGCGGTGGAAAGTGACAAGATGGAGGCTGGAACCCTTTAAGCTGGACCAACGCGTCACTGAAGATAGATGGTCCCCCCTCTATCAAGGCCCAGAGTTGAATAATGAACTGATTATCTAGAGATCTGAATTCCAAGGTGATTCTCTCCACCAGAGATACTCTCCTCCCTCCCTCCCTCCCTCCCTCCCTCATCTCCTCTTCTTTCCCTCCTCTCTCTCAGCCTTCCTGAGGAGAAGTGGAGCTTATCAGAGAGCACACCCACTCCGCCTCATTAACAGTCCTGATTAATACGAGCCAGCATGGCTACATTCAGCCCCAGGGGAGGCTGGCGGAGGTAGAAATCGGAGGACGGGCTCATGGGAATTCTACCTCCGCCAGCCTCGACACCACAAACATCCACAGAAGGGGCTGTATGAAATGTGTATGACATCGGGATTGTGCAATATATGTATTTTGAATATGGCGTGTGTAATGTACAGTGTTTATTTTGGATACAGTAGCAGTACTGTGTGTCTAAGACAATTTTCCAGTGAGGCCTTGCATAAATCCTGTGTGTGTGTGTGTGTGTGTGTGTGTGTGTGTGTGTGTGTGTGTGTCAACCCATTCCGTCTGGAGTTGAATAGAGCACATAAAGAATTGCGACCAGTGTCATTAATAGCAGCAGGCAGATGTGCTCTTGTGTGTGTGTGTGTGTGTCTGCGTCAAGCGCGTGTGTGTGACTGTGTGTGTGTGTGTGTGTGTGTGTGTGTGTGTGTGTGTGTGTGTGTGTGCGTCAAGCTCTTCCATCAAATCCTCATTCTTTTCCCCAGTCTCAGTTTCACAGCGCAGTGTCTAACGTCAGGCATTCTGCACACTCCCCTCACACACTCCCCTCACACACTCCTCTCTCTCACACACTCCCCTCACACACTCCTCTCACACACTCCCCTCACACACTCCTCTCTCACACTCCCCTCACACACTCCCCTCACACACTCCCCTCACACACTCCCCTCACACACTCCCCTCACACACTCCCCTCACACACTCCTCTCACACACTCCCCTCACACACTCCCCTCACACACTCCCCTCTCACACTCCCCTCACACACTCCCCTCACACACTCCTCTCTCACACACTCCCCTCACACACTCCAGTCACACACTCCCCTCTCACACTCCCCTCACACACTCCCCTCACACACTCCTCTCTCACACACTCCCCTCACACACTCCCCTCACACACTCCTCTCACACACTCCCCTCACACACTCCCCTCACACACTCCCCTCACACACTCCCCTCACACACTCCCCTCACACACTCCTCTCTCACACACTCCCCTCACACACTCCCCTCACACACTCCTGTCACACACTCCCCTCACACACTCCCCTCACACACTCCCCTCACACACTCCCCTCACACACTCCTCTCTCACACACTCCCCTCACACACTCCCCTCACACACTCCCCTCACACACTCCTCTCTCTCACACACTCCTCTCTCTCACACACTCCCCTCACACACACTCCCCTCACACACACTCCCCTCACACACTCCTCTCTCTCACACACTCCTCTCTCTCACACTCCCCTCACACACTCCCCTCACACACACTCCCCTCACACACTCCCCTCACACACTCTCTCTCACACACTCCTCTCTCACACACTCCCCTCACACACTCCCCTCTCACACACTCCCCTCACACACTCCCCTCACACACTCCCCTCACACACTCCTCTCTCTCACACACTCCCCTCACACACTCCTCTCTCTCACACACTCCTCTCCCAGATCACGGCTGAAACACGCCGTTCCATTATTGATTGAGCTCAGCAGCACAATCTGGCCCAGCGGTACTCACACATGTACATCTGCTATCTAATGCTGCTCTCACATCACACATCACCCACAGAGCACTTAAACCTCTAACCAGGAGACATCAGGATTCATGTTCATGTATAGCATATATATATATATATATATATATATATATATATATATATATATATATATATATATATATATATATATATATATATTTTTTTTTTTTTTTTTTTTTTTTTTTTATGAAAGCTAGTCAAAGCTACGAAGAGTGGTACAGATTTTATAGCATTTATACATGGGGGGGGGGGGGCGGGGGGTTGCAGGTAGACATCTGATGGACCTGTTGTAAAGCGTGGAACGGAGTGGTGGCATGGTGTCATACATCGGAGGACGGGCTCATTGTGACGCGTGGGACGGAATGAGGAGCGGTGTCTGTCGAACGCGACGTGTTTCGACGGCGTCCGTCACCGCGCTCCGTGCGTTACATCATCATCGAGCCCCGTCCCAGATTTCAGACTCCGCCGTCATACATATGCAGTAGTCACTTCTGGCTGAACTTTCAGGAGTGTTCTTGTGCTGCTCTGTGACGTGGTTTACACAACCGCCACTAGGGGGAGACACCTTTACAATTCTCTCCCTCAGAAGGATTTGGGATTCTCAACATGGAGCCTGCCGGTTTCTCTTAACATAATTAAGCAATTTCTATTTCTATAGTTTATACGTTGTTACCCTCTAGTGTTATAAAATAGCCAGTTGTTTGGTTTATGGTAAAATGTGACAGAAAAGCTATCGCCCCCCCGAGGTGAAACTGGTAGTAATTACAGGTTGTGCTGAAGATAGAGAAAAAGAGAGAGGGAGAGAGAGAGAGAGAGAGAGAGAGAGAGGGAGTGCGTGCGTGTGCATGATAAATCCTATTCATGAGGCTTGTTTGTTCCAAACACTGGCTTGCTGCTGGAGTAAGACCCTGGTTCAGTCAACATTGTGATGAGACTCCTCACCGGTTTGGGTAATGGCATTCCGAGCTGGAGCTTAGAAACACGCTGTGAAAGCTGGAGACCTTCCTTATCAACCCCCAACCACACACACACACACACACACACACACACACACACACTGCACCTCGCCAAGGACGGGCAGAGTTCTGTGGGCCTGGAGGCTATGCACTACTCCTGAGATCTTATTAAGATGGGGGTGAGGTAATACACACAGCACACCTACACACACACCTACACACGCATGCGCGTACACACACGCACGCACGCACGCGCGCACACACTCACACACCTACACACGTGCACACACACGAGCGCCCACCTTCACACACACACACACACACACACACACACACACACACAGACACACACAGACACACACAGACACACCTCCCCTCGTCACCTCCACAAAGCACCTTGACTTTGACACCTGTCCCGATCCTTCCTGAGGCATGCGACCTTAAAGGCCTCAATTTGTCATGAGGAACCGGGTCATTCATAGTAGACCCCCACGGGGAGGCTAGGGCGTACAGTATGGGAAGATCGGACACACATCTACACACACACACACACACACACACACACACCGCATCAATGAAATACAAGAGCCCGGAGCGCAGCGGTTCTCATCTCCCACTTACCCACATCCTCCCCCTGCGACGTGATTGGGTGATTAGCATTTGGGATTCCCCTCGAGGAGTCTGAAGTGAGCCAATCAGTGTATAGTGAAGGGTGAGATCCTAAACATGTCATTTGTCCCTCCGTGTCACAATAGCCAATCAGAGGACATAAGTGGTCCCCGGCGAACCTCCGTTCTCCCTGATTAGCCTGGATCGGAGAGGCAGGCGAGGGTCTCATCCGAGGGTCTCATCCCCTGTCACTCTGAGAGAGGTATGTGTGTGTGTGTGAGTCACATGCACAGCGTGACTCACACCGAGACAGACACACACACACACACACACAGCTGGCGGTGAACAAGGTCAGTTCCTGGGCGCGTGGGCGGGGAGAGAAGGACACGCAGCGCCCGGTGATGGAGAGAGAGATAAAGACGGCAGACCACGACCCATAATCACATTCAGCACGGAGAGAAGAGGAGGAGGAGGAAGAGGTGGAGGTGGAGGAGGAGGAGAAGGGGGAGGAGGTAGAGGAAGAGGAGGAGGAGGAGGGCGAGGGGGAAGAGGAGGGGGAGGAGGTAGAGGAAGAGGAGGAGGAGGAGGGTGAGGAGGAGGAGGAAGAGGAAGGGGAGGTGGGGGAGGGGGAGGAGGAGAGGGAGGAAGAGGATGCTGAGGAGAGAGAGAGAGAGAGGAACAGACAGAGAGTGTGAGAGAGAGAGAGAGAGAGAGAGAGAGAGTGAAAAAGACACACACAGAGAGTCACAGTAACAGCAGGGGCATGCAGCATCAGCAGCATCAGCAGTACTAGCAGTACTAGCAGCGCGGTCCAAACACTTCAATATTTGACTTTCAGAGAATCCAAACACCCTTAATCCAAAACCAATACGCCTGCTTTTTACCCTCCTATCATAGGATGATTCCTGTGACGGATCAAACGCTTTAGTTTTGAATTCCTCGGGTTGCTCACTGCAGAGACGACGGCAACACCGTACTATCGCTGAATCCACATCCACACCCACAGCTGTTACTGGGTGTGTAGCAGCAGACTGCAGCACCCCCTGTGGGGTGGGAGGGTGTGACAGTGTGGTGCTGGGTTCTAAAGTGAGACGGGGGGGGCAGTCGGTGGAGGGGGGGGTGTAGGAGGGAGTTCCATGGGAGTCAACTCCTAATTAAGATTGATCCCCCCGCCCCCCCCACTGCCACCCCCCTGCAGTGTACTCTGGGACAGTAGCGCTCGTAAATCTCGGGAGTTCCACCCCCTCGCTTGCTCCGCTCCACTCCCCTCCCCTCCCCTCCCCTCCAACCCTCCATCCCTACTCTCCCCCCCTCCCCTCCCCAGCAGACCCCCCACCATTCCTGGGGCCAGGAGGAGAGCTGGACTCCCTGACTGGTTGAGGGATGGGAGCTGAGACCAAGCCAGAAAAGGAGGCTCTTCCGTGGAGGACAGCCGGCGAACCCCCCCCCTCCTCCCCACCCCAGGACTGATCAACCTTCTGGAAGTCCCGCATTTATCGCTGTCTGTTCACTTAGTTCTCCAAAAGCTCGACTTTTTTTCTTTTTCCTGGAACTGGCAAGCTGGGCAAAACTATTTCTATTTGCCTCCAGCCGACCGTCCCTTCAGCTCTGAACACACGGATCACCGCTGCTCATTTGGACCCAGTCTACCACTTATGAATGCTAGCAGTAGACAAGAGTAGAGAGGGTTGTGTGTACACACACACACACACACACACACACACACACACACGCGCACGCACAAGCACACACAGGCACACGCGCACACACACACACAGGCACGCACACACACACACGTGTGTGTGTGTGCCTGCCTGGGATAAAACACAGACAGGCAGAGAGAGAGAAAGAGAAAGAAAGAGAAAGAAAGAAAGAAAGAGCGGGAGCAGAACAGAGCAGGAGGTCAAACTCTGGACAAATTCACAGGGCTTACAGTCTGGCTGGCCTTTCACACGGCCGGCGTGCTTTTGTCACCAGCTGACAATAAAGATATTATTCCTCCTCTCGTCTCGGCGGCCCTGTGGGCCAGAGGCAGCCAGATAGTCATGGTAACGACCGCGCCTCAGCACCGTCTCAAAACAGCCACTCGATGGCGGGAAGGCCCGAGGAGCAGCAGACAGCCAATAGGGAGAGACGTACTGCACGCGGGTTTCATCACCATTGCTCATTCCGTTACAGTGAGCCCGTCCTCCATATTTCTACCTCCACCAGCCTCCACCAGCCTCCCCCTGCTCTCTACTATACCACAGACCAACCTGGTCTGGACCAGATCTGAGAAAAGAAACAGACTTCATCCGGCTGCATGGTTTCCCAGACGCAGATTAAACCCTAATCCCAGACTAAACATGCTCCTTCCACGGGATTGAAAACGGGATTTAGGAGCAGGACTAGAGACTGAACCTGCGTCCGGCGAAAACCAGGGGCGGGGAGATATCCGAGGGGCGTACTACTATTAGCAAAGTTACCTGTGAACTTGTGAAAGACGGCCCACAGTTCGGCGATGTCCGTGGCGAAGGTGATGTCGGTGTCGAGGACGATGACCCGCTGCAGGTCCGAGGGGAGGGTCTTGGTGAGGACCAGCTTCATCAGGCCGTAGATGCCGGAGTAGTGCTTGTTAGGGATCCAGGACACCTCTGACTGGAACGGAGAAGGGGCACAGCGTCACCACACACCCACACACACACCCGCCTAGCTCTGACCTCACTGTTGTGTTGTCACACGTCCTGGGATACGGGCTTGTGTACACACGCGCACACACACACACACACACTCACGCACACGCACACACACACACATATACACACAGCGTCTGTGTACGACAGCCAGGACCATGAAAGTCTTACCTCGCAAAGCTCTCTTCTGAAGAAAACCCAACAGAACACATTGGTAGCACAGTACAGGGAACACAACAACAGCCGAGGACACAGACGCAACAATAACATCATTAGCAGAACCACGCATCGCCATAACATCGCCCATCCACAACGCCACCGGTCCGAATGAGAGAGTCACAAGAGAACAGCAGAAACCTCAACAAGTACGTGACGCAAAACACAGTTTGTCCAAAAACTCCCTAGTGTGTGAAACTACAAAACATTATTCCAAGTGTATGAAAAGTTTACCCCCCTACAATGACAACTTAGGTAAGTGTTGCTGGGCACGTAACAGTGTAGCGGGCCTCCAGAATCCACAGTACAAGGTTTCACACTGCTCTGAGACGCCCTGGGACTTCTCGCCAGATAATGAAAAGACAGGGAGAATAAGCTGTGAATGTTAAATACTGTTGTGTATGGGCTCTGCTGTTATAATGATGGCAGCTCTATCCCTGTGTGTGTGTGTGTGTGTGTGTGTGTGTGTGCGTGTGCGTGTGTGTGTGTGTGTGTGTCTCACCTTGAGTTCGTCAGCGTCGTAGAAGTCCACGCGGACGGCAGGGACCATCCAGGTGTGGAAGAGGGAGGCCAGGATCTGCTGGGCGATGGAGTCGGTGATGAAGTGGAAGTGGAGAGGGTTCCGCCTATGGAACACACACACACACACACACACACAGGTACACACACACACACACACACACACAGGTACACACACACACACACACACAAACAGGTACACACACACACACACACACAAACAGGTACACACACACACACACACACACACACAAACAGGTACACACACACACACACACACACACATACACACGTACACACAGAATTAGATTTGTAGGGCACTTTGATACGAAACACAACATGTAACTCTAAATGGGTACGAACACGCCTGTGGTTCCATACAGTAAACATGACAACCGATTACGGCTGACGTACTCAACACACACACACACAACAACACGCCTGCTTTCATGTTGCACTCAACACACTCTTCTACACACCGCAGCAAAGGTGGACGCTGACACACATGAACAGCATACTGTATCAAATATGCAGTAGCTGCTAAGAAACACATCGCTGCTACATCCGCTATCCATCACTGCAGTCAGACATGGGCTGTTTCTGGACAGCCTGGCTGAGGGGGATGAGTCATCATCAGACCGAGGGGCCGGCCGGCCACACACACACACTACACGCAAACGTGAGCACACACACACACACGCGCATGCACGCATGTGCACACACACACTACACACACACCACACACTACACACACACTATAAACACACACTGTTACAACCCAGCTCGTTAGGGAAGCAACATAGAACCAGATGGACTTGGTAAAATAAAGTTATTTATTTAGGTTGTGTTCTTTACATGGTAAAAAGGTAAGAACGCAAGAGGCAACCGACAACAGGGCCTGTGGGTGCTGTTCAAATCAAACAAACAACTCTAACCAAAAGAGAGCTCCTACAAGGCGAGCGATAACTAAACTCTCTTTGTTTAAGCAAAATCAAAACGAAAACAAAACCTCACTGCCCCGCTTCATCGGTCAAAACTAAAATACATTCAAACCGCCACCCCTGCACCTAGTGTGACTAAACAAAAGGTACTTCTAAGTGTGTGTATAAGAGTGAAATAACGAATATCTATACCTGGCCCAGTGCCCAGATAATAGGCCAGTGCCTTGTTCACACCACAACCAATCCAATCACCCAACATCGGATGTCTAGCAATAACAAGAGGCACGGTGGAGCCCTGCTCAACAGAACACAGCCCCCGACTGACAAGCTGGCCAAACTTTTATACTGTCCGGATTGGTGCGCTGGACGATCCAATCAGGATCACCAATGACGCCAACCAGGAAGTGGCCGGAGCCTCAGAGCACTGAAAGAGATAAACACGGGGGAGGCGTCGGCTGCGGCCATAACACACACACACACACACACACACACACACACACACACACACACACACACACACACTAAACCACAGGCTGCGAGCCTGAGAGAGATAGCGCTCTCGTACTCCAATGGGAGTTAGATTACTGTTCCTGGAAATGGGAAGTTGTACTTTCTGATTAAACATGTATACGGAACATATTAGGAGAAAACCAAGGCCATGATCATCGTATCACTCCGGCTCTCCTGATGTTGTTATGAGGATATCAGCACTGGGTGTCTCACGTCAAATCCCTTCCGTCACTTCAAACAACTCGAGAAATTAATGTGTCAGAGCTGCGTTTCCGTTCCGTCGGGAAAGAGACATTTCATTGGCTCAGAGGCGTCAAACCGAGTCAGCGCTCAGGGTTGTCATACAAGCTCGTCATAACATAAACATAAGCATCTGGAAAGGGACACCCACCCGTCTTCGATGATCGATTTTAAAAATCGGGTTCCGGATTGATTAGAGACCACGGAGACTTCTGGCTTGAGAGACGTGTGATCTGATTCTATAACGCTCACGATAAACGACAAGGTGGTTGTTGTCACGGCTGAGAGTGGAGGCCGTTTCGTTGGGTCAAGCAGTGTACAATCATCCCATCAGGCTGAATAACCCCAGAGAGGGAGAGGGAGCCAAAGTGTGGGCCGCATTCGTCTTAAAACCTCTAAACAGAAGTCTGGTTTTCGCTTCCTAATGGGTTTAGAAACGGTCGGAAGGAGTGTTTGGTCGTTCCCCGGTCTATACTTGGGCAGCGCATCGCTACCTTAGGGTCAATACTTTCTCAAACTTATGCTACTCTTAAGTTTCCGATGGCAACTCTCCTAGCCCCCAATCTCAGGCAGGGCTGCTTTTAGACAGGGTGATTATATTACAGTAGACGGGCTCGACCGCAGAGAGAGAGAAAAATCCCAGTAAAGCACAGTCGTTAACCTCAAATTGCAGATACGCTCCCCGGAAAGAAAGAGTCTGGTTGAATGCTGCAGTCGGGTTGGTGCGGAACGATGCTTTCGAATACATGACATTTGATGCCCTGCGTGAAACCTCTCTTTTAATTTACACATCGAGCGACCTTCCTCCTCTTCTAGACGGTGGCGATCCACTGGGGCGCACGCTTTCATCAGCGCTCCTGGCGAGCTTTGACCCCCCCCTCACTACACTTTAGATGCGGCTCTTGCTCTTGCTCTCCCTCTTTCTCTCTCCCTCTCTTTCTCTCTGTCCTCCCTCTCTCTCCCCCTCTCTCTCTCTCTCCCCTCCCTCTCTCTCCCCCTCTCTCTCTCTCTCTCTTAATTCTGCTAATTGTTCTATTGCAATGGAGGCTGGCAGCCCAGTGGGAGGCGTAGGGAGGGAGGGAGGGAGGCAGAGGGAGGGAGAGAGAGGGGGGGGGGGAGAGAGGGGGAGGGAGGGAGGCAGAGGGAGGGAGGGAGAGAGGGGGGGGGAGGGAGGGAGGGTTGATGCTGCTGGACTCTAAACAGGATGAGACTGATGTGCCAGGAGGGAAGCAGCATGACTGCTGCCCAGAGAGGAGAGAGGAAGAGGAGAGATGTCATCTTTCAGAGCGGACAGCATCACTCACACAGTGAGAGTGGACCTGCTGTGGTCTGCTGGGGTTTCCATCATGGAGGCCAGAGAGGAGGTGACACCAGAGGCTTTATTTACAGCACAGGACAATAACGCGGCTCTCAACCGCTTGACGGATGTTGTCCGGTTAACGTGTACGCGGTGAGGACTATATATCTTTTATATAAGGTGTTTCGAAGCGATTTTACAGCATATTCGATATTTAATCACAAACCCACTATGAATGAGGTGAGGAGTATATTGCTTAAGAAAGTGCTTTACAGGCCAGGGTCACTGGTTTAGATGAGGATAACATTTGAGGGCAGAGGAGTCGTGGCGTGATTCTCTAGGGAAGCTGAGAGCAGTGTGTGTGTGTGTGTCTAGCAGACATGGTCTAGGCCAGTCACGCATGTCTGACCCAGTAGGTCCTGGGAGACATACAGGTGCACATTTGTGTGTTATCCCTGCACTATCACACCTGATTCAACTCATCAGCCAATCTTAGAGCTGAGGATAGGCTAAACCAGTATTTCACAGAGGACCCAAAAGGGGTGCACTTTTTCCCCCTGAGCCCAGCACCTTATTCAACTGATTAACTCATTTAGTGCAGAGGGTGAATGAAGTCGCCCAAATTGTCAACATTCTAGAGTGCCGAGGGTGACTTTATTTCACCGGAAATGCATTAATGATGATGCTTCATTTTGTAGCCAATCAAGGTATCGTTGCTATGGCAGATACCACATAAAACACTTGGCACTCTAGGTGGTGATTGTTCCGGAATTCTTTGGCAGTGAGTGAGTTAAAGGCTTAATGATGAATTAATTAATTAATTACTTTGTTTGACAAATTCATTCATTCATTCATCATCAAGCCTTTGATCAGCTGAATGAGGTGTGGTTGTGCTGTGCTAGGGGAAAAGTGCATCCCCTTGGGTCCTGAAATACTGGTTTAGCCTGGTTTATCCTCTGCATTCAGACTCACAAACATGAGCCTGTCCAGTTCTGGCTTTGTCACAGACAAAAAAAAAACGTTTTTTTTTGGCAAAACAAGGGGTAAACATTTAAACATCCCGTCTGATTACACAACGCCTGGGGGTGGCACAATATTACCCATGCTGCTTAGCGACCGTCACCAAGGGAAAAGGTCATCCCTGTCTGAATCATCATCCAACGTCCAACGAATTATGGGATGGCAGGGTGTGGGTTTTAGTTTGAGTGTAGAACAACCTCTAAAAATCAACCCTGGTCTCATATGTGTGTACACTACAAGAACATTCTCCCCTTTTGTGCATTTTGCAAACATACTTAAAAATAGTAATAAATATTACAAGTGAATAAGCGTCGTCACGATTACCCGTGGTACTGTTCCTCACAGTTCTGGAGAGGGAATACCAATTCACAGAGAGAGAGGCCTGGGCGTAGCATTCTATCCGGCTAATTTTTCCAAAAATGTGACCAGCTTCTTGCAACTCGAGGGAGCGTTTTAGGAAAAATAAATACTCCCGAGCTCTCCAGCGTGTCTGTCAGCAGGAGTTCCAGTTCACTTCATAATTGTTTAACCGAAATCACCAGAACGGTGGTGATTAATTCACCTGCTTTTCCGCAGCTAATTAACGAGTCGTGCTGCTAACTCGGAAACCTGCTCCTCTCAGCGGCTGGTGACTGATTACTGATCATAGCTCACGACTGCATCCTCCGTCTTAATGCTACTGTGCCACGTAATAAACCGGAATAATAAAACACTCCAGATAATTCATGTTTACAAGTGTAATGGAACATACTTAATATTCATTGCTGTTCCATGTGTTGCGTCACGATGCCTCATATATTGTTTGTCACCAACAGTAAGCAAGTCTACGGAGAGTTGTGTCTCTGCACTATGGGGTTCTTGCATACTGCAGTGCAGGCCCAGGGAAATTTAGAGCGAATTTGAGCATGTCACTCAAATCGCATTACAGGGTTGAATTTATCAATGCAGGGATAACATGGGTCTCTGAGGGGTTTGGGGGTTTGGGGGTTTGGGGGGGGGGGGGTGGGGGGGAGTCCAGTGGGCCCTTTTCCTAGTGCCCACCACAGTGTGGGACTTTGTCAGGGAACACAAGGGGATGAGAACTGTGGAGAGAGGAGAGCTGGGGGCCATTCTCCCTCCAAGAGTTCACAGAGGTGCCGTTGCCAGGCAACAGAGAGTAGGCGGCAGGCGTGAGAGCAGCATATTCAGATTGGTGTGAAGGGAGGACTGCATTGAGGCCCAGCTGTGTGTGTGTGTGTGTGTGTGTGTGTGTGTGTGTGTGTGTGAGAGAGAGAGAAAGAAAGAAGTAAGATATAAAGAGACAAAGAGGAGTGAAAGACAAGAGACGTGTGTACCTGTGGAAAAGGACTGACTTCACCAACGTCACCACATCACGACTGGCATTGTATCCTGCACACACGATGGCCACGTGAATAGTCTAAGGAGATAAAGGAGAGAGAGAGAGAGAAAGAGAGAAAGAGAGAAAGAGAGAGAAAGAGAGAGATTATACTCCCTCACATCATTCAGTCGAAAGTAAAAAAAAAAAAAAAAAAAAAATTGCTTTGAACTCCGCTTGCGGAATTAACAGAAACACTTATCGCTGGTCTCGAAGCACAAAAGCACCATTTTGTTTCTGTAATTCCTTCTTCAGGGAGAGGTGTTTGTGCGCAGCATCAAGACCAAATCGCACATTTGAATATAGCCATTACCCTACTGTATCAGCGACAAGGGGAAGAGACTTGGCCATAAATACCACCATCAAACCAGCGGAAGACGGCCTATTGTCCTCCAGGAGCCAATCAGTCTAGAAGCAGAAGCATTACCTCAGGTCTGTAGTCCTTTCAAATTAGGCTAAATATACCATTATCAGGCTGTCTGTATTATCCCGCCGGGATTTGAGAGGAGACCGTCATCTGCTCCAGCTCCAAATATAGCCCAAAGTTCTTCTGCTGATCCGGCTTGACTCGTCAGGACTCACGTCCCGCTTTCCTCCCTCTCAAACCCGTCCTTCCCTCTCTTCCACTTGTCCTCTCTGCCTGTAGGCTCAGAGCGACCTGGCTTACTATCCAATCAGGGCCTTTTCTAAAGCTGGAAGGGAGAGGAGAGGAGCTGGAGGAGACTTTTAGGATTGGCCTGAAAAGAACTCCACTTAGTCTGTACTCTCTGGGCTTTTGTACAGCCGGAGAGATCATAGCGCCTTGGTTTACGACCAACAGACAGGCGGTGAGGTGTACTTCAAAGAGGGGAAGTGAGGAATTCTGAAATCGTAGCAGTGTATAAAGCACTGCAGTAAACCCCCTTCGCCTTTCAGAGGCTTGCCTCATTATCAGGCTGGCTGTGTCTGATGCAAATGTCAAAATGCTAAAAAGTTAAAAGTCAACTCATAAAAAAAACACAAAAGCAATTCAAATTGCTGCATCCACTTGAATGCCATTTGTGTCTGTGATTTGATTGTGTGTGTTTATGCGAGCGCTTCACGTTAACGGTGATGAGCACAAGATGGCTGCCTGTCAGGGAACAGGATGCCGGAAGGAGAATGTATTTTCTAAGAGAGAGGTTCTGATGAATCAGAGAGATGACTGTCAGTCTCTACCCTCTGTGCCCCACGTCTTTAACACACACTTGGGATTTGACTCCATCGACAGTGTGTGTGTGTGTGTGTGTGTGTGTGTGTGGCCATTTTGACAATTCCAATTAAACAAATGACTGTTCCAGACTCTCACAGACATGATGGGATGGGGCTGCATGCATGACGTGCCAACTAATCAAATTCCTTGCATGTTTCCAGCCAGTCACACCGTTGGGGAGAAATTGATTCATCACCCTGTGACCGAGCTCTGACAGCTGACTGGCCTTCTGGAGGGCCTGCTCCTGACTGGCTAATCCATGAGAAGGGCTTAAACCAGCCGTTCACCAGGTCCCACGGAGAGTTAATGAGGGGTTTGTGTTGGTGCTGAAGCAGCATGTTGTTATAGACCCTGACTACAGTATCATCAACATGGGGAATCTAAACTACAGAGGGTTTTATTGCACCGGTGCTAAAACCCCCATACAATTAGGATGACCTCTGACAGCCATTCAACTTTATTACCACATCAATATCATCATTGTCAGACTAAAGGAACTAACCATCATTGTCAGGCTAAAGGAAGCCAAGGCCAAGCTATAATACAGTGAAACCTTACACCTTTTTGCTTACGGTGGCCCAGCTTCTAGGGCCGCAAAATGCTTCTGTCTTCATGGTATATGACGTCTTGTGTCTTGCTGGCAGAGCATGGTGCTAGCGATGGCAGAGCATGGTGCTAGCGATGCTTAAATCGTGGGTTTAATCGTGGGTTTAATTCCAGCTGGGACTACATATATTAAACATTGATGTACTTACCGTACTGTAAGTGCATAGCATTACCACAACTGTGCAACATGATAATAGTGTCTGTGAATGTGTCTCTATAATCCAGAGTGAAACAACATGGCGGCACACAGTGTACCGGTTGATCTGAATCCCTCACCTCACACTTGTCCACGGGAGGCTGTTGGACACAGTCGGAGGAGGAGGCATTTCCAGCGGCACCCGCTTTCTGTCCCTCGTTGTCCCCTGTGCCCTCCTCCGAGTGGGTGCGGGACTGGTTGCCATGACGGTTGGCGTGGTGAGGATGTGCGGCTGCGGCTGCGGCGGCGGCGGCGGCGGCGGCGGCCGGGGGGCTCCGGGGCGGCTTGTTGAGCTCCCTTCGCAGGGCGCGGTTCTCCTCCTCCACCTCTCTGACCCGCAGCTCCAACGCCTGGCGCTCCCCGGCCCCGCCCACGAGCGCTGACGACACAGGCTCGAGGGGTGACAGGGGGAGGGGCTTAACTGTAGAGGCAAAGACATAGAAGAAGAGTTATGGTTAAGGTTAGGGTAGGAGTTAAGGTTAGGGGTTAGGGTTAGGGTAGGAGTTAAGGTTAGGGGTTAGGTTTCAGGATAGGGTCGTCCCAAGGATCCCACTTAGCACCTACTGTACCAAGGTACATGATAAGTAGGACATCGGTTTAGCGGAGATTCGTCAGGAAACTCAACTTTAGCTCAACTCACATCTGAACTTGAACCTCAACTGCTCACCATGAATCATTCATGTTGGTGAATGTTGGAAATTATAGAAAAAAAAACTGAACAAGAAATGCACAAGAGACACCTAATATTGCCTTGTCTCTGATTAGTGAAAAGTTTATCTTGCAGCCAAATATCATCATGTGCTAATTGGAGGCACAAAAAAAGCAGTCCGCCGAGTATCAGCCTAAATGGAGCGCCTGAGATTTCAAATTAGCAGTCAGGTCCAAGTGTTGATGCATCTCAAGCCTTGGAGTACACAGATACCATTCAATCAATATCCTTGATACTGAAAGCCAGGCTATACGTGCTCTGTGCTCTATTTTGAGGCAGTGGCAATTTCCCCACTCTCCTCAAACGGCTTCAGAGAGGCCCTGGATCTTTCAGAGTGAGAGAGGCAGGCTTCAGAGAGGCCCTGGATCTTTCACAGTGAGAGAGGCAGGCTTCAGAGAGGCCCTGGATCTTTCACAGTCAGAGAGGCAGGCTTCAGAGAGGCCCTGGGTCTTTCACAGTGAGAGAGGCAGGCTTCAGAGAGGCCCTGGATCTTTCAGAGTGAGAGAGGCAGGCTTTAGAGAGAGGATGTATGTAGCTCTCTCAACGAGTACATCTCAGCAACACCATCAGCTCCCTAAGGGGAGAGGCAGGCCTTGGATGGAGGCCATGCGAGAACACAATGGGCTCCCCGAACATACAAAGAGTCTGGGAGAAGCCAGCAGCAACAGACAACCATGGACGTTATAGCAGGAAGCCAGGGGGTGTTACAGCTCTTATCACATGTATTGATCAGATGAGAGAGATGGATCGGTTTCCTGTATGACATCATCAGTCATCTCAGCCCAAGCAAACAACGGAGCTTCCCACAGGGAGAAGGATGGAGGATGGCACAAGAGGGATGTGGAATGTCACACAAACTGCAAGAAAATAGGTATCCAAACACTAACCAGGCCCCTGGCAATTTATATAGTGGAGGTTTTCTTTGAATGTTGAGGAAATGGGAAAATGTAAGTTTCTGGAACCAGAGACAAAAACACATTTGTAAGGTAGACTGCGAGACCTGCTCCAGTTCCAATGGTTTCGAAAAGCAAGCCTATATTTCAAGAGAATGTATAAGTCACACGCAGTACAACGCTTCATCTTTCTTCAGTGGAGGCTGGACTTCATTTCAAAAGAGTTGAATTGCTTCAGTTTGAAAAGAACGAGAGCCTCCACATTTGTTCCTGAAAGGCGTCAAATAGGGGCTACAGTTCAGGAGCCCATCTTCTGCCTTGGGTTGATTTATTCACCGGCCAATAAGGGGCACAAACCTCTAAATGGAATGTCACCGTTGTGTTTCTGTGGAGATTTATCATCCCATGGTTGTGCTGTGGAAGGATATACACATGGGGCTATTAACAGAGCAGGCCCCACTAAAACCCCCTCCAAAAGAACCAAAGCACCTTCTGGACTCCATTTCATCCAAGCTGTAATTAATTTGCTGAATGGATTTGCTGGGTTTAATCCCACTGAACCAGCCTGAATGGCCATTTGTTTGCGGTGCTCAGAGATTGCACGTGGCATTTGCAGGACGGCAGATGCACCTGGTCTTCTGGCAAAGCCAAGCCAATTCATGTGGCCAACTGGCAAGGGGATATGCTATGTTTCGTAAAGCTTATCATCCGTGTGCATACTAACATGAGAAACTGTGAGAAACTGAGAAACTGATTTATTTCAGTTATGGGAATGACATTTATCTGTATCTGACAATGACATGAGACGACATGGGAGCAGCTCATCTCAAATATACCGTGGCATAGTACGTGAAATATTCACCTAGTATATGAATACTGCATGGCAAAAGCCTGCCATACGGAGTTAATGACATGTAAGGAGGCCATTTTGCAGAAATGCACAATGCATGATAGAGATGATCAAAACGAGCATATATTGGAACGGGTACAGAACACATCAGCTCTCCAAGTCAACTGGAGTTGAGCGGCCGGGCGGCCCGCGTCCTTAGCGGACACAACGGAACCTCTCCCCGCCCCCGACACGATAGTCGCTCAGGCCCGTTTGGACCGAGTGATTCATGGACTGTTTGGATGTTTTGCTCCCTGTGCGTTCATGTATGACAGATTTAATTGTCGTTGCCTGTCATGCTCCGTCCACAAATTCCCCCGGGTTGCCACGGAGACATCTGCCGAGGCGGTGGCGAACCATCCTTCATATGACAGCATCTGTTCACCTGACAAGCTGCATGAATCACCTGCCGCGGAGCACGCCAAACGGCGGCCATTTTGTCCAACCGCTCGTACAGTATGGGGATGCTGTCAGTGTTAAGAGACTGCTCGGTCTCCTTTTTTTTTTTTCAGCGGGTATTAAACCAGGTAACAAGGGGTATTTACCTCAATGAATTCAGTACAGTTGCTAACTATCTGGTACTAAATGGCACAGAGACGATTGAGTCAGGGAATCGAAAAGAAATAGTGAGTGTAATTAATATGTAATTACCAGGTAATAACGGTTCTACCCAGTATAGTACCTGCTTAATACCGGCCCAGGCTGTAAAAAAATAAAATAAAAAAGGGTTACCGACCACTTCCAAAATTAAGTTGGAGAATAAGGACAAGGGTTGTGTGGGAAAGGGTTAGTTTTATGTAATAATATTATTATTAATAATAATAATAATAATAATAATAATAATAATACTACATCTACAGTCATTTGTATAGCACTTTTCTAAGACCCAAAACACTTTACAATATGTGAATCAGAAGTGGAGAGTTTCTCCAGGGTTGCCTATGGCTCTGCCTATGGCTCTGCCGATGTCTCTGCCTGTGCCTGTGCCTATGGCTTGGCCGTGGGTGGCTGTGGAACACAGGGAGTACCAGGTGGAAAGGCGACGGAGAAGAGCAGGGGTTCTGTGTACCCAACAGAGGGTATATGTGTACCCAACAGAGGGTAGATGTGTACCCAACAGAGGGTAGATGTGTACCCAACAGAGGGTAGATGTGTACCCAACAGAGGGTATATGTGTACCCAACAGAGGGTAGATGTGTTGTGACACGAGGGGCTGGAATCTCAGACCTGGCTTCAGATGCTCAGCCCCAGTGTGTCGCTGCAGATCTGCATCAGATATGTAGATCTGTAGCAGAAGTGATCCGGAATCCCGCTTTTGTGACGAGGTAGCCCTGTCTGCGACTCCCAGATATAGGCCTCATACCATGAGGATGTCCTCTTAGAGTAGTGGTTTACGTCTGTGGTACCCATGCAAGTGGTCCTTGGTTCAAACCCCGCCGGCTACACGTGTAAAACTGTAGCGGTTAGCCTATGTCTCTGTTTTGCTATGTAAACATTACATTGAGGCATTAAGGCATTTAGTACTGATAAAGTGAGAGAGATCTTTGATCGTCAACGACACCATTGTTAAAAAGGAAAGCGAAACTGAAAGCGTTATGACGTTCCTCAGTGAATTCAGCATTTTGCGCATCTTGACATGAATAAACGTGAGTCGGGGTTTTGACACGGCAGTCCAGCGCCACACAGTCCTGGGGAGAACCCTGGGTATGCCAAATGACATCATTTGACATCATTGTTAAAAGCTAAATTGAAAGTGAAAGTGCTTTCATGTTCCTCAGTTAATTCAGCATTTTCACTGTATTTTTAGCGCATTGAATAAACACAAGTCGGTTTTGATAACGCCATCCAGTGTCACCTTGGTCAAAAACCCTGGGGAGAACCCTGGTATGGGAGTTCACTAGAGAAGATGACAGCTGCAACCCCACTCTCAGTCTCCCACTAGACATTCATTATGCTACATTACATTACATACATAATCAATTTGCTTAGTGTTCCTTAACCATTGTCTGTGGAGACTATCACTGCGTTTATCAAGCGTTATTTTACATGTTATCTTACAATGTCAGTTAAGTGCTGAGTTTAAAGATGAAGAGCTACGATTACAGGTTCAACAGCAGCTACAAACCAGGTCTCCCATGTGGAAGATGTAGCCCGCTGGTGCTTAACTCCCTTGGCTTGGGGAGCAAACACACGTTTCCAGGGTCTTGGTAGGTTTGGTAACATGACCGTGTTCGTGGTGATGTATACTGCCTATACACTCCTATGGCTGCAGCTCAATCCTCAATCTCTATGGTCTGAAGTGTTCAAGTCTAGTTCACGTCTTCCTCGGAAGAATGACATAGTGAGCGGCCAGAACAATGACATTGATATGGTTAGTACCACAAAGTCAGTAAACATTGGCTTTACCTAACCTTTGCAAAGTGAAGTTTCTGTACACAGCAAATTTGCCGAAAGGTTTTTTTTTTTAAGTAAGATAACGTGTCACTGCGGTGGCTTAATAGCGGATGGCATTTCAAACGGACTCCCTTGCGTATGTGTTTAGGAGAGAGAGGGGACGAGAAGGGGGCGGGGGGCGGCGGCGGGGGGGACGGGGGGGGGACAGTAAAAGCTTAACAAATGGGGTGTATCCAGCGACAGAGGAGCACAGCGCAGTGAGCAGATCAACGGTATTAATGAGGTACCAGAGGAGAGGTGAGACCCCCCCCATGATTACCCCAACGCCCCTCGCTGTGGCGCCTCCACGCACACGAACACATCCAACGGCTCCAAACACGGCGCTCTTCAATTATTCAATGTTTTCACACTCCCGCACCCCGATCTGGGCCGGCGTTGGGGAGGAATTTGCACCGCTGGTGGGGTTGCATTGTCGCCGTTGTGACATAATGAAGTTTTCCATAAACATGAATGTCCCAATTAATGGAAAAAAAAAAAAGTGTGGATGTTTTGTTTTTGCTTCTGGCGTAAACATGCTGCATATTCATGAGTAGAATGTTAATAAGTAATGAGGGGGAGTCTGCAGTCGCCATGGTCACCTAGTTTGAGTCAGCATATTTAGTATTCTACCAGACAGTGGGGCGCACTTTTTTAGCTGACTCAAATCCAAGGATGTCCCGGGGCTCTATATAACATTATGAATGAGGTCTCCAGGGACGCTCCGTCTTATTAAACCGCCCCCCGGAAATAGGGGTTGGCTAACATTTGCAATATTCGGTTCTGATCAACATTATTTTGACGACAGGGAAATAATACAGTTCTGTGACATTCAGTCCTACAAAGCTCCATCTTGCATCAAGGTAGAACCTGTTCTTCCATTGTTTGAACACGAGCCTTTTCATCTTCTTTGAGTGGGCCTAAGTAGCGCAGAGCTAAATCAAGTTGCAAAGCCCTGAATCTGTCACGTTCTGCATGGTTAAGACGGCTAGGGACTGCAATGCTGTAACGTGGCCCTCCTTCAGATTGGATCTTTGAAGGGAGCGGTTGAGTGAGTCTCAGGGGATCTATAAAGATGTAAGATAAGAGTTCAAGGTCTTATTAAAGTCAAAAAGGTGGTTAAAGTGACTGTTAAATAAAAAAAAAGGTAAAACCAAGACTGAATGTAATGAAGTAGCCCAGCTGCATGGGCCATGAACGCGATTAGAAAAAGTAAGGTTCAATGTCAAATAAAATCTAAAACCTAATTATTTCAATGTAAAAATTATTCACATTATCACCTGTGGTTAATCAGAGAAATCTGATTTGAAAGTGAACTATTTATTGGCTTCTGTAGGCTGCATGGTGTAATATAAGCCAAGGCTAATATTCTACTACTCTGGCAGACTCCACAAAATAATGCTGACTCATACTGGGGGTGGCTGGGGAACTACAAATCCCAGTCTAGGTCCCGGACCAGTCTAGGCCTACAGCATCTTTACGAGTGCCATGGCTGTTACCATGGGGACCACCGCGAACACACTCCTACTGTCCCCCCTGAACCTGTGCCTACAGTCTCTCTACTCCTCACTCTGACAACACGGACTGCCAAATCAGCAAGACACACACACACACACACACACACACACACACACACACACACACACACACACACACACACACACACACACACACACACACACACACACAAACACACACACAAACACACACACACACACACACACACACACACACGCTCCCTGATTAGATCAGCCAAACCGCCAAAGGTCAAGAGGCATCCATCAAACCATAGCTTGTGTGTGTCTGTGCTTGGCTTGTTGACATGGGGTACTGAGGTGACGCCTGCAGGCTCCCAGGGCATCGATCCTGTGGTGTGCAATTGTCAAGAGAGTGCAATAACATCGACCAAACAGCACCAAAACAAGCAGCCTAGTTTCAATGAGAACACCCGATTTTAACAGACAAAACAGACATTTTAGGTTATTGTTGCTGGCTACGCAGTGAGGATAATTGCCTGGAGGGGGTAAGTCATAGTGAGGACACACACATTCATTTCCACTTCTGAGGTTCCAGAGCAAGTGTTTTCCTTAGAATGGCGTCCCTCGAGTCAGCCAGTCTTTCAAGCTTTGAAGGCCTCTACTCTATTTCTGAAAAGCAGGCCCAGAGAGTTCAAAACGTAGCCTTGACTTCACAATTCTACTGAATCCTGCAAAAAGATTGAAAGAGCTAAATATTGAACAAAATATGTTATTGTAGGCCTAAGCATGAGGAAGAGACCGTTTTTAAGTGATCTTGAGGAAAGTCTTTGTTTTCGAAATTAGTTGTGTTTTCGAGTCCTTTTTTAGAGGGCCGTCTTCAGAGCAGTGTGTGCGCCAGTGTGTTTGTGTGCAGAGCAGCTCATTACACCGCAGGGAGACAGGGAAGTAAACAACTTTCTCCCCCCCCTAAAAATAATTTCCAACGGTTATGGTCGGTGGTGCCAATGAACCAAACCGCTACTAAAATATTTGTCTGAATGGACTCCACATCGGCTGTTCTTAGAAAACTGTGACTGCTCAAATAAGATTTCAATTGGGTGCTGGGGAGTTGGAGTGTAGCACTGCATTAGTCTTACTTGACACCAATTAGCTTTGTGGAGGCCATGAGAGGAAGCTAGTTGTGCATTTTCCAGGAAGTGGATTGTGAAAAGTCTTCTTTTTTTTTTTTTTTTTTTTTAATGTTTTAATCCAGCAGCAGACCTGGCTCAGCCTCCAGAGGGGCTGTCGCTGGTGCACAACTCAGCTCATCTGGACAGAGGACAAGGACCCCAGAGACTAACACGTCCCCCCCGTCCCCGTCCCCCTCTCTCTCTCTCTATCAAACAGCCAAAGATAAACACACGGCAGCCAGGGAGAGGGAAAGAGAGAGAGAGAGAGAGAGAGGGAAAGAGAGAAAGACACAGAGAGAGAGAGAGAGGAGCCGTGTCTGTCTCTCACATTCAGCTTTCACCTCAAAGCTCCCTCTAGCCAGGCGTTTTCACAGTAACTTTCCTGTGCCAGTTTACTACCCAGTCAAATAATTACTTTGCAGACCTTTGTGGGTAATGCATTATGGGGAACCATTCAAATGCATAGTCTCCAGTGACTGTGACCCGAAGTCAAAATTGTCAATTTATTCATAATTAATAATGGCATAGCTTCAGAATTTCAATCCTCGACACAAAGTCATTAAAACGGCAGTAAAAACCCCTGGACTAAATCATCTTGAGGAAGTAATCAACTTTAGCCAGGCCTCAGTAACTCATTAATACATTACCCCGGGAAAAACGCAAGAAAATGGATAACTTTGTGTACTGAAAACTTTATACATGCTTTAGAAATTCAGCTACATTTGGGGTATGTGTTAATTTAATTTTGACCCCTCAAAGTGAAGGTTTGCCAAGAATAAACTTGATTTTAGAAAACACATATATATAATGCAATCATAAGCAAGAACCGTTGCCTCAAAGAACTATCAAAAAAACACATTTTCTTGTTAGCCTCAGGGAAGTTCTCTTTGTGTCTCCAAGTCGTAAGTAAACACTGAGCCTGATCAGTTGAGGTTACAATCGGAATCTGTCGGAAAAGCTTTCCCTACTGGCCTATGAGGACAACTCGGGGTAATATGATATTTCACCTCAACATGAAAATAGGCTGAACCATCCCTTTACCTTTGGGCAAAGATAAAAAAAGATGGATGTCCCAAATAAAGCTATTCAGTAGACATACAAAGACACATGCGTGTGGATACACAGAGGCTGACCTTGAAAGTTCCCAGCGGACAGGTAGAGCCAGGTGAGCGCTGGGATGAAGAGCAGGGCGAGGGAGGCGGCCAGGAACTTCCTGCGCCCGCGACACATTCCCAGCATCCTCTAGGGCGACGGCGATGGAATCAGAGGCGGAGCGACCTCTATGTAGGCAGCAGCTGTTGGCCAGGGGGGTGCATGGTACTGTCTGGGGGAGGGGGGGGGGGGGAAGAAGGGGGAGGAGGTTAGAGACCAAAGACCAAGAGAGCAGCACCTATCACAAGCTGCGCACATACTGTTTTTGTTCTTGCCCTTCACAGTGAGTGCAAATTCATCACCGATATTTCAGAGATTCAAAAAAGAAAATCATAATAATAATGCATTTTATTTGAATAGCACTTTCTCATAAACCCACAACACTTTACAGGTCAGACACTTCCTCAAACCTATACATTATTCAGAGTTATATTCTCTATCAGTTTCATTATGACTTGTCTGGAGTTTGAATTCAGAATGGGGAAAAATATGGAACGGTACGAGTCGCAATGAATTACAGTCATTGTTTTAGGTTTAACTTGTACATTAAGGTTGAAGACTTCTGAGTGGATTCGCGAGCCTCCAGAGGTAACTAAATGTACTCCCATGAATAATTCATACGAGAAATGAACCTCAAATCCAGCAAGTAAGTTCAGTCCCTTCACCAACTGTGCGTAAATGCAAAAAGTTGGACCAGCAGCAACCTGCCATTTTAATTTAAGAGATATGCGCTTCAAGAAAGGCAGCATGAATCAGACTCACAAATTGTATCGCTTCGTTTTGCATTCAGCCCAGATCGGGCTAGAGATGACCTACCACTTTGGAGGAGCTATTTTAGTCAATTTCCAGTGCGATGTGGAGCAGACAGTACAGAAGGCTCATTATATGATATAACAATAAATCCTCTTTCCATTACAACCGCATTTGTCCAATTAGCCAGTTGACCCCCGAGTCGATTTTTAATCTTCACCAGAGGAGACCTGCTCTCCGTGGGGCTGGGGCCAAGGCAACATCTCCCTGTCTGGCAGGGGAGAAAAAAGTTGGCAAATATACAAGCAGGATGCCGATGATCATAGTGTCACCTCAACCAATTGAGGAGAATTGGGGAGATAGGAGTTTCGCCGTAAAGATGTTGAGGGATTTATTTTCATCGGTGGTTCAGAATGCTTATTGGAATCCGTTACAGGCTTTTGTTGCAGCCCTGTGAGTGAAAAGTTGTGAGGCGTTTGACGGGGTTCAGTGAGGGTATGACGGATCAGAGTGGGCGAGATCCGAGTAACACCAACTGTGGTTTTGATGCCTGGGCTTTGAATCATTTTCAGTGATTGCTGGACCTTTGACCCCTGCTGTGATACGAGCTCTTCCGATTAGTACTGTGATCTTCACGGCTAATGTGACACTGGAGGCATCTCATTAGCATGTGGACTGGAGCCGTCGGGTCAACGAGAGAGCAGAGCCAATGAGGTCGTGAGCGGAGAGTAGATCGGGATAAGGAGGTAGGAGGGGGCGTGTCTGCGGAGAGCGAGGGCAGAAGTTGATATTCAGGGTCACGTCACTGGTGGAAGAACACGCTATGACCTCTCCGGCAAAATGATGCAAGCTACAATTATAAAGCTTTTTACTTTCCTCCCCTTCAACCTTCAGCCAAACCCAACTGCAGAGATTGATGACCCCCCCCTCACCACCACCCACACACACACACACACACACACAGACACACACACACCTTCCAACTCCTTAATTTGACTAAATACTTGTTGAGAGGGGAAAAAGGCGCCTCATGAATCCCGCTGAATCTTTTCTAATCCTGCCCCTCTAATGCAATGCTAAAACTAATGTGAGATCCACACACTCCATTCACATTTACAGCCCTTGCTATAGACATCAACTGGGACTCTCCCCCCTCACAGCTCGACCGTAAGTTAATAGGAAAAGGAATTTAATATCCAGAGCTCAATAGTAAATTTGCGGTGTGTTGACACTAAAAGTGATGAGTGATTATTACGAGGACCACGGTCTATTGGCAGGAAGGGGCCATGGGGAGAGGTACGAGAGGTTCAGCCGATTGATCTCTGCGTTCTCCAGCAAGCTACAGGCGGGTTGGCTGAACTGCAAATTGTCAGAGGCAGAGACGTTTTTCCTTTTCGCATTGGTCCTTTCCAGCACTGTTTTAGCAACTGTGGTGGACGGATGACCAGGCAGGCCAAGAACATCTCAGCTTGGTTCGGCTCTGGAATGTAAATTAGGGGTTTAAGTCCAGAGAACAAGCTATAGGCCAGGGGAGGCTGGTGGAGGTAGATATCGGAGGATGGGCTCAATGGTACCATTCTTCATTCCATTCCATGCATTACAACGAACCCCGTCCTCCGATGTCTACCTCCAGCAGCCTCCCCCTGCTATAGGCCTATGGGTCATACTGATCTTCTCTAGTTCCAACCAGTCCATAAATGGTAGCAGGATCAACTTAGGTGTCTTGAAATTCCAATGTCCAGCATCATCAAAAAGACGGTTTTTTATGGTTGTCTTTGTCAACCTACCGGCAAGGATAGCAGTACTGTTAACATCCTTGCTAATGATAAGGCGGAGACCGTGTACTGAAGGCCAGACATAAATGGTCGTTAAATGAGGCTAGCTGTGAAAAGTGCATTCCTGCCCCTTCATTAACTTGCAGTTCACTTTTGATACACATCGCTTCTTCCAGGGAGATATCTCCAGAGATACCTTGTGTATGTAGTAAAAAAAAAAAAAAGTTTTAGGGTAGAGAGAGAGAGAGAGAGAGAGAGAGAGAGAGAGAGAGGGAGAGAGGGAGACAGCAAATCATTGTCAGCTGTAGCAAATTCACTCTGAGGAGGTGACCTTCCGAACCTGTCCTGTCTGGGAGACAGGGAACCGCTCTGACAAAGAGCGTTGGTCCATGTCCACGCTCACAGCTGGACCAGAGAGCGGGAGTGTGGCCCAAGCGAGGGTGCCTTTCACAGGGAGGGAGGGTGCGTCTGTCTGTCTGTCTGTCTGTCTGTCTGCCTACCTGCCTGCCTGCCTGCCTGTCTCCAGGGCTTGGTGGGTAATGAGGATTCATGGAACCCTCTGGGCTGGCATGGTGACAAATTTCCCTGGGATGAAAGAGGTACAGGTGACAGGGAGGGAGCTCCACTCTCCTCCCCTGCCAGAGCCAGTCCTGCCTCCACACCTTTGTGCTACATGCTGACAGCAGGCACCGAGTTATCAGGCCCTAGCTCAGTTGGTTGGAATACGGTGCTATCAGTGCCCTTTATGTCACAGGTTTGATTCTTGTGGTACATATGACGTTTGACACTTTCAAAGTTGCTGTTTTCTGACTGTAAACGTCTATTAAATAACAGAGCGGTCATTGAACAACCAGTTCCCCCGCATGCGAGGGGAAAGACACACCCCTCTCAAGGCCTGATGTGTGACTGTTGTCGTCAACGTACGTTGTGATATCCAGGTGGAAAACTGGTGGACATCACTGAATACCCTTGAGGAAAGGAGGTGACTCACAGGCACCAGTACTCTGACAGACAGTTCGACAGCCTGCCGTTTGACCTCATCACTACACAGCCAGATATGACATGTTTAGTCTCCGCTGCTTCCTCCGTCTGAAATATCACTTCACAAACCGCAGCAGCACTTTCCTGCACGGAAATTAAATTGTGAACAAGACAAAGGATGTGCATTAGCCTGAAGAGTGCCAGAGCATCTCTGGCTAGAGGGAGATTAATACTGAGCAGCTGGCCAGCCCATAATAATGATTACGCCTTATTTATGTGCATGATGAAGCACAAATTATACTTTCACCTTTAAAAGGCCAGTTATGAAACAGATAGGAAAAGTGGGCATCGGCGTGGTTTGACAAGTCAAATAAACTGAGGCAACCATGAATAGTCTTGGAGCAACAATACCATCAATCTGTCGGAGAAGAAAGTGAAAACTGTTGCCTGTACTGTAAATTCATCATTAAAGAAAGAATGAAAAGAAGAGAGAGAGAGATGGATGTGTTGGATGTCTTCTCAATAGCTGCTCTGTCTGCACAACAGAGTGGCTGGTCCTGGCTCAGGCTGGAGCTCCGGCAGAATTATTAAATCCTTCCAGCCCTGACATACAGTACTGTATGCCCACCTTACAGTGCCACGGTGGTTACCTGAGTGACTGAGTTAACAAAAAAACCAAGGGGGGGGGGGGGGGGGCAACAAATCTGTCAACAAATGGCATCCCCGTCCAATCCCCATTCAATTTCTTAAAAGAGAATAGCCTAACCTTGACACAAAGGAAATACATTCTTAACATTGAAGGTTTGGACACCGCATATGGCAACCCAACACAGCATTCCAATGGACCTGTTGATTTATCTCAGAGATCGTGGGTGGTTGGGCCAATAATGCTTCTTTTTTTTTTCATGAATTTCAAAAACATAATATCCAGTACTGCCTACACATGAGCAGGTCATTGGAGAGCAGAAATGAATTCCCAGACGTAAGCAGAAACTACAGTCGGTGAAATCCCAACGGAGCGTGCATATTGCTTGGTGGAACACTTCAAAAAGTAAATATGACTTTGATTTTCCAGAACAATTCCCTCAGAGCTGAGGGAAAGTCTCACTACAATGAATGATGCTGCTCGCTGTCAGTGTGAGATATTCCATTCAGCGCTCTCAGGAAAACAACTCTGTTGACGGTAATGTAGGGGTTGGTGCTTTTTTACTGCACAAACAGACATACGTTGAATTTGAATGCATTTCCATAAGGAAAGGCATGCACAGTTGCACAGATATACCACTGAGGAGAACAGGGGAGAGAGAGAGACCAAAGGATTTCGGTCGAGCGGCAGCAGTCAACAGTAAATTTCAGAGGAGGGAGAGTGTGAACAATGAACATTATGCTCAATCCATCTCCGGTGTGAAGGTCTGTGTTCCTGAATGATGTGTGGAGCCAAAGTAGTAGAATACTGTGTGAGATACCGTGTGAATACACAGGGAGGACGGGGGCGGGGGGCGGGGGGGTGGGGGGGATGACGGCTTTATAGCGCATCAGGAAAGAGTAAGACGGAGCTGTGGGCCATCGCCTTCTGTCACGATGAGATGCGGTGCGTTACAATGGGAAAACAAACCGTCTCCTGACAGCCCCCTGCTGAGACTCTGAGTGACCATACTGGAGGGTCATCTGGAACATTCCATTGTGATAGTCTACTCGGCTAGGATTTGGTTACTCATTGATGAACTTCATTCCGCCTTTCCTATAATGGGTCTATCCTATCCAAGACAAAAAAAAAAAGTACTGTAACGAGATAGATCAGCCTTGGCACACGCTCCGATTCCCTACTAAAACGAATCCTGAAGTCTACAGTGACACAGTTCATTACTTCAGCACTTGGTGAGGTTTTTTCGGTTCCGTCAAAGTGCTTTAAAAAGAATCTTCTAAATTTAGCCGTCCGCCGATGGCAATTCAATGTGACAGCTGACACTGTGTGGGATTGGAATTCGGAGTCCGGTAATGAGTGCATAATGTGTATTAAGACAAGGAATAAGAAGATCCCTAGTGGGAGAAATCAGCCCTGGGTACGGTAGTAGGGGGAGAGAGGGAGAGCGATGACGCTGTGTCCTGAAACGGTGTATTAGTCTTGTCACTTCTGGTTTGATCCCCAGACCGTCCTTCACTTTGAGCTAGGGGAGCGCCTCATAACTCCCCTTTGAAGTGGGGAGATGAAAGAGGCGCTGTGCCCTCTCCAATCAACCTGTGTCCAGATAGCTGGAGAGGTTGGCTGGGCAGGTGGAGAGAGGGCCAACGTTCAGCCAGCTCTGGAGGCATAGCCGAGGTGATAAGCAAACAGTCTAGACTCCTTCTCAGCACTGAAGTGAGAATATGTTGTTATGTCAGGCAGCCAGAGACAGAGATAGAAAGAAGGAAAGAGAGAGAGAGAGGGAGAGAGGGAGAGAGAGACAGAGAGAGAGAGACAGAGAGAGAGAGAGAAAGAAGGAAAGAGAGAGAGAGAGAGGGAGAGAGAGAGAGAGAGAGAGAGAGAGACAGAGGGGCTAGATGAAGAGGCTCCCCAGTATCTCTACAAGCAAGCAGGGAGGAGCGTTTCACTTTCTACATGATAATCAAGTGTGGCCACAGGTTAAAACAGTAGGCAATTATGCTGACAAGAGTACAGAGATGTACTGTGGGAGTAAATGGGTCTCTTGCTTGGTCCAGAAAAAAAGGAACATATTGATCGGGGGGTGCGGTTTCCTTCCATTTTCATTATGTTTCCAAAGCCGAGAACTTAACATTCAGGTAGAGAAGGCTTCTGGATATTAATGCCAGGGACTATGCGGGAGTTTGAACACTGCGAGAGCACCCAAGGTAAGCAGTGCTAACCTCATTAACGACACAGCCCAGCACAGGACACCCACCGCCAGGGGTTATCATCAACTATGCATTCTGTGTCGATCTACGATACAATGGGAAGCAATTAATCCGGCCCTCGACCATTTTATTTTTTTTCCCCCTGACTTCTCGAAAAGAGGACGACTCATTAATTGGACATATGGGAAGTGACATCCCGTCACCATGGAGACCAAAATTCCCAGTGTTCTTAGTGTTCACCACTCTTCCCCCCCCCCCCCCCCGTCTCCCCGTCTCCCCCCGTCTCCGTGCATGCACCAAGCCTATATACACCGCAAAGCTCAAGTTGCTATCCCCTCTGCGTCGCTGTTTCACCTGGTAAAATCCTCCACTTTCTTACGCTCTGTTACAGTATTTGTTCTCTTCATTCACCTGAAACTGCCTATGCAAATACACATCTCTGGGTTGTGACAGGCAATTGCGGATCTCGCCTGGCTGAGGTACCGCCACACTACGTCAGCACTCTCGAGTCGGTAACAGCACTGAGCAGCTATCTCCAATTCATGCAAATCCTGCCCTATATTTACAAAACAGCTTGAAGATGAACTACGGCTCACAGTCACCGGGGACACAGACCTTTGCTGGTTGGCGTGGAGCAATTAATCAAGGCCAAACTCAGAGCTGGAGGAACGGGTGGAGAAAAATCTGCCTACTGAAACATTTATCTTCACTGCTGCTGTGTGCTTTTTTCGTTTCTCTCTTTTTTTTCCCCCAATAAGTTCTTTGTTGCTTTGAGAGCCAATCGCCCACAGTCAGCGCTGAGAGAGAGAGCAACCTTCTCACCTTCGTCAAACTCCAACTCGAGAGCTCGACACTAGGCCGAGCATCCGCCAACCGCAAACCCCTTCATCCGAGTCCTTACCCGATCTGTTGCTACACTTGGACACTTTCGCAGAATAATAAGAGATTTTTAGGAGTTTATTAATTTTCGCAGATGAGGATAGGTTCCCTACGGGTGGCTCTGATATCTTTCATGATGAAGTTAGTCTCACCCTGATAAAGTAGCGTCATAAATCACACTTCTAAAACCCATTACTGTCGCCGTTGGGAGCGGGCGTCTTTCACTCCGTTCCTACTCTCTCTGACGGCTGTTGCCAAGCGCGGAGAGCAGAGAGGTCTTCACGGCTGCTTCTGTGCCATTCTCCCACAGAATGACCCCCTAAATGTTGTGCGGTAACCCGAGACTTTGTTTGATTTTTATTCCTCAAGGCATTTGAATGTTATGTCGTAACATCCTTGTTTCAGGTGAGCGACTCAGGCCTTCCTAGCCACGGGAGAAGTGGAAGCCTGGTTTAGAAATTGCTTACCATCCAAATAATGTTGGGTGTCAGCCATTTTGTAGTACTAATATGCATCTGTTTTAAGATCAAGCGCCTTGTTTTATAAAAGTTAGCCCTAATTGTGCCTTAGTAATTGTGCTGCTGCGGGAGTTGGTTTAATGATGCCCTGATGCTTAACTGTATACATTCTGTGAAGACTAGAATCTGGGAAGATTATCTCCAATTAGAGAAACGTCTTCCTCAGCTGTAATGTCAGCACACACAACCAATGAGAGGGCTTTGTTCTTCACAGAAACCGTAAGCACATCCCCCATCCCCCAAAGTTGTTCTTCTGTTGCTAATCCACACACATTTCAACTTAATCCAATTGTTGCTGGGCACTCTGCACTGCAAATGTGTCTTTGATGATAAACAAAACATTAGAAAAGTACCAGAATAGTGTTATTCACAACCCATTAAAATGGCAGTGAAGTTTGTTTTCCACAAGCTGCTCAACTCCATACTGTGCAATAACCCATGTACTACATGTGTTGATTCTCAAAAAATGTTATGGGTTTCAACAACGCTACTGTGGAAGATTTGATTTCAGTTAGGTTTCTGTTCAAGTTTCCATTACCATCTGAAAATCACATTAGCTATCTCAGCATGCAGGCACTGCCAGCTTCAGATTCTTTAAGAGAGATGCCCCCTGCAGTTTTTTATGCAGTAGCTCTACGGTCTTAAGCCACTTTTGATCTGGCCCAAAATCAAATGAGTACAATAAGAATGCCAAGACAGTATTTCACCAAAGTTACACACATTGAAGTAAAATCATCCAGATGACTAACTTTAGATGCCTCCAAAAATTGAACAGACGCAATAAACTCTTTATTCCCTCATTAAATCATCATCAATTCGTCTAAGCTCCCCTGACCATCTGGAGGCAGCCTCCAACCTTAGCATTGGAATAGTAAAAAGTATCCACCCGTTTCCAGGAAGTATGCACTTGTGCACTACACCATATGGATCTAAAAGCCTATAATGGGCCTAAGCATGGACTCTTACACCAGCCCTATGCTTTTAAATCCATGTTGAGAAGTCCACAAGTGCACATTTCATGAAAAGGGGTCGCTTTGGGACGCATAAGTTCTGATTAGCTGTGAGGATAGAGGCACTCTGATTCGCTGTCTCCTCAGAATGAAGAGAGAGTGAACCTAGAGAAGCTCCACGGGGAAGAAATGAGGTTGACACGTTCATGCATATTCACCTTGTCTGTCTCCCCGCTATCTCACTGAGAGAGAAGGGAGGCTGCCTGCCATTCTTTCTGTCTTCAGCCTGCTCCATCATCTGTGTGGGAGCTCTGCTAGCGTTCCACTTACTCTGAGAGGGCAGTCAATCACACTCCATCTGTTATGGAAACAGCCCTCTCTCTCTCTTTCTCTCTCTGTCACACACACACACACACACACACACACACACACACACACACACACACACACACACACACACACACACACACACAACAGCTCCTGGCAGCCATTGCTCTATTGCTGAGCTGCCAATCAACAGGAAAGGCTGTCAACAAAACCCCCTTCCAGAGCCGACCAACTGTGACCACACACACAGAGACATCACAGGCACACAACACACAGGTCCTGGGAGGTAACTACTGCACAACACACACCTTTCCATTTACCACTACATCATACCGTTTTTTTACGAATTCACAAGGTCACAAACTAAAATAAAGCACAGAGAAATTCAATGGAGTAATCGTTGGATGGATCCCATGGAGCCTCATCCACTCACTCTATGTGAGCTATGGCTTCCACCAGCACGATGCTGCGCTGGAGCAGACACTATATTCAATTAGAATTGAATTGCACAACAGGCATTTAACACAGTATATCACACTTGACCACAGGCAAAGAGGCCTCTGGTCGAAGATCAATTTGCTTCTATGATACCCTATCGTCCCTCTTACTGATGTTGAAATCAATCAATCATACAGTACACAGAGTATACAGAGAAAGAGGCCTCTCTGAATGCCGGCATAGTTTCTACTGATGTACTGTTGTGCTGTAGCATGTCTTACACGACGCAAAAATAAAATGATCATTCCATCTGTCGGTGCATCCTGGTTTTGTCATCCCTGTAGAGGGGGGTGTCACAGGAGTGAGAATCAAGCCAATCAGAGACGAGGACATGGAGAGGCCAGGGTGGGTAACCAATCTGGGACAGCGATAGAACTGAGGTCAAGACAGGCGTCAGTGGGGTAGAAAAGCGGCCCTGTGGCCTACCTTGGTCTCCAACTGTACCACGTCAATACCTCTTTCTCTGAAGCACAAATCAATAGCAAAGTGCTGGAGGCAGAGAAGAGCCTGACACCTTTTTACAAAACAGATGGTTTGAAGAGGAAGCGTCATGAATCAGACGGTGTGACAGGTATGAGATAAGAAAAATAGAAACAAACAAGAAAATGCATAAATGGTCTAGTGACCGTTTGTAAATCACACGGGAATTACATGGGGTTGTTGCAAGAAGCAACGCAGCATGACACGCAAAAATGAAAATGATCAGTGGGAAATAATGAAGATGATGATATCTCCAACCAGTGAGTTATTTACCAAATTATTCATTAGTTACGTATTAATTTTAGAAGTGTATAATGAAGAGACACTGAGGTTTTGTGACAGTTGGGGGCAGGGAGCCAAATGTATGACAATAATTAGAAGCTATACAGGGAGATAATTGGTGTATCAGTGTGTGTGTGTGTTTGGCTGACTTCATTCAACAACACCTGCCAGAGAGAATCTCCGGGAAGGACAAGATAAAAATCCACAACAATTTGTTTATTTGTACACAGCGGCGGGCTACTGTACTGTAGCTACTTGGCTTTGACAATGACTCTAATATTTCTTATTCATCCAATTACAGAAGATCAAAAAAAAACAGAGAAAACAATATGTACTGCCAGTGCTGTAACATTTTAGCTGTATAAGCGGTTCTGAATTGTTTGATAAATTCATTCACTCAACGACCGACTCTGAATCCCCTTGACGGCAGGTAACAGCGTTGTCAAGGGTAACTGTCAGTGCAGTTCCAGAGGATCTGATCCCAGACCTGCAGTCAGGGAGGGTCAGAGGGGGCTAAAGAGCTGTGGCCAGCCTACCGCCTGACCTGGGACCAGACTTACTGCAGCTCCACTCGACCGCAATGCAGATCTCCCCCTTCCTCTTGTGCCCGAAATTCTAAATAAGCAAATGTTTATCCGACATTTGGCTTGCTAAGTCCTGAGCCCGAGACACCGGAGGTTTTCTATGGCTGACAGGGCCTCGCTCTCGCTCCAGACATTTGCGTTCTAAACACAATGTCTCCATATTCACAAGTCATTTCCACAAAAAATGTGGCATCTTTATCAGTTGAAATGGCAAAAATATCTCCTCATGTCATCCCGTGTGTAACACCGGATCACTATTCTTCTCACTTCTACGTTTTGCTATCTGTGGATAAACTCACACCGGACTCCTGACAGGTTTGGGTCTAAAGAGACCTTCGGTGACATTTGATGCGATCCTTTCAAGTGGGCTGGGTGCCGTCTCCCCGTCGTTATGTATCCGTGTATCACCGGGCAGACCAGATGAAGGACGTCCATGTTCGCAAACTGAAAAAGGGCAGGATTGGTCCGAACAAGGCGAGGCTTTGTGAGGTCACTGCCGAGGGTGGCGAAAGTGAACAATCAATGCCTTGTAGCCCAGTAAGTGATTGGGCTGTTTCAGCCAGCATAGAACAACATAGGCGGGCTAGGCGGGTGGACTAGGAATAGGAGAGATTGGGCTTAAACAGTGCGGAGTGATATGGAGAATGATTTTTCCCTGCTAGTTAAAACAGCCAAAGGGAAAGACACTGTGGAACCAGAAGGGGGATAAACAGAGTGATTCATAGACTAAACAATCTTATCATCTGTTATCAGTCTGTGTTTAGGCAGGTTTGTTACATCCCCTTTGAGCCTATAGGCTTGTTGTGTTGAGGGAGTAGGGGGAGCAGGAGGCAGGAGAGGCAGAAGTCGGACGACGGTCTCATTGCAAGGCATGGAACGGAATGAGGAATGGTGTCAAATCTGTGTGCTTGATACCGTTCATCGTTCCGTTCCATGCATTGCAATGAGCCCGCCCTCCGATTTCTACCTCCACCAGCCTCCCCTTGTAGGATGTTTTGATCAGATTACCTCTGTTTGAGAGTCCTTCTATCAATGTAAGGCGTCAATATGAAATATGAGCTGCAAAATCCACAAAGAATGTTCAGAAAACACTTATGTGCTTGTTGCTATGTTACTTGACCTCATACAACTAAACCAGTCTCTCTTCCTAAGCTATTATGACTTCTCAATTGACCACAGTTACACAATATAATTATAACCTATCCCTCTCTCCCTTTCCCCTCATAATGACACATTGATGTCTCATCAAACACCTAAGATAATCAATGGGCAATTTATGATGAGATCATTTTAATTCTATAGTATGATTGCCTGTCTCCTTTTCTGGCTTACTGCAGACTCCAGATTCATATCAGGCATTTAGGGCATTTCATTTACACAGCAAAAGGCCATCAGAGAGGCATATAGAAAATGCAATCACACCACAGAATGGCCTTGTGCATTCTGATAACACCGATATTCAATTAAGCTGACCCCCGCATGCGCCTGTTCACTCCTCCATATTCTGAAGTAATCTCAGGCGATCCAAGCCACAGACACACTCCCGTCAATACTCCTTAATGTTACACACAAGGTCCTCTATCTACCATTACTACAGTACGCCAAACGCAGAGAGGCTGTCTTACACCATCACCATTGTTAATGCACATCTACAGTATTAGGTATTGATTCCAGAGGATTAAGCTTACAAGTCTTGACAGCATAAAAAGTGCCAGCTTCCATGCCTTCATAATTCACTGCATTTGTAAAGTGGCCCTTCTTAGTGGTCTAGGACGCCAGAGAGAGCATCTGTACTGTGTTGGCCTCGCGTCATGAAGATATACAGTGCGCTATGGGAAGATAACGATACATTTATGTTGTCATTTCGTCTCTAATAGGGCATCTAAAAGCGTATTTCACACTGGTGTCATTCTGCTCTCTCTCTCTCTCAGGGAGGAGTCTGTTCTTCCCCACCCAGCCAGTGCCCTGGAGAGACTCTCTGGAGGCCAGGCATCCATACACACATCTTTTCCATTTTGTAGCCCACATATTTGGTTTTAAGGTCAAGTCCCATGGTCCACTTCAATAACATTTACAGCGGTAACAGCGTGATGATTGCTGACTGAGATGCGTGATTTCATGGCGAGCAGCTTTAACGGGGAAATCAATGATGCAGTCCACAGCACCGGATTCTTTGTTGTTACAACACTGAGGAGTTCCAACTGTGAGTGCAATGCTGTTGTGCATCACAGACAACAGCTCTAATTCGCACACATTAAAAAAAATCATTCAGGTTAAATGCAGTATTTCAAAATATTAGGTACTGTACAGGACAATAGTTTCTTTACGCAGGAAACTAAGTTCCACAGATAAACATACAAAGAGTGACAACACGCATGCAACTAGAATGTAGCCCCTAAAGCCTAGAATGAGAACGGATCCTCTTCCATTGCAATCAGATCCCGACTGATAACATTCTTATCTGTAGGCTGATGGATATTGCCTACCGAATCTCAAAGTGGACAACTATACGGGCGTGGAAGCCTGTGTTAGCGAGAAGGAGGACTGGAAGTCGACTATTTTGTGCGCCTAAATGATAAGGCGCATGATGGATGTGTCCGTTTCGGTCCTCTGGGTGTAAAAAAATGTCGGCGTCAGAACCCGACGAAGCTGGACAGCTCCCAAGAAGCCCGCTCAAAGACGCACAAGCAACAACGTTGACACTTCTTTGAAAGTCCACTGTGACTGTGCATCAGGTGGATTCCAATTGAATCACTTTGTCTTGGGCTACAGCCTGTTTGACGAGTGTGTAGAGACCGAAAAAGTAACTTATTGGCCTATATGCACCGTGTTCCTCTCTCTCGTCTCCACTGTCGTAGTGGATCAGGGAAAATAAGGGGCCATTTTCAACCCTGATTTCCATAAGCTTTTGGATAGTTGTGGGGGGGCTATGTGATTTTACTCTAACTCGAGTCTGAGGACATTGACACAATAGTTTACCTCGGATATGAATGTTATGAATATCAACTTAAAACAGGTCATATATAGACTACTTTCAAAAGGAAATATCACACTATTCTTTAAGACATGCGGAGTGGCAAAAGAAGACTGTTTTATTCTCCGAGATGCGCAATTTAAAATAAGCGGGCCATTATAATTTGCTCACCTGGTGCAGATAAAGCTTCAACCGTTGATCTTCTTATCCCGAAGCAGGCGACAATGATGCCAACAGCACTCACAAGCAATAGGCTGCGAATACACTCCAGTGATGGTCCTCTTTCACGCCAAAATGCAATGTTTGGCAAAAAGGGAAGAGTCTACATCATAACCATGACCTTTCTCTTGCGTAAAATGGGGAGATGACCAAAAGCCTACTTGTTTGATTTAGTTTGAGCTATCTCGGGGTATTTTACTGTGCTGGTGAATCCACTCCTACAGCAAGCTTTCATTCTGATGTGTTAGCACAAGCTAACAATTAGCACCATGTCTCTTCTTGAGAGGTGCGGGCCCTGCTCTTTATAGAGCAGATAACGGACTTATCTCAAATGTGGTCTGCGCGACGTCGCGACAAAACACATTCCTTGCGAGGGAGTCTTCCAGTCCACTGCAGACTTCTCTTTTCAATAGCAATGTGTGTTCGTATTATTGTGACCAGCTGCCAGAGACAGACCAAAGCAACAAGAAATGCGGCACCACCTCCGACATCAAGCGGAAAAACCGGCTTCAAAGGTCGCTTTCTCAAAGTCCGCTGTCAAATCTCACGTCCTTACATCCAGACACGCATATCGTCTCAAAACGGTTCATGTCTCATTCGACAGGTCGGTCATTTCAGCAGCAGTGATTGTGTGCTCCACTTTCGAGACGGCCTCGACACAACAGCCCTTTCTTCCCAGCCTCTCCGGTTGTGACAAGCACGGAGCGGCCAATCCAGGAGCGCATCCCGGGCCCCCTCCTTTCCAGCAATAGGGTCTCCATCAAAACATGGACACGACTTTCGTGGATTGGATTCAGCCATGTATCCGCTACTGCCGTACGCAGCTTTCGCAGAGTTCAAAGTCATTAGTCGGCTACAGTTAAACCTATTGCCGTTATTACAGCTTTATGACGCTGTCATAAAGTCCCATCCTGTTGTCTTTCATCATGGATGCATCACATGAAGACAAGAAACAGGAAACAAAAAACAGGAAAGCAACTTCATACTGTGACAGACTTATTACATTTCCCCAAAAATGTTTCCCCAAAACTGAACCTTTAGGTAAACCTGTAGTCTGCAGTTTAACGTTGCAGTGTAGTTCGCAGACTCCCACACCTCATCTCCTCACTTGATGCCTTGTCGGTGCCGATCGATGGCTCTTGTGTTTCTGCTGCTTAATGCTATTGCTACCGTATGTTATTGTTTTTATTACCATTATTACTTCATTGCATTGTTGAGGAGCTAGATTGCCCTCAGCATTTCATTGCACCGTCTACGGCTGTATTCTGTGTGGATTACAAATAAACTTTGATTTGATTTGAACACAGGCACACCTGTCCACAGTCTCCCTATTCGTATGCTAAACTATCTCTTCATCACATATGCATGTTATTTCCATGGTACATAATTAGGGCATTTTGTCTGAATGGGCCAGATTGATATTGTAATTTTGTCTGGATAAGGGTATCTGCTAAATGACTCATATGTAAATGTAATGTTTTCAATGCAGCCTGGTCTTCTGTGGCTCAATTGGTATAGCATGGCGCTAACAACGCTCAGGTTTGATTCCCGCTGGGACCATATATACTGAAATGTATGCACTCACTGCAATGTAAGTGACTTTGGATAAAAGCGTCAGCTACATGGCATATATATATATATATTACATCTATCTATCAACCTGACAGAGCTGCCCACCAAGTATTTGAAGAGAAGAGTATGTCCACGCACTAGTTAGATGCTCCTAGGGGTTATGATGCTGCAACATTTCAACCACTCTGCTCTGTTAAGAGTAAAACTTTTGGGAACTCACTTTCGAATCCAAATACAATACGGTGTTCATATACTGTTGAGAAAGAGGAAAAAACAAAGCCAGCATGGATCTCAGTATTTTCGACCTGAACAGAATGTAGACAACACTGATGTGATTCACTCAACACTGGAGGTTTGAGGGATCATTCAGGAAAAAAATGCTTCAATTCAGTGAATACGAGACGGAAATGGAGGAGTTTAGAATTGGATTCTATGGAGTGTAAAACTGTGCGGAACACAATGTGCTGCAGAGAACAGTGCAGGAAGGCTGTATAGAACGCCAATCATCGCAGACTCATTCAGACTCTCCCAAGGCTGGTATTTATGAATTCCCCACATTATCCGTTCACATTTCCTCCGTTTTCTTTCCGTTTATTCAGAGTTCCACAGCCATATCTGAGGCTAATGCACTGCAACTCTTTAGCAGTGACTTGTCACTCATTAAAAATTATCTGCAGGATCCTCTGTGCTGTGCTCTGTTATAATGCTTCTTAGTTGACGTTGTTGACTTCATTGATATTCTGTAACGGTATGGTGAATTTGCTGGTTAATACATTACATTACATTACATTTTAGACATTTAGCAGACGCCTTTATCCAAAGCGACTTACAAACAGGTACATTTGTCTAAAGTAAGTGAATCATCTATACTGTACATCAGTCATTATAAGAAAAACAAATCTAGAATTACAATTTAAATGTTTTATTTTTTTTATTTACAGTAGAGAAACTGTATAGGGGGTAGTGGTACTAAAAGTGTAAATGAACAACCACAAACACAAAATCTTGACACTAAAGAGTCATTTGCAGTGAGATCAGAGATATTCCAAGTATGACCGCATCATTTCTGATTCTTGATTCACTTGCCGAGGATCTTTCTAACTGAATGTATTTTTCACAGAATCATGTTATTTTTGCAGTTTATCAGTCCACAGTGTAAAACCCAACCCCCCCCCCCCCATAACTTTGAATCAACAAGTTCCTCTTTGAGCTGATGTTATTTTTTTACACAGTTTCAACATTCGTACAGAGATTCCCATGGGAACAGAGACATTCTTCTTCTCTACCCTCAGGGTTATTTGGCGACGCCCTCAAAGTCACTTCAGCACTGCAAGGCAGGCTGGGATCACACATAATGGAGTGTTGTAAAGCTGTGGTGCTCATCTTCAAAGCCCTCCGCAGGAGAACAGTCTTTGAGCTGCGCTGCTGGTGGACGGAGGGCTTAAGAACCTTTAACCCTTTAGATACTGGGGGGATTCGGCCCCCTCTGGCCTCCATGGCTCACTCTGCTCTCACACATAACCCTATTTTACCCACTAACCCAGTAGTCTATTGATGTGACTCAGAGAGAAAACTCCCTTGGATATCATGAAATATAACTGATTGGATTATGGCAAAGAAAATACATCAAAAGTCGACATGGTATGGTATGATTCCGTAACTTTTTTGAAGGGTTGGATGTGCACGGTCAAATTATTTGATAAGCCCAGTTATAACATCGGTATACTACTACATTTGAACCTGAAGACAATGACCAGATTTTTAGAAACATAGATTTGGGATCTATATCTATCACATTTACAAGCCCTCGCACCTTTGTAAAGGGAGATAATAAAAACGCTAATAAAACGCTAATAAAAAAGATTAAAAAAAGAAAAGAAAAGTAAAATCTAAAATCTTCTGAAAGAATAAAGATCTTCCCTTGGAGAGATGCAACCCTAGTGAGTAGAAATGCAACACCAGTAGGAGCTTCTGTAACAGATGAGAAGGGAGGACTGTGGGAGAGGAGGAGAGGAAAGGAGAGGAGAGGAGAGGAGGGGAGTGGAGAGGAGAGGAGAGGAGAGGAGAGTAAGGGCGGCGGGGAGGAGACGGAAGGAGAGGAGGGGAGAGTAAGAGGGGAGGAGAGGAAAGGAGAGGAAAAGGGAGGAGAGAAGGGAGGGGAGAGGAGACAAGAAGGGAGGGGAGAGGAGAGGAGAGGAGAGTAAGGACGGTGGTGAGGAGAGGGAAGGAGAGGAGAGGAGAGTAAGAGGGGAGGAGAGGAGAAGGGAGGGGAGAGGAGACAAGAAGGGAGGGGAGAGGAGAGGAGAGTAAGGGTGGAGGGGAGGAGAGGAGACAAAAAGGGAGGAGAGGAGACGAGAAGGGAGGAGAGAGGAGATGAGAGGAGATGAGAGGAAGGGCGGAAGGAGGGGAGTAGAGTAGAGGAGAAGAGAGGAGAGAAGAAGGGAGAGGAGGAAAGGATGGAGGGGAGGGGAGGGGAAGAGAGGAGCAACTGTCAGATTGTGGCCACTAATGGGACTGAGTCAGCATGATACAGCGTTAAAGATGGAGGATTCCTGCTGGTTTACTGCAGGACATCATAGGCCTACAACCTCATTATCCCACAGAATCCCTGTGTTTAGGATCGCACCAGGATTATCCATGTAACACCATCATTTGTGCTATACAAGGGGGTTGTCATTAATAATTCACCAATGAGATTCGGACTTCATGTCCCCCTTTGTTTTAGTTTGTATTTCCTGTGAAGCTCATTGTGTTGCACTGCTGTATGAAATGTCTTTTGTATAGTAAAGTTTGATTTGATTTGATCTGAAACTATAGTTTATGTGGTGATTTCGAAATCACACTCTCTTGACGAGGTAGCCCTGCCTGACACCTGTCTACCTCGGACCTTGAGGATGTCCTCTTGGACTAATGGCTCATGCTTCAATCTGACAAGTGGGAGACCCAGGTTCAAACCCCACTCGTTGCATATGGTACACGGTCGATTCAATTACAACCGCCATTAGTTCTGTGGTTCGAGGACTGCGATTTAATTGTATCACTCGTTTCATATCTGAAAACACTAAACCGACTGAGAGCTGCTAAATCATGTTTGTTATGACAAACATGTCTCCCTCCGGACACGTCCACATTTCACCTCTCAACACCTCTCCCTCGCTAATTCAATCAGTCAGACTGTAATCTATAAAGGACAGAGCCCAGGGACTCTCATGTTACCTACTGATATGCATTGGCGAAATTCTATTAGCACTGATTGGCAACGAACACAATGAGGAAGGGGAAGACTTTAAAGGTGGACTCCTGCTGCGCTCGAGCAATTCCGGGAGATGCGTCGGTAGGTTCCGGTATCCAGGGAGTATGAATAGCGTGTGCCATTCAGTCATGCAGCTGAGACACGCAAGGAATATGAATCGTGTTGTGATTGCACCGGTCGTGTATGTGGTCAAGCTATGATGCCATCAGGTCAAGGCCTCAGGTGGAGGCTGTTCTCTCTCCACCCAATCCCCCCCTGAGGGAGGCTTGCAAAAGAAGGCTGGGATTGGTTAAGTGGGCTAAACTGCGTTGGCATGTCAGAGAACTGTCCTGGAAAGAGGGCTCTTATCACTCAGAGCGGCCTTAACTTGGAGTGGCAGCTCAGTGACAGAGGACAGTCACCAGGGCACGGGGGCAGAGGGAAATGTCTGTGCTACAGGAGAGGAGAGCAACCAAGCTGAAAACGCTTAGTGACAGAGGCAGGCAGGCAGGCAGGCAGGCAGGCAGGCAGGCAGGCAGGCAGGCAGGCAGGGTTGCTGGAGCCTCAGCAGACCTGGGAGTTGAACCAGGGACCTCCGCAGCACAGGGGTCTGGGATCAGGGCGGGCTTCTCAGGTCAAGCAGGAGAGATGGAGGCAGTGAGGGTTTCCTGTAAAATATTAAATTCAGATCAAAATCTGTGTGCATTATGGATGTTTTCTCAGCTGGTGGGGGTGGCTGTGAGCAGCACAGTGGCTAAATGAATTTACCCACTGTGGTCACATGAATCTACACTGCCTTTGTTTGCTGTCCTACTGTACTGTATATAGCTCTCAAACTGTTGATTAATCATGGAGATGAACATGAAAACAATCTCGTCGTGCTAAAACCTCACAGTATCACGCATGCACTGAATAATCCCGTGAGGATGAAAGTTGGTCTTTTCTGTGTTCATGCATGAACATTCTACATGGTCTGCATGGCATACCCACGTGTGACTCCCATGTTTGTAGCTGAGTAAGAGTATTTTAGTAGTGTGTGTATGCAGTCAGCCAGGAGAGCAGAGGGACTAATGCACCTCTCCATGTCCCTCATTAGGAAAATCAAAGAGCTTTGGAAGGGTAATAATGCTCACGCCGTCATGCTATCTCTGTTGGGTGCTGGGAATACAAGACCCGCAGATCAACTGATATTAAAATGACATTACTCGCGCGGCAAGATCATTGCTTCCACTGTCACTAATCCCCATTCTGTTCTGACATGAGGAGAGGAGAGGAGAGGAGAGGAGAGGGGAGGAGAGGAGAGGAGAGGAGAGGAGAGGAGAGGAGAGGAGAAATTTATGAAGCTGCCCTTTATGAAGCCCATCATAGGGAGAGGAGGAGAGGGGGGAGGAGGAGGAGAGGGAGAAATTGGGGCAAACTGAACCCCCACCCCACAACATGTTGGGTAGTAGGGAGCTCTGTGGCTGGGAGAAGTCTCTATGGGAGCAATTACACACACACACACGCACACACACACACACGCACACTCACACACACACACACACACATATATTCTTGTTTCATTTATATGTGATTTTAAATCAAACAGCCAAACACGCAGCTCAGCACCATGTGCAGGGGCACGGAAGGGAGGGGTGGGGGGGGGGGGGGGGGGTGGGTAGACATGGCCTCGGAGCTCTCCTGCCGGGCTGGGCCCACGTTGAAGGAGAATAGAGGAGAGAGCATCCTCAAAGGCAGAGAGATGCTGAAGGCATTTCACTCCTAGTCCCTCATGGACACCTCACATCCACACCAACCCCCTCATAGAATAACAGAGAGCCCATCAGCATGGAGAGCTAACTGTACAGGTGATGTTTTACCACGTCCTCTGATCTCAGTTGCTCGAGTTGAATCCCTTTGAAATATCGACAGGCACGCACAGTCTTTTTCAGAGAAAATGCAGACTCTTCTGCACTTGCCGGGGTTAAAATATCATTCAGCAAATCAAATCATCAGGACTAATTAGGACACTTGGGGCCTGTCAACTTCAGTGAAAATTATTTTCTTTGTTTAGAGAACAGCATGACTGTTGGATTCTACTGACCTTTCAACCATTCTGAAACATGTTGGGCAGGCCAACATTAGCAAATTAGAAAAGGGGAATGTATTCATATACAAATGATGAGCCCGCTATACTAATACTCAGGGAATGAGCTATTACTCCACACAGTGGACCTCTCCTATCAGACAAGTACGCGGAACAGCTCATCCCTGTCATGGTGAGAAACCGTGGGTTTCATTTGGGTCTCATTTCATCTCTCCAGAGGCTACCAACCCCTGCATGGCTAATCATCACCGGCTTATCACACACCCTAGGAGACTAGAGGGCCGTAATTAATGAGAAAGGCTAATGAGGAAGTGACACCATGTAACCACCAGCCATTCTGCTGTCACCATGGCCTATTGAAAGTTGGGATTTAACAGTGTATGTGTGAGCTCAATGTGAGACTGGGTACAGTAATGTCTGTGGAAAGAGAGGTCGACGAGAGGTTGTTATTAACTCACCAACTGCCAAAGAATTCCGGAACACTCACCACCTAGAGTGCCAGAAATGTTTTATGTGGTTTTTTTAAATATGTTTTTTAGGGCATTTCTGCTTTATTGGGATAGAGACCTTGCGATTACATGGTAAGCACATTAGTGTGCTACGCCACAAAGCGCCCCTCACAATGATACTTTGATGGGCTACAAAATGGAGCATCATCACTGATGCATTTTTGGTGACTAAAGTCACCCTTGGCACTCTAGAATGCTGACCATTTTGGTGACTTTAATCACCCTGGGCAGTGAATGAGTTAACAGCGTTGTGTAGTGTAATGTGCTGTAGGCCTATGGTATGATTTGTGTACTACAGTATGTACTAGGGCCTGTGACAGAGCAGCGTCCTGTCCAGAGGCTGTACTACTGTACTTGTACATCGAGCTGCCTCATTACAGAAACAGGAGAGAGGCTCCTGCCCTCTGGGCTGCTCTGGATCCTCTGTTTCTGTGGACAAGGCTGCTTATTTAGTTGTTGTTGTTTTTTTTTTACAGTATGCCCACATATTGAGTTATATGTATTCTGTAGTTCAGTTGTGTGTATTTTATGGGATGTGTCATCGGTTGCCAGTGCTTTTAACTGTACAAGACGCTTTTGAGGGCAACACCGTATTCTATTGAATTGTGTCGCATTGTATTGAGTTGTATTGAATTCCATTCTGTCTCTCTTGTTGTAACCGTAGTGTGGGTGTAGCATGGCCATGAGAGGCTTAGCAGAGAGATCTCTTTCACCGTCAACCAAGATGTAAAACTGTGAGAGAAGCGAAAGTTTATAGTGTAGCTACACCGCTAAGGTGCCACTGAACGAGTGGGTTGGGTGTTCTAGACCCCACCCTGCCGTGCTGCCCAAATAACCAGGGGAATAGCTGTGTTGACTCTATTCCCCTCCCTCATTCAGAGGCGAGTGCAGCATTGGAGCCGCGTTGGGGGGCTGAGATCAGCGTTGACATGGCAAGAGTAATGGCAGCTCTGCTTTGGACGGGAAACTCATAAGGCCTCCTATTGCACCTGCTATCTCTCCATAATAAGGATGGATATCTCCCTCTGTGGAACGCAAACTAATACCCAATGTGCCACAGCTACTGTAGGCGACCAGACGCTGAAGCAACTGGGTTAGAGAAAACGCATGTGTCGGAATATGAGAAACGACACGTTCTTATATACTGTGGCTTTTAAGTAAGCCGTGTTCAGCAGGCTTGAACGGGAACATCCCAAGCAGATCGACAGAATCCATGATCTACACACGGAATGTATTATGCATTATTCCATGTCCACACAACTCGCACGCAGCAGTTTCTCCCATGGGGTTCCAGGAATATCATACACGTCTGTTCTACTCTAACAAGGCAGTCATTCTTAGTCATACTATATAACTTACATACTGTGTTGTGTTTTCTGTGTCTGTGTAATTTATATGTATGCTGCCTTCTTGGCCGGGCTTCATCTGGAGAGGAGATGAGAATCCCAACGTGATTTCTCTGGTTAATTAAAGGATACATAAGAGAATACGGGGACCTGACAAATATGAGGTCGCTTGCTTCAACATTCAGGCGGCTTCTCAGTGTCAATAAAGATCATTACTGTGGAAGAGAAGAGCGTATCCATATATTCAACCACACGCTGCTTTAGCACCACTGGTGGGGACTCTGTCAGTGGTACCCTTGAGAGAGAGAGAAAGAGATAGAGCCTTGTCCTTCGGGAACTCAAGTGGCGCAGGCAGTGTTATAAAACTCCCCAGGAAACTCAAACTTGTCCAACTGATTAAAATCGCCCTCGTCATAATTTATATGACAATAACAACACATTCTTCAAACTCATAACACAGCCCCATGCAGCAGCGGTCTCCTGATATATATTGTTAGTTGATGTGGGGACTTTGGTCTTATTTTGGGATACATATATTCACTGTGATAGTAATTCATTTTAAAAGGTGTCCCTGTAGGGTGTATGTGTGTGTGTGTGTGTGTGTGTGTGTGTGTGTGTGTGTGTGCGTGCGTGCGTGCGTGTGTGCGTGTGCGTGTGTGTGTGTGTGTGTGCGTGTGTGTGTGTATCTGTGTGTATCTGTGTGTGTGTGTGTGTGCGTGTGTGTGTGTGTGTGTGTGTGTGTGTGTGTGTGTGTGTGTGCGTGTGTGTGTGCGTGTGTGTGTGTGTGTGTGGGTGTGTGTGTGTGTGTGTGTGGGTGTGTGTGTATGTGGGTGGGTGGGTGGGTGTGTGTGTCTGTGTGTGTGTGTGTGTGTGTGTGTGTGTGTGTGTGTGTATCTGTGTGTGTGTGTGTGTGTGTGTGTGTGGGTGGGTGGGTTGGTGTGTCCATGATGGGTCATGGTTAGTTATTATCCAGGACCAAGGCGACTGATATGTGACTGCAATACAACCTGTGTGTGTGTGTGTGTGTGTGTGTGTGTGTGTGTGTGTGTGTGTGTGTGTGTGTGTGTGTGTGTGTATGTGTGTGTGTGTGTGTGCGTGCAATACAACGCTGCAAAGTCACCTTGCTGTTGATGGCAATAAAACAAGAGAAGAGAGCCTTAAAGTTCCCTGGAGCTCAGACTCCTGTTGAACATGAAGCTTACGTAGGTTCAGTCAGGGACAGGCGTGACGGACAGCCGAATCCACGTTCTGTCTGAAGGAAAGCAAAACACATCACATGTTCATGGGTCGAGGCTTTAAAGAGCTGAGCTGTGCAACACTCCACCATGGTTAAACCGTGTTTCTGCCACTGGCCATGCGAGTTACATTTTGGTCATTCCACCCACCGCCCCAGCTTCCACCTGCAGGTTCACTCTGTGTTTTACCTCCCTACGGGGGGTTGAGAAGTTATGGGCTCCCTGCCTTATAATATTGTATTTAATGTTGTTTAACTTCAGGCGGGGAGCTATATCAGAGTGGAGCCATCCAATGACGGCAAACCTAATGTCCTACCATTTTCATTAAACTTATTAAAACGACACAAGTGTCTTGACTGAACTTGTGGCATTTTTTTGCTGGAAGATCTGCATGTTGTTCATATGAATTAAAAAAACAATCACACCAACAGAATTCAAATGCATGCATGTACAGTACCAGTCAAAGGTTTGGACACACCTTGCCAAGAGTGTGCAAAGCTGTCGTCAAAGCAAAAGGTGGCTACTTTGAAGAATCTAAAATATAAAACATATTCTGGTTTGTTTAACACTTTTTTGTTTACTACATAATTCCATATGTGTTCCTTCATAGTTTTGATGTCTTCAATATTAATCTACAATGTAGAAAATAATAAAAAATAAAGAAAAACCATTGAACGAGAAGGTGTGTCCAAACCTTTGACTGGTACTGTATGTACAGCATGTAGTATGTAGTATGTAGTATGTAGTATGACCAATGCGTGATGTTTAGCCTCCGGTCTAAGGAAGCGTTCGTCAATTCATTTCAATTCGGATTACGCCCATGATGTCTGCCACGTCTTACGGAATGACAGTTTACATTTTCTGTTTTTTCCAAAAGAGATACCCAATCATTTAGACGAGTGGGAGATACTCTCCTGCTGCTCCTGCTGCCTGAGACAGGGTCAACAGGCCTTTAGCCTGCCTTTCAAGCCTGCCTCCGCTCCGTTCTGATTGGGAGAACCGTTTAAGCCTCGCTTGGTGTGATATCAACACAGACCAGAGAGAGGGCCACGCAGATGGCGTTGGATGGCGTGAGGGTTGCGAGGGTTGCGTGTGTGTGGACGTGTCCGTTTGTACAGTCTGAATTTCACCTGGTGTCTGCCTATTCACTGAACGGATTAAATGTGTGTGGTATTGTGGCAGTGTTCAGCAACAACGACTCAGCCTTGAGATGCATTTCTAAAAATTGTACAGTATCTGAGAGGGAATTACAGGATTGTAAATGTCAAGTATATCCGGCGGGGTTGAGTAATCCTCCGTTTATGATGTTATTTACATCTTCAGAGGTTTATAAAGGCTTCTTATTGGTGACGGGACACACAGAAGCTCTGACGTTATTTTCTATATATAACGGCAGTCTACTGTAAGTCTGTTCTGCTCACCGTTGGCCTGCTTATTACTGTCTTGACTGTCCCCCCCGTTCCCCCCCATTCCCCCCCACCCCTCATCCCAGAACATGATAGACAGAGGGCATGGCAGGGTACAGTTGGGTAAATTGCACACACCCTTCAAGATGGGCCCTCAAGTTCCTATAAGAGGTTTTTCATTTCCTCTGGGGTTCAATGGAAAATGGATAAGATTCACCTCCATCCCCCGAGTCTCTCCACTGTACTTGAAGCTCCACTGTTGCAGTCATGGATGGAGAAACGAGGGCTCTCGTGGAGGGGAGGAGGGCAGGGAGGGAAGGCGGATCATCACAGCCCTGAGATGCATACTCTATATCTGATCACATCCTCGGAGGCTGATGGGAAGGTTGCTTGTGTGACTGGACTCCAAAAGGCTCGCTCGTGTCGTTGAGTGTGTATGTGACGAACTGAGATGTCTGTGGGTATTTGTACCGGGGGAGATATTAGTAACATGGTCAGGGTTGGACAGACTTAACCACCGGAGAATTGTTTGCTTGTTTTTAAGGTGTTCTGGTGAATGTCAATGAATGGCTGTGGTGTGGGTAGATTGAGGATGTGCGTGTGTGTGTGTGTGTGCATGCGTGCGTGTGTGTGTGTGTGTGTGTGCGTGTGCGTGTTTCCTGGTTTACTCTCTCAGGCTCAAGTGACGGATGGAGATGATCTCTGAGTCCAAGGCGTATGATGATGCACTGGCTGATTTTTCAGCATTGATGTGACACTGGAATAATGTGAAAGCCATCAGAGTAATGAGGTGACACTGAGGCCCCGCCCCCCCTCATCTGTCTCTATTTGTCTGCATCCTCAGCAGACACAGACCACCGCCTTTCATTTCACTTTCATAAACATCCTGGGAGACAAAAACAGTAGCAGGTTCATGGTAAAACGACAGTACGAGTAAAACGACAGTACTAGTACAATTGAAAAAGGAACCCAACCTTACAGTATAAGCAATCATGATAGTGATTCATAGAAGACTTCTGTTGAAACCTCTCTTTTTGAATGACCGAGTTCAATTTTTCATACTCATATTATTGTGCTCTCCCATGAAGTTGACATTTGTAGAAAATGAACATGACTAAAAATCCCCTTATATCCCCATATATATTTTGGGTAAATCCACCAATATAATAACATGCCACATATTTGTTCTTATTGTGATTTATAGAGGACTTGCACTGAAATGATTTGTTGTTTCTGAATGAGAGAGCACTATTGAGTTCTGCTTCATTTTTCTTTATTTTATGTTTTGGCTTTCACACCAAGGCTGGAACAAATGAAGAAAATGAATTTCAACAAAACCAAAAAGCTCCTTTGTACAGTAGTCCCACAATGTCGAGCTGGTGGTCGGTCTAAACTCCAGGCAGCTATTGACATCAGACTCTAGCCTCCATCATGCGGAGCCACATGAATAAAAAGGTTTATCCTGAATTTTAACAAAACAACATTCCTCCCATGGGTCCACTAGCTGTTTACCTGAACATAAACAATCCTATCTGCATCCCAAAATGTTGCCCTTGGCTGCGTCATTTAACTACCTGTCAATGTTACCACAAACCAGGGAATCAGGCGTTCCATATGAATGAGATTCTCCATCGTCAAACACCTGCAAAGGAGACCCGTGGAGGTAAGAGAGCCTGAGGGAAGCTTCTCCAACTCAGAAGAACAGACTTTAGAAGTGCTACGCCGACTGTCTCTGCCACTATCAGCTCGACACACGATCAGGGCTTTGACTCACCAGTGGGGAGCGCTTGGAATGGAAATTAACTCTGGCCGATGTACTGATATGTAGCTGGAGTGAAAGAGAGAAAGAAAGAAAGAGAGAGAGAGAGAGAGAGAGAGAGAGAGAGAGAGAAGGTGACAGAGGGAGTCCCTCTGGGTGACTATAGAAGGGTGAACGATTGGTAAAAGCTTTAAGCTCTAATTGATCTTCCCTCTCTTTCCTCCTACTCATTTGCTCCAAATAAATTATTCTCTACCATTGCCCTACTGTTGATATTCCCACACAGCTGTGTGTGACCTCCCTTTGCATACCTGACAACTCAGGAGGACTCTGTGTACTGTAACCGGCGGGGATTTGAACCTCTTGTATGGATGCCACAGGCATAAACCATTATACCAAGAGGACATCCTCATGGTATGAGGGCTATATCTGGGCTTAGAAGTCACAGACAGGGCTACGTTTTACCTCCAAAACATCCATAGTAATGCTGGATAAGGATCCTAGGGGGACTTCCTAATCGGGCTGAGGGGGTAATCCATGTCCCCCCAGGGAGGAATTATGGGAGATTACTCAAGGTCAGCCTATCCTCAGACTCATTGGGATAACTAGCGAAGAATGCCGTAGCCTAGCTTACCGCTGGAAAACTGAAGTGACCTCATCTCATGCAGGTCAACCGTTTTTTGCAAACCAATTCATCTGGATTAAATTTTTTGAGTTTTACTATGAGGAGGCGTTAAGATGTTTTGAATAATGGATGTCTGGAGGAATGGCGTTTGAGAGCAGAGAATAATACACAGCATCTTCGGGGTAGACATAGTTGTGGGTAGGAGCAGTAGATCAGGGAGAACACACGGTTGGGTTCAATGAGGATGAAATGGAGCATTTGATGTGCTGCTGCATTTTTCAAATATTTTCTCCTTTTTCTTTTATGAGATCACACAGTTATATTTATGAAGGGTAACTCAATTGGGAAACAACAAAGTGAGTTTGTGATTCACTGTGAACCCCCGCCCCCCCCCCCCCCGCCGCCCCCCTAAATTACATTTGCCGCAAATATTCACTGCAAGAGTACAGTTTGTGGATGCCTTTAAAAATAAACTCCAAATGGAGTACCTTTACAGTTTAGACACAATATAAAGTATAGCATTGTTTGGTGTGAATCTAATCTCTATTACCATGTAACAAAACTACGTATTTCAACTCACCACCTAACTGAGCATTGTAAGAAAGCCACAGAGATTTCGTCTACTGAATCACTCCTGTTCCTCTCTGCTTCCTCTGGGCTGTAGAGACGGTGGTCGATGCTACATGGGACTCTTACCTTAAATGGGCAGTCTGGGATTGGAACAACTTTTTTTTTTTTTTTTTACTTTAAAATGAATTATATATAGCCTTAGATCCTTGAGGAATATCACTAATAAATTCCTCATGAGCTTAGTTCAACTGTCTTACCCCATTAGGACCCAAAATATAAACTTGTTGGGCCGTCCCAAGCATACCACTTAGCATTTACCATCATTCCTCCTCCTATCCACTTACTCTAGGCTATAGAGACTACAGCAACGGAGGCTGGTGGAGGTAGAAATCGGAGGACGGGCTCATTATAATGCCTGCAATAGAATGAGGAATGGTGTCAAACAGGTGTGATTTCCACCTCCACCAGCCTCCCCTGGACTACAGTCACCAGTACCTGGATTTTAATACATTTTCTGAGTCAATAATCAAACAGAGACCCTTAAACACACTGCAGAGAGGCTTGGTGACCTTGTCATAACCCGACACAGCACGGCATATTGTATATGCAAACAGTGAGTAATGGAAAGGTGTAAAAGTGTAGAATGGTTAATTACTCAGCAGCGGCCTGGGGGCCGTCACATTTAAATACAGCTCTCACAATGTCTTTTTACATGGCTGGATTATGATAAGGCTGCTCGTTAAACATCTTAAGAACCACTTAATACATACATACGAATACATATAGGCTTAAGGCGTGAGTTACGTTTTATTTGTGTATGTGTGTCTTCTCCCTC